>NC_090751.1:2622751-2654866 GCF_036898095.1 Palaemon carinicauda
ATGGAGAAATTTTCATGTCGGAATCTGAAATAAATGGGAGTTTTTATATGAAATGTATCGCAAGATCAGTGTATTTTGTTGAACAGTTTGACATGAACTTTGTTGCATAGTTTATCTAGGATTTACCTATTTTGAATTTATTATCACAGTTTTTTCTTTGTATTTTCTTTTGCTGCATATCTGTCACTGTCCCTTGCCTCTGCCTTTCATGAGCGGCATTTAAACCTTTAGGAAGAGATGACAGGTAGTGAGTTGTTCCAAACACAAGAACTCGCCGCTCAGTAAGGGTGTGATAAGGTGCTTCTTCTCAGAACGAGGTGTTCCTAGAATTCGCGTGTCTAACTGTACGTCACTCATTTCCGGGAGAAATGAGAAATAACTTCTCTCGTTAAAATAAAAATTTTAAAAGTTATCCTGTCGGTGCCTTTTGGAGCTTCCGTTCTTTTGTTGAAGGCATTTTCCGCCTTTGTTTAAGGTGCCAGCTTTGAACTGCTCGTTCAGTCGCGTCCGGAGAGCAACACAAAACGGTTGCGGAATGCTATTGTGAAATAGAAAGGCTTAGAATTATTGAATGCCCTGCTCAGTTAGGCCAAAGGGAAACTTTACCAATGCACTGAAAGGCAGAGGGAAGGAAAAGGGTAAATCAGACTGTTGGTCCTCAAAGAGACTTTCAGTGCATTCTGAAGAAGAAGAAAGAAAGAAAGAAAGAAAGAAGTTTATATATATTTCAGTATTGGGGTCAATTTATTCTCTGCAAGAGAATTTTGGCTCGATAACGAAAGGACTTTATATTTTAGGAGCAGAGGTCTCTACATTTTTGTTCTTGTGTACCCATTGGGTATTTTTATAGATTCCTGTGTACCCCTAAAATTGAAGATGAAAAAAATAAATAATGAAATTGATATTATGATATAATCTCAATCTCAGTGCAAATTGCCTCAATGTATTGTGCAATACTGGCTATTCCCTCAGAACCAATGTAATATACCAACCGTGTGTCACACGATCGTACATAGTAACGACATTTCATTTGTTGTATGTATTATGCTTGTATCTTCGCTCTCCCCTCGCGCTGATAAGAATCTGAAATAACATGTCTGTTTTTCTCACCGTTAACTGTTAACCGTGAGCTTTTCGGTTGAACATGAAATTGCCTGTTATGTTTTGGATGCCCTTTTTGCCTGGGGTTTATGTATATATAAACGAGTGTTCTGTAATAAAGTTTACTCAGTTGCTTTCCTCCTGCCTTTGAGTCACAACCTTCTCTCGGCTCGTCACAGTAACCCCTGAAAAATAAAAATGTACCATTCGGGGTATCCAGGTTGGGCAAAATCGTAGTAGATAACACATATCTTTCAATGCCAGATCACATTCGTAATTTCAAGAAAACTGACAGAACTTCAGCATATGGAAGAAAGATTGGTAATTGATGGGTGGTGTTGCCCAAAAATTAAGACTCTTTAGCTATGGTAAGCAGCTCTTTTAGGAGAAGGACACTCCAAAATCAAACCATTGTTCCCTAATCTTGGTTAGTGCACTAGCCTCTGTACCATGGTCTTGCACTGTCTTTTTGGTTAGAGTTCTCTTGCTTGAGGGTACACTTGGACACACTATTCTATTTTATTTCTCTTCCTCTTGGTTTGTTAAAGTTTGTTATAGTTTATATAGGAGATATTTATTTTAATCTTGTTGCTCTTCCTAAAATATTTTATTTTTCTTTGTTTCCTTTCCTCACTGAGCTATTTTCCCTGTTGGAGCCCCTGGGCTTATAGCATCCTACTTTTCCAACTAGGGTTGTAGCTTAGCAAGTAATAATAATAATGATAATAATAATAAAGGCTTGTAAGATAAGTTTCAAGGTTCTGAATCATTCTTAAGACCAAGAACTATGTGGGTAAAAACCACGGAGTTTCAAATTGGCTGGATGATCGATCTGAGAGAATAAGAAATAGTACATTTGAGGGTCTTTTCGTCTCGTGTTTTTGCTGTTGGTTGGTTAGTTTATAGTCCAGCTACAATTGGTTGAGACCTAGAGGAGATTAAAACTGCCACATTTCTATATTTCAATTTCTCACTTGCAATTAAAAAAAACAGCCAAACTGATCTTAAGGTCATTCGTTGGATGATCGTATTATTCAGATTACTTTCTTCTTTGGCTCTTTGAGGTCCTCTCCTACTCTTCTCATCCTCATATTACCCCCTCTTCTTACTCCTCTTCTAACCACTCTTCTTATTCCTCTTCCTCATCCTCCTCTTACCCCCTCTTCTTACTCCTCCTCTTACCACTCTTCTTACTCCTCCTCCTCCTCCTCCTCATACTCTTCTTACTCTTCCTCCTCATCCTCTTCTTACCCCTCTTCCTACTCCTCTTACCACTCTTCTTACTCCCCCTCCTCATCCTCCTCGTACCCCCTCTTCTTACTCCTCTTCTTTCCCCTCTTCTTACTCCTCCTCCTCATCCTCCTCTTCCTACTCCTCCACCTCTTATACTTCTTCCTCCTCTTTCCCCTCTCCTTACTCCTCCTCCTCATCCTCCTCTTCCTCCTCCTACTCCTCCTCTTCTTATACTTCCTCCTCTTCTCCTCCTCCTTCCCCTGTTATCCATTTATCCCTGTGATTAAAGAAAGCCAGAGGGACACCAATGAAACCAGCGCAAGCGAAGGGAGAAACCCAAATGGAATACGGTATTTGTATGGATTGAATCGTGGTCGAGAAACACGAGGGGAACCGTACCGGCCCCTCGGATTCAAGGGGACGCACGAACCAGAGGGACGAACCATCTGTCGCAACGTTCTTCACTCCGACAGCAATCGAATCTTTTTCATTCGTGTTCGGTTTGTTCCGTCAAATGTTTGATTTTTACTAGTTTATGCGACCTTTCCTTTCCTCACTGGACTATATTCCCTGTTGGAGCCTCTGGGCTTGTAGCATCCTGCTTTTCCAACTGGGGTTGTAGCTTGATAATAATAATACACACACATTCAACTCTTGTCACTCCCCTTTCCTTAATACAACATGGCAGTTTGGGCAATTTGTGGGAGATTGTGGTTTTCGAGTGTACCTCTCAGGGTACTCCCTCTAACCAGGGTATGACTACTCCCTTAGTCCTCTACCCGAGGGACGGAGAGAGATCGAGTAGTCATAAATGAATCTGGACTATATATATATATATATATATATATGTATATATATATATATATGTATATATATATATATATATATATCTATTTATCTATCTATACACACACACACACATATATATATATATATATATATATATGAAATTATCATAGTAAAAATAAATTGTGCCAAATAGAAGGAAAGGCTATATACTTTGACCAAGAATAATCTAAGAAACATTTTTGAAATTCGCAAGGAATGAAAACTTGTCTTATCTCGGGGAGACATTATTGATTTTTCTCGTTATGCGCCAAGGTCATGTTACTGTTTGCTTTCTTGAGTTCATTCCAAGTAAGAATTAAGACCTTTTTTGAATAAAGTTTTATCGTTGATAATCTACCTTCATATCTTCAAGCACTTTTTTTTCATCTCTAAACATACATAACTAAGATAATATTTTAACGTTTTATCTGTGATAAAATATATTATTTTTTTTTCATATTTTCAAACACCTGTTTCTCACCTCTAAAGATACATAACTAAGAAATATTTTAACGTTTTATCTTTGATAAAATATGTTGATTTTTTCATATTTTTAAGCACCTATATTTCACCTCTAAACATACATAACTAAGATAATATTTAAACTTTTTATCTTTGATAGAATATCTTATTTTTTTTCATATTTTCAAGCAATCTTTTTCACCTCTAGATATACATATCTAAGATATTTTAACGTTTTATCTTTAATAAAATATCTAAATTTTTTTCTTCATATTTTCATGTACCGTTCTTTCACTCTCAAATATGTATAAGTAAGATATTGTAACAAATCTTTTTATTGTTTTCCTTAATTTTTCTTGTTAGATAGTGGGAATCAATATACAGTTTTCTAGAAGTTTTATTTCATCTGTGATAAGATTGTAAAATAATCTTCATGATCTGGCAGTTGAATCTGTGGAACTTCAGAAGTTCAAACTTCTAGTGAATGTTCTGTTGAACAAGTTAATTCAAGTCTCTCCTCGTAGTTTATATACAACAGATCTATTTTATTGGTGTTGCTGATCTTAAGGTATTTTTTACTTTTCATTCGTTACGTTTTATATGGTTTATTTCTTTCTTTCCTTTCCTCATTGGGCTATTTTTTCCTGTTGGAGCCCTTTGGTTTGTAGCATCCTGCTTTTCCAACTAAAGTTTTAATACACACACACAAACCTAGATTACCTGGAGCTTTTCTCTTAAAGTATCAGTCATAGCCCCCTACAAGGTTGTAGTTAAACAACAACAACAAATACCACCACTACTACTACTACTGCTACTACTTACTACTACTACTACTACTACTACTACTACTACTACTACTAAATAGAGGGCAAGGAAAAAGAAGAATGAACAGAAAGAGAACCTTTTGCATGACTCTTTAACGACTTTGTTTATCGTTTCCGATTCATCCGCTTTTATTTAACGTTATGGTATGTTTTCATTGCCACTAAACCTTCCCGGAAGGTATCGTTCTCGTAGAGAGAGATTTGTTTGTGCAATTCTTGATCCTAAGTTAACCTTTACCATGTGATCCTTAATTTAAGTTCGGGATTCTATTGCAATTGAAATTTCTCATATTTGATCTATATCTTATGACTTTTAGGAAATGGTAGATTACTGTATTGAATAAGTCTTCATTGCTTTGTTAAAGAAATTGCTTCAAGGAATTGAAATTTCACTTTATATGCTTTGTTTAAAAAAACGATGTGGTTTTCCGTGACTTAAGGAAAAATTACTTTGTTAGGAAAAAAACTTGCGTCAACGAAGGGAATTCTTATGAGCTTAAGTAAAGAGATAAATCTTCAATGCTTTGTTAAAAGAAGCTTCCTTGAAGGAAGTGAATTTTCACTTTTCAATGATTTTATAAAATAGAAAAAAAACTGCTCCAAAGATGAGATTTTTCACACATTAAGGAGAGATTTGCAGTGTTTTGTTAAATAAAAAGCTTCCTTGAAGGAAGTGAATTTTCATTCTTCACTGTTTCTATAAAATAAAAAAAACTGCTCCAAGGATGAGATTTTTCACAAATTAAGTTAAGATTACTGTATATAAATTTGTAGTGTTTTGGTAAATAAAAAGCTTGCTTCAAGGAAGTGAATTTTCACTTTTCATTGATTTTATAAAATAAAAAAAAACTGCTCCAAGGATGAGATTTTTCACAAATTAAGTTAAGGAAAGAGTACTGTATAGAAATACTCAGTGGTTTGTTAAAGAAAAAACTTTTTTCAAGGAAGTGATTTTTCCCTTTTTCAATGCCTTTTTAACATTAAACTTGCTCCAAATAAGTTTAATTTTCAACTTTTGAAAAATCATGAGTGGAAAACACTCAGGACATTCCAACATTTTGTCAAACTCTGCTGCTAAACTTATTCTATTTAAACTGTATTTTTGTTTTCTTGGCTTTTAAATGAATTTTATGGAGTTTTATTTTATGGTGTTTGCTTGAATCATAACGATTTAGATGTCAAAAAATCGGTACTTTCAAAAGCGAGACATAGTTTTGTTTGATTTCTGATAACAATGCTTCATTGCTTTGATGTTTTAAAACCTGGCTGTAATTAGAGGAACGCCCGTGGGTGTTGTGTTGGACAGGGCAAGCCGAACAATTTTCAAATCTGGCAAATACGTCGCTGATCGGATGAAGTATTTAGTCTTTTGTCATTGACAAAACCTTTTTTTTTTTTTTCTTCTTTTTTTTCAACTTGAAAGTAACTGTTTACCAACAGTTGAGAATTATTTCTTAGCAATATTTGAGTTGTGTAATATATAGTTTTCCCTTAGGAACTTATTTCACTAGAAAATATTGCGTTTTGAATTTTGTAAAAAAAAAAAAAAAAAATTATACATCAGTACACTCATCTAGTTAAGAAGTTAATAACGATATTTGTTTTTGGAATTTTAAATTAACAATAGAGTTTATTCCAATTTGGGAACGGAGACGCAAATGTTCAAACATCTAGAGTTTAATATCATTATTTGTCATATCAAAGCACTGGGTGTGACTCTCGCCTCTCCTACCGTTATCCGTACATAAAAGGGTCGGTTGCCTGATGCGCCCTCTCCAATGCCATATATCAAAGGCATCCTCTTCTACCAAACCTCTTCTCTCCATATCATCCTTCACCTTATCTCGCCATCTAATTCTCTGCATCCCTCTCGATCTTCTCCCCTATTAGGTTCCTCCCAAGCCCTCCTCACTATTAATTTTGTCAGTATTTTGCAACTGATTTATTTTTCTCTTTCTTTAGAAAATCAATTATTAATTATGTCAGTATTTTGAAAGTGATTCATTTTTCGCTTTCTCAATTATTGATTTTGTCAGGATTTTGCAACTGATTTATTTTTCTCTTTCTTTTGAAAATTAATTATTAATTTTGTCAGGATTTGGCAACTGATTTATCTTTCTCTTTTGAAATTCAGTTATTAATTTTGTCAGTACTTAACCACAGATTTAATTTTCTCCTTTTTCAATCTAATTAATTTTGTCAGTACTTTACCACTGATTTCTTTTTCTCTTTCTCCAATTTAATTATTAATTTTGTGTCAGTATATAGAGAGGGAGCGCTTGTCTAGTTAGTTGATTAAAAAGCCAATTAAGACTGGCCTCCATAGCACTATAGAAACGAGATGAAAAAAAGAAATGTCACTCTACGTTACTTCACCAAGAGTTAATTACTTTCGTTTCGTGGGGAGATGTCTCTTGATTCCTATTTTTTTTTTTTTTTTTTTTATGTCGTGAAAACGGCCTTGAACGTTTCTTCAAACGTTTTGGCTTATGAAGAAACAGCTATTACTAAAAATGTTTTATATATGGAAGGAGAATCTTTCTATTCTCTTTATTTTAGCATTGAATCTTCATGTCTGTGAGCAACTTTTTGCTTTTTTTTTTTTTGGATAGACTAACTTAGAGGGAGATTATAATAATGCATAAAAAAGGTTTAAACCTAATAATTAAATGAATATCTAAACCGGTAAATTATATTCTTATCGATGGAACATAATGATTTTTACTCCAATCGTAGAACACGGTTGTGGTAGCCTATTGGAAACGTCCCTGCCTTGCGATTTGTTGGACTGGGGTTCGAGACCCACTCAAGCTCGATAGTTTCTTGTAGTGTCTGTAACCTCACCATCCTTGTGAGCTAGAGATGGAGGTGGGGATGCTGTTGGGGGAAGCCTATAGGTCTACTTGGTTAGTCATCAATAGCCATTGCCTGGCCCTCCCTGGTCTTAGCTTGGGTGGCTTGGGCGCTAATCATTATTTACCATAACTAAACTCCTTTGTAACTGAAATTAGAAGTTCCTTTAGTAATTTTTCATTTTTCAGCTGTCACATATTATTATTATTATTATTATTATTATTATTATTATTATTATTACAAGCTAGGCTATAACCCTAGTTGGAAAAGCAAGATGCTATAAGCCCAAGGGCTGTAACAGGGAAAAATAGCTCAGTGAGGAAAGGAAACAAGGAAATAAATAAACTAAAAGATAAGAATAAACAATCAAAATTAAATATTTCATGAACAGTAATCACCATTTACCCTTTGTTAATCTGTACCCTAAAAATAAAAGATCCCGTAAAAGAATTCAAATCTAGTGTACAGTATATACACTTGCCATTGACCCTTCTGGAGCTTAGCCAGAGCCTAAGCCTGACATTGATAACTACACACATCTACACACCCTTGTGTTTCTTCTTCCCTCTATCCTCCTTTCTAGGATCCCTTCCCTCTATCTCCTTAACAATTCAGATCCCTCGGTTCTTTTCCCCCTTCGTTCCTAAAACAAAAGCCTTATGGATCCTGTGTCATTGAATATATTGATTTACGACGAGCCTCCTTGTACGAGTTTACGAACACACACACACATGCAGTATCTGTTTGTAAGAATGATATCCCTGTCTGAGTTAGGGATACCTAGTGAGGGCACCATACTAGGTTGGTTTGCTGTGAGGGAGCAGACGAAAATGTCCAACCATCACCAATCCGTAATCGCCAGCCTGGTGATGAAAAGGGCCAACCCCTAGATATCAATTGGCATGTCCGAGGCCTTTGTCCTGCAGTGGAATAGAAATAGCTGCAGTTGTTGTTGATAAGTATAATATATATATATATATATATATATATATATGTATCTGATTGTTTTAACATTGTTACTGATCTTGGGATATTTTGTATATTTTCACTAATACTTCTCATACATAGTTTATTTATTTCCTTCGAAAATGTTATTGATTTACGTGTAAACTTCGTGATGGTATTTACTATTGTTCACAATATTCTTACAACAATGGATTTTTGATCAGTAGTTTTTCGTTTTATTTTATGGTTTATTATTGCATTATTATTATCAATACAGCACAGCCTAATACAAAAATTGTTTTATTAAAGCCGATTTTGTTAATTTGACTAAAGAATTTGAAAATTAAAGCCGATTTTGTTAATTTGACTTAAGAATTTGAAAATTAAAGCCGATTTTGTTAATTTGACTAAAGAATTTGAAAGCTATGTCACATTAGGCTGGCTGATATAAATTCTAGTTTATAATCATGAATGGAGAAGTATTGAATTAAAAGCTCAAGATAAAGACGACTGGCGAAATCTAACCGAGGCCCTTTGCGTCAATAGGCGTAAGAGATGATGGTGATGATGAGTGTATAATCAGGTTAACATAATTAGCAAATGAATAAGATTTTCATAAGAAAGGTTTTAGTATGCTACAGTGCTACATGAATGCTTGCCGTGACTAAAGTTATTATTGGTTAAGATGTAAACATTGAAAATGCTATGAAATATGAGGTTTTGGATAATAGTAAAAACGATATCATATACTTCTCTATGAAGTATGTATATTCTTTTCAAGTTATTATTAAATGACTATATGTAGAACCAAACTGATCCTACGTTATCCAACAACCGGGGCAGAACTATCAAACAACTTTTATCTTGAGGCTATACCCTCTCGACCAATCACGTGCCACTATAAACACCCGGTAAGAACGATGGACCAATCACAAACGAGCTTTTATGAGGATGGGAAAATGTAAACATTGCGGTGTCGGAAGTACGGTTTTCTAAAAACAGGTATGTCACTTTTGTTTAAGCAACGTTTCGTAACGTTTTGTGTAATAGTGACCGACGTTTCTTCGTGATATTCGCGGTACGTTGTGTAAAATATCTTCAGAAACGTGTCTTATGAAGTGAAACTCATCATTGACTGGATAAAATGACCGCTCTTCACTATCAAGGTGGGTTGGTTGGTATTACTGTACTTACGGTCGGAGTAGCCTTTCTTAGTAAAAACACATCTTTCCCCTATGGAAAAACGTCTGTTTCCATCGAAAATGTACCTTATTTTTGTCGCAAATAAATAGGTAAACAGTATTGCCTGCTGTCAGAATCAACAATGTAATATGAGGTTACCTTAGAGATCGGGATAAAATGACTGCTCATCACTCTCAAGGTTGGTAATATTGTACTTAGGGTCGGGGTAACCTTTCCTAGTAAAAACACAACTTTTCCCTATGGAAAAACGTCTGTTTCCTTCGAAAATGTACCTTATTTTTGTCGCAAATAAATAGGTGAATAATATTGCCTATTGTCAAAATCAACAATATAGTATGAGGTTACGCTCTTCACTCTCAGGGTGGGTTGGTTGGTAATATTGTACTTACGGTCGGGGTAACCTTTCCTTGTAAAAACACAATTTTTCCCCATGGAAAAATGCCTGTTTCCTTCGAAAATGTACCTTATTTTTTTCGCAAATAAATAGGTAAACAGTATTGCATGTTGTCAGAATCAACAATATAGTATGAGGTTACGCTCTTCACTCTCAAGGTGGGTTGGTTGGTAATATTGTACTTACGGTCGGGGTAACCTTTCCAAGTAAAAACACATCTTTCCCCTATGGAAAAACGTCTGTTTCCTTCGAAAATGTACTTAATTTTGTCGCAAATAAATAGGTAAATAGTATTGCCTGCTGTCAGAATCAACAATGTAATATGAGGTTACCTTAGAGATCGGGATAAAATGACTGCTCATCACTCTCAAGGTTGGTAATATTGTACTTAAGGTCGGGGTAACCTTTCCTTGTAGATACACATCTTTCCCCAATGGAAAAACACCCGTTTTCTTCGAAAATGTACCTTATTTTTGTCGCAAATAAATAGGTAAACAGTATTGCATATTGTCAAAATCAACAATATAGTATGAGGTTACCTTAGAGATCTCCATTTCGCGTAAAATCAATTAGAATTATATCCTTCCAGTTGAATCTCGATATATTGCGTATGTGGAATTATTGTGTGATTTAGTTATATAGGAAAATTAGGGCCCTTGCCGTAATATGTTTATTATATTATTAATATATATTTATTGCTCTCTGAATGGGGATACCATAACGTGGGGAAAAGGTTTGTGTGTCGCCATGATCAGCAAAGCTGTACTAGTCAGGACCATCCATACTAGGTTGGTTTGATGCGAGTGATCAGATTAAAATCTCCCACTATCACCAATCCGTAGTGGCCAATGTGGTGTCGAAATGGCCAAATCCTAGACATGAATAAGGAATATATATATATATATATATATATACTGTATATATACTATATACAGTATATATATTGTATATATATATATGTATATATATGCATATATGTATATATGTATATATATGTATGTATATATATGTGTGTGTACATATATTTATATATATGTGTATATATATATATATATATATATATCTATATATATATATATATATATATACAGTATGTATATACATATATATATATATATATATATCATCATCATCATCATCATCATCTTCGTAAGATTACTAAATGAGTAAATGCACTCTTGAGGGCTAAATATCAATTGGAGAAAAACCTCTCGACGTTAATCTCTTTATAGAATCAATTACAACGTTGTCAGCTAAACGTTTCGCGATATGTAATTCCCGTTGTTGAAATAGTGACCCAGCATCGTGATCTACCGTGATAACTCGACAACGTTTTCCGTATTTCGGGTGACGAATGAGGTTTTAATCTCGACCATTTTTCATCTTTTTTTTTTTTTATGTTTCGTGTGATAACGTGGTGAATTTACAAGCGGAGACAGATAGACAAATGATAGTTTTATCCCAACTGATTTTTATCTTTTTATCACAATCGATTTTCATCTTTTTATCTATTTTTCATCTATTTTCCCTCAACCGATTTTTATCTATTTTACCCCAACCGATTTTCATCTATTTCATGTCATAACGAGACAGACAGGAAGATTTAATCTCTACCAAATTTAGACAGACAGGAGGATTTAATCTCTATCACATTTAGACAGACAGTAGGATTTGATATGTAACACATTTGAGAGAGACGGAGGATTTAATCTCTACCACATTTTAGACAGACAGGAGGATTTAATCTCTTCCACATTTATGGCAGACAGGAGGATTTAATCTCAGCCACATTTTAGACAGACAGGAGAATTTAATCTCTACCACATTTATGGCAGACAGGAGGATTTAATCTCTTCCACATTTTAGACAGACAGGAGGATTTAATTCTACCACATTTTAGGCAGACAGGAGGATTTAATCTCTTCCACATTTTAGACAGACAGGAGAATTTAATCTCTACCACATTTATGGCAGACAGGAGGATTTAATCTCTTCCACATTTTAGACAGACAGGAGGATTTAATTCTACCACATTTTAGACAGACAGGAGGATTTAATTCTACCACATTTTAGGCAGACAGGAGGATTTAATCTCTTCCACATTTTAGACAGACAGGAGAATTTAATCTCTACCACATTTATGGCAGACAGGAGGATTTAATCTCAGCCACATTTTAGACAGACAGGAGAATTTAATCTCTACCACATTTATGGCAGACAGGAGGATTTAATCTCTTCCACATTTTAGGCAGACAGGAGGATTTAATTCTACCACATTTTAGGCAGACAGGAGGATTTAATCTCTTCCACATTTTAGACAGACAGGAGAATTTAATCTCTTCCACATTTTAGACAGACAGGAGAATTTGATATGTAACACATTTGAGAGAGACGGAGGATTTAATCTCTACCACATTTTAGACAGACCACATTTTAGACAGACAGGAGGATTTAATCTCTTCCACATTTATGGCAGACAGGAGGATTTAATCTCAGCCACATTTTAGACAGACAGTAGGATTTGATATGTAACACATTTGAGAGAGACGGAGGATTTAATCTCTACCACATTTTAGACAGACAGGAGGATTTAATCTCTTCCACATTTTAGACAGACAGGAGGATTTAATCTCTTCCACATTTATGGCAGACAGGAGGATTTAATCTCAGCCACATTTTAGACAGACAGGAGAATTTAATCTCTACCACATTTATGGCAGACAGGAGGATTTAATCTCTTCCACATTTTAGACAGACAGGAGGATTTAATTCTACCACATTTTAGGCAGACAGGAGGATTTAATCTCTTCCACATTTTAGACAGACAGGAGAATTTAATCTCTACCACATTTATGGCAGACAGGAGGATTTAATCTCTTCCACATTTTAGACAGACAGGAGGATTTAATTCTACCACATTTTACACAGACAGGAGGATTTAATTCTACCACATTTTAGGCAGACAGGAGGATTTAATCTCTTCCACATTTTAGACAGACAGGAGAATTTAATCTCTACCACATTTATGGCAGACAGGAGGATTTAATCTCAGCCACATTTTAGACAGACAGGAGAATTTAATCTCTACCACATTTATGGCAGACAGGAGGATTTAATCTCTTCCACATTTTAGACAGACAGGAGGATTTAATTCTACCACATTTTAGGCAGACAGGAGGATTTAATCTCTTCCACATTTTAGACAGACAGGAGAATTTAATCTCTTCCACATTTTAGACAGACAGGATAATTTAATCTCTTCCACATTTATGGCAGACAGGAGGATTTAATCTCAGCCACATTTTAGACAGACAGGAGAATTTAATCTCTACCACATTTATGGCAGACAGGAGGATTTAATCTCTTCCACATTTTAGACAGACAGGAGGATTTAATTCTACCACATTTTAGACAGACAGGAGGATTTAATTCTACCACATTTTAGACAGACAGGAGGATTTAATCTCTTCCACATTTATGGCAGACAGGAGGATTTAATCTCAGCCACATTTTAGACAGACAGGAGAATTTAATCTCTACCACATTTATGGCAGACAGGAGGATTTAATCTCTTCCACATTTTAGACAGACAGGAGGATTTAATTCTACCACATTTTAGACAGACAGGAGGATTTAATCTCTTCCACATTTTAGACAGACAGGAGAATTTAATCTCTACCACATTTATGGCAGACAGGAGGATTTAATCTCTTCCACATTTTAGACAGACAGGAGGATTTAATTCTACCACATTTTAGACAGACAGGAGGATTTAATTCTACCACATTTTAGGCAGACAGGAGGATTTAATCTTCCACATTTTAGACAGACAGGAGAATTTAATCTCTACCACATTTATGGCAGACAGGAGGATTTAATCTCAGCCACATTTTAGACAGACAGGAGAATTTAATCTCTACCACATTTATGGCAGACAGGAGGATTTAATCTCTTCCACATTTTAGGCAGACAGGAGGATTTAATTCTACCACATTTTAGGCAGACAGGAGGATTTAATCTCTTCCACATTTTAGACAGACAGGAGAATTTAATCTCTTCCACATTTATGGCAGACAGGAGGATTTAATCTCAGCCACATTTTAGACAGACAGGAGAATTTAATCTCTACCACATTTATGGCAGACAGGAGGATTTAATCTCTTCCACATTTTAGACAGACAGGAGGATTTAATTCTACCACATTTTAGACAGACAGGAGGATTTAATTCTACCACATTTTAGACAGACAGGAGGATTTAATCTCTTCCACATTTATGGCAGACAGGAGGATTTAATCTCAGCCACATTTTAGACAGACAGGAGAATTTAATCTCTACCACATTTATGGCAGACAGGAGGATTTAATCTCTTCCACATTTTAGACAGACAGGAGGATTTAATTCTACCACATTTTACACAGACAGGAGGATTTAATTCTACCACATTTTACACAGACAGGAGGATTTAATTCTACCACATTTTAGACAGACAGGAGGATTTAATTCTACCACATTTTAGACAGACAGGAGGATTTAATCTCTTCCACATTTATGGCAGACAGGAGGATTTAATCTCAGCCACATTTTAGACAGACAGGAGAATTTAATCTCTACCACATTTATGGCAGACAGGAGGATTTAATCTCTTCCACATTTTAGGCAGACAGGAGGATTTAATTCTACCACATTTTAGACAGACAGGAGGATTTAATCTCTTCCACATTTATGGCAGACAGGAGGATTTAATCTCTTCCACATTTTAGGCAGACAGGAGGATTTAATTCTACCACATTTTAGGCAGACAGGAGGATTTAATCTCTTCCACATTTTAGACAGACAGGAGAATTTAATCTCTTCCACATTTATGGCAGACAGGAGGATTTAATCTCAGCCACATTTTAGACAGACAGGAGAATTTAATCTCTACCACATTTATGGCAGACAGGAGGATTTAATCTCTTCCACATTTTAGGCAGACAGGAGGATTTAATTCTACCACATTTTAGGCAGACAGGAGGATTTAATCTCTTCCACATTTTAGACAGACAGGAGAATTTAATCTCTTCCACATTTATGGCAGACAGGAGGATTTAATCTCAGCCACATTTTAGACAGACAGGAGAATTTAATCTCTACCACATTTATGGCAGACAGGAGGATTTAATCTCTTCCACATTTTAGACAGACAGGAGGATTTAATTCTACCACATTTTAGACAGACAGGAGGATTTAATTCTACCACATTTTAGACAGACAGGAGGATTTAATCTCTTCCACATTTATGGCAGACAGGAGGATTTAATCTCAGCCACATTTTAGACAGACAGGAGAATTTAATCTCTACCACATTTATGGCAGACAGGAGGATTTAATCTCTTCCACATTTTAGACAGACAGGAGGATTTAATCTCTACCACATTTTTTTGCAGACAGGAGAATTTAACCTCTACCATTTATTTGTCTTTTTCATGTTCCATGTCATAACCAGACACAGACAGACACAATACCATTTTTATGTTCAATGTCACAGACAGACAGACAGGTTTTAATCTACGATTTTCATCTTTTTTTCATGTTCCATGTCATAACGAATAAATTTACTTGACAGACTGACAGTTAGATAGATTTTAATCTCTACCATTTTTCATCTTTCATGCCATGAGTTAGATTGACAAGCGTTACAGACAGACGGACATCATGTCTATAATTAATATTCAGTAAGAATTGCTGTCCATTTCTTTGTAAAGGGAGGAAACAATGGGGAACCTACAGTTTCTTAAATAATGATGTAGATAAGAGTTGCTGGTCAAGAACCTGTTGCTCAACGTAATTCAACGCTAATGGGATTTGGACTCGACGCAATTTAGTTACCGTTTTGAGTACCTACTTCTCGGCTCTTGACTCGCGTTTCCCGTCAGTTAAAGGTTTTATGGTTTTAAAGGTTCTAAGGTTTTAAGGGTTTTAAGGTTTGAAAGGTCGCCTTGAGCATGAGCAGATCAGGCATGGACGGCACAATGTCTGAGAAACCAAATGTATATACTAATAGGATCAGAACCAAAGACCTATCACCCATGGTAAAACCAGGTAAGGCTAGGTAATGGCTTGCGATGACTCAGCAAGTAAGTTATCCACCCCTCTCCCCGAAGCCCCAATTCCTAGCCCAGAAGAACGGCGAGGTTGCCAACTCCTATGGAAACTATTTGGCTTGAGCAAAGTCCTCCAGAGTATGTCCGACTCTCTGTTTATCCAGCCGTCAAATGTTTTACTTGGTAATTTGTTACCTTCGCCATCGAAGTTAGGAGGAGGTTATGTTTTCGGCCTCGTTTGTCTGTTGGTTTGTTTGTAACAACTTCCTGGCCACAATTTTACTCATAATTAGTGAAATTTTCAGGGATTAATTTTTATGTTAAGACGTGGAAGTTAAATTCAGTGTTGAAAGTCCTAGGTCAAAGGTCAAGGTCAAGGCCGAGCAAAAGGTCAACCGAATTAACCCTAACTTCGAGAAATAAGCTGCCGTGGCGAAGGTCTGTGCTCTCAGAGTGCTTTTCTAGTTCAGTTTAGTTTTAAAGGCTGTTTTCCTGGTCCTGTTTATCGTATGCTTTCTTAAGTTGATTGAAGACTTGTTACACAATTCTGACATAGAAATCCGGAAGTAGTTATTCCAGTCGCAAAATTGATCATTCAGTCACATTAAGGCTTTTTCATAAAAGGTGTATTGCAATGCTTAACATCTATAAGTTTTTTTAGGTACATTCTATATCAAATTCAATTATGGTGTTTAAAAGTATTCCATACCCATCAGTTGACGACTAATCCGTCGGATTTTCATTGATTTAATCCTGGCCGTGTAAGGAATTCTCAGTTAATAAAACGTGACGTATTTTCATATTCAGCTATATCTGGTATTATTATTATTATTATTATTATTATTATTATTATTATTATTATTATTATTATTATTATTAAACTACAACCCTAGTTGAAAAAGTAGGATGCTAGAAGCCCAAGGAAGGGAAATAAGGAAACGGATAGACTAGTTTGCCTGAGTGTACCCTCAATCAAGAATAGTACAAACTCACAGAAATATACATTACAATTATAAATTATTTATATATTTTTTTGTACTATAATTGGGTTGTCGTTTATTAAAGAATTTTCTTTGGAAGAACGTGAGTTGCTATTATAGGGAGAAGATCTCTCTCTCTCTCTCTCTCTCTCTCTCTCTCTCACGAAGAGAATTTTTTTGCATCCTTTCATTTAATCAATCTATTCCTTCCCTCAGTACGTCTCTCTCTCTCTCTCTCTCTCTCTCTCTCTCTCACGAAGAGAATTTCTTTGCATCCTGTCATTTAATCAATCTATTCCTTTCCTTGGTACCCCCCCCCCCTCTCTCTCTCTCTCTCTCTCTCTCTCTCTCTCTCTCGCGAAGAGAATTTCTTTACATACTTTCATTTAATCAATCTATTCCTTCCCTTAGTACCTCATCTCTCTCTTAACTTTCTCTCTCTCTCTCTCTCTCTCTCTCTCTCTCTCTCTCTCTCTCTAAATATACTGGTCTTTCCCCTCTTGTCTTCCTCCTGTCTCGGTTTCATTAACCCGCTTTTCCACGGGCTGTTCTCTCCTAATTAGCCACTTGTGGGGCAGGAGTTTTTCTTTATTGTAGACCATGTTATGGGAGGAATATGTATGTGTAATTAATCTCCCCGTAATGAGTTTTTATTCTTGAGGGTTTGTTTGTTTTTGCTTAAAAGGAAGATGCCCGTTTCCGTGATTCTCTTTTGTCTCGTTATAAAGAAAAGAAAATGAGAGGAAAATGTTTGAATAAATGTTGGTAAAGCAAAGATTGGGTAAAAGGAAAATGTTCACTGATATATTTTTGTCTCGCTATTAATATAAGAAAATAAAAGGAAAATGTTTGAATAAATGTTGATAGAGCAAAGAGTGGTTAAAAGGAAAATGTTTGAATAAATGTTGATAGAGCAAAGGGGCAAAAGGAAAATGTTCACTGATTTAGAGATTTTTGTCTCGCTCTGAATATAAGAAAATAAGGGGGAAAATGTTTGAATAAATGTTGATAGAGCAAAGATTGGGTAAAAGGAAAATGTTCACTGATATAGAGATTTTTGTCTCGCTCTGAATATAAGAAAATAAGGGGGAAAATGTTTAAATAAATGTTGATAGAGCAAAGATTTGGTAAAAGGAAATGTTCACTGATATATTTTTGTCTCGCTTTAGATATAAGAAAATAAAGGGGGAAAATGTTTGAATAAATGTTGATGGAGCAAAGATTAGGTAATAGGAAAACGTCCAATAATATGGAATTTTTATTTTTATTTGTCTTGCTACAAATATAAGAAAATAAGAGGAAAATTATTAAATAAAACTTGATAGAGTAGATAGTGAAGAAAGGAAACCGTCCTCTTATAAGGAGTTTTGAAGGAGGGAGAATTATAATCCACGAAAAAGAAGAAAAACCAATCTTATTTGGAAAGGAAACTTTCCTGCTCCGAATCTTAATGTTTAGACTCTAAGAGGAACGTCATTGTCAGGTCAAATATTGTTTTGATCTTTGAAATTCTCATAATTCTCTTTGTAATACTGAAATGTTTTCAAGGGTTGAAATATCTGTAATTTGTCAGATTTATCTTTCTTATAATTAATGTGGTCAAAGCAATCTACTTCTCATAAAAATTGCATTTCCTTTTGGTTTTCATTTTATTAGTTTCATTTTCTTTCTTAATCTTTGGTGTTTTGAGTATTTCTCGCTTATTTGGTTTCATCTGTTCTCCGTAAGGCGGATTTTGTCGTCTATCTATTCTACATACCAAGGCCCTTCCCCCAATTTAGGGGGGTAGCCGATATCAAACTAATTATAAAAAGGGGACCTTTCCTCTCTACGCTCCTCCCAGCCTGACGAGGGACTCAACCTAGTTCGGCTGGTACTGCTAAGGTGCTACAGCCCACCCTCCCCTTTTTCCATACTTTTCTGAATAAAGTTTGAAAGGATTCCAAGTGTCCTTCCTTTTCCTCGAAGTATCCATGTTCCACAGTTTAAATCAAGGGTTCCTAACCTGGGGGACACGTACCCCCAGTGGTACATTTTCACTCCTCAGGGGGTTACGTCGGATCTGAAAGACTAGCCAGTACTGCCCAATACTTGATGTAATTTGCATTGATATTTAATAAGATATTTCAATATAAATTTATTTTTTTTCTCTTTTTAATCCTCAATTTTAGGACTACACAGAAATCTGTGAAAATACCAAATGAGTACAGAAGAACCTAAAGGGAACCCCTGTTGTTTTTTGTGTTTCTTCTCTACTGCAATGTTTTACATTTCCCAATTTTATAACCCTTTTGCCCATTAAGAATGCTGTCCATAGTTACATTAGGGTTAACTTTGCTCCCTTATAACGAAACTAATTTGAACTTTCCAATGTTTGGACATCGCTACGTAATTGAATTGTTAATTGTTAATTTGTTATTTTATTCCATTATATTTCTGACTTGATTTAGATTTATTTATAAAATATAAATTGATTTTGTATAGTAATTTCATAACAATATTACACTTATATTGATATGACTGTCAATACTGCTGCTATTCTCTCTCTCTCTCTCTCTCTCTCTCTCTCTCTCTCTCTCTTCCAGCGCACCACCTCCTCGCCAGGCCTCTTAGTTCTGCCTGTCAGGGGCCTTTTGTATTCTAATTACCCACTGACTTGGAGTCAAGGAGGCGAAGGTTTCTCCTTCGTTATTTGTTGCAGTTAGTGTTGCATTCACTGCAATGAGGTTAATGATCACCTGTGAAGTTAATGATCATCAAGGAAAGTTAATGATCCACTCAGGAGGGAAAAGTGAAAGTTCATTTTTCTCGTTTCTGAAATTTCTTCATTAAGTTGTTGCTTGTTTTTTATTGAACTTTTGTTTGATGACATTTGAAGTTAATGATCATCAAGGAAAGTTAATCATAACCTGTGAAGTTAATGATCCACTCTGGAGGGAAATGTAAAGTTTCCTTTTTCCTGTTTTTGAAATTTCTTTATTATGTTATTGCTTTTTTTTTTGTATTGAACTTTTGTTTGATCACCTGTGAAGTTAATGATCAAGGAAAGTTAATCATAACCTGTGAAGTTAATGATCCACTCAGGAGGGAAAAGTAAAGTTTCCTTTTTCCTGTTTTTGAAATTTCTTTATTATGTTATTGCTTTTTTTTGTATTGAAGTTTTGTTTGATAATATTTGAAGTTAATGATGATCAAGGAAAGTTAATGATCACCTGTAAAGTTAATGATCCATTCAAGAGGGAAAAGTGAAAGTTCTGTTTTCTCTTTTTTTGGAATTTCTTCATTATGTTAGTGTCTGTTTTATATTGAACTTCTGTTTGATTACCGGCGAAGTTAAGGATCATCAAAGAAAGTTAATGATCCACTCATGAGGGGAAAGTGAAATTTCCATTTTCTTGTTTTTGAAATTTCTTCATTATGTTAGTGCTTGTTTTATATTGAATTTTTGTTTTGCCTTGCACTGGCTCTTGCCTAGTATCTGTTTGTAAGTTTGCTGTGATGTTAAATGGTACTAAAGCTGTTGTGTACCTTTGGATTCAATTCAGCCAACTAAGACTAAATTCGTGTTGTTATTCTTCTGTTTTCATCATTGATCTTGTTACTGATATAGGACCTTGAAGTGATATTGTATTTTAGGTTTATTTGTATATTTGAATTATTCAATTTAATTTGTTTTCGTGAAAGAGAAGCAAATAAAGGAATTTGGAAGGGACATCAATATGTTAGTAAAAGAAAGTACCCACTCGGAAACAAAGTATTTCTAAAGATGCTTGTTAAAGAGTTTTGGAATACCTTCTTTTGATTAGAAAAATACTTGTGCCTGAAGTTATCTAGCTAATGATTAAATTAAATCTCAAATCAGTCAGTTTAAAAGATTGATTTTTCTCTTTCTATATCGTTGATAAATGCAACATTTATGAAAAATAGAATTTATTGAGAATTTGAATTCCCCAAAACCCAATTTCCGCTGGGAGTAGTCCCGGAAACAATCTCTCTCTCTCTCTCTCTCTCTCTCTCTCTCTCTCTGTGTGTGTGTGTGTGCGCGCGTTCGCGTGCATTTCTGATATTTATATTTGGAACTTCATTGTATTTAATGTAAAAATTCTTCATAATTTGTGTCTAGTCTCTCTCTTTGCATGACTTGAATGAAAATTAGGTCTCTCTCTCTCTCTCTCTCTCTCTCTCTCTCTCTCTCAACGCGTTCGTCTGCTCTTCTGATATTTTTATTTGGATCTTTTGTGTATTTAATGTAAAAAATATCCATAATTTTTGTCTACTCTCTCTCTCTCTCTCTCTCTCTCTCTCTCTCTCTCCTGATATTTATATTTGAAACTTCATTGCATTTAATGTAAAAATTCTTCATAATATGCGTCAAGTCTCTCTCTCTTTGCATGACTTGAACGAATGTTGAATTAAAATTAGCTCTCTCTCTCTCTCTCTTCTCTCTCTCTCTCTCTTTCTCTTCTCTCTCTCTCTCTCTCTCTCTCTCTCTCTCTCTCTCTCTCTTTTAGATGCTCTTTTTGAGTTTCATCACCTCACCTTTAACTCCTTTCTAAGGAAAAGGACCCTTTTGTGCCTTGAGTTTTCCTTTTGCTTTCTTGTGTTGAACCCTAAGTAGTCTTCAGTGTCATATTCCGTTTAGCGTATTCTTGTCCCTCCCAATTGCTCTGAATTTCAACTTTTTTTTTTTTTTTTTTTTTTTTTTTAACTGGAAATTCCGTTTGTTGATATAAATGTTGCCTGGAACAAACACTCGCTTTCATCTTCTCTCAGTACCTGAGGCTCTTTTGTCTTCCTTTTATCTCGTGCGTTTTTTTTTTTTTTGAGAATTTAATTCAACTTCTGTATCAAATCGTTGTATTTGGTTACTTTTCGTAAAGACTATAAAACCAAGCCAATCATAAGACAGGAATATCCCGACTCACGTTCCCCTTTATTTTTTGAAAAATCTACGTATTTTTTGACCTTATGTTTTTTAATAATCATAAAAATTAGAGAAAAACAACTCTATTATACGGATGTCGAAGCAGTATGTAATCATTATGAAAATTTACGGATTTTTTTTTACCTTTTTTTTTTTTTTCTAAATAATGATGATATTTAGAAAGTACCTCTTTGCCCATATGTTTTCTATTGGATACCATAGCAGTATGATCTGGCCGTAGGAATCGGTTAATATATCTATCACTGATTACTTTGATTGCCCATATTGAGAGTTTCTTACTTACTTTAAGGGCTGTTTTCATTTTTCCTATCACACAGGGAAACCTTGCGCCCTACAGGAACTACAATATTGTTTATCGTGTATATTCTAGATGTTTAGAGTGTCACAACAGCGTCTTCTTCTTTTTTGTCTACTAGCGTGCTTTTTTCCCATTTGTATGAGGTAACACGGTTGCCTTCTTTTGAAGGACTTTGCTTTGGGCCTATGAGGTGGATCGTAGTCCCCGACCGGCTGCCCTGTCTGACATCGCTTAGACCCCGGTAGGCCGACGGGCTGCCCTGCCTGATAACGCTTAGACCCCGGTAGCTTATGTTTTTGTGTGTTGTACGCAGCGTATTCCTCTTTATTTATCAAAGCACTTAGAAAACAAGTGTCTTCAGTTTCTTCTTGAAAAACGTATTCCGTGTTTTCCTTTAAATAGACTTAACCCAACATTAATCTATACTCAATTTTTTTTAATGATGCCGATTTTTTACTGACTCGCAGCGGTGCTCTTTTTAGCTCGGAAAAAATTCCTGCTATCTGATTGGTTAGAATTATCTCGTCCAACCAATCAGCGCGCAGGAAACTTTTCCGATCTAAAAGGGCAACCAATTCGAGTCGGTGTTAAAAACTCCCTCACTAAAAAGAATCGACTATAAATATTTTTATCCCACTCTGTCTTGAGGTATTTTTTGAACCTCCTCTCCTGGACCTTCGAGTCCATTTGCGAGTATTATGGTGGTGGCTGCATCTTGCGCGGAATTCAAGTAACAGAATGGCATGAACGTGGAAACGAATTTCAAGTGACGGCTTCCTGCATCCTTTTTCCTGGTTGCATCTTGCATATTGCAGATTTTAGAATGGCCTTGTTGACTTTAGTCTTTATTTTTTGTTATTGGTATTATTATTCGTTATCGCTAATGTGGTATTTTTTTAAAGGAAGGTTGACATGTGAGAAAGTTTGATCGTTTGCATTAACTGAAGTTTTGTAGATTTTCTTCCACATAAGCATACATACACACACACACATATATATATATTATATATATATATACATATATATTTATATATATAAATATACATATATATATATATATATATATATATACATACATATATATTCAGGATGTGTTGTTAGAAGCTTTAAATAGATTTGAGTGATAGATATTTTGTCATTACACTCGGCATTGTGGTCTTATGTTATCAGTTCTTTACATGTCATTACGAGTATACGAAATAAATTTTCTGCTTGTATTGCTCCAGAGATCTTGAATTCCAAGAAACTTGTTTTGTGTCACTATCTTTTCCTATCTCTGTTCCTTCCTTTGTTAGTGACCCTCTTTACTCTGCAATCTTTTTCATTCTAAAATAGTTTTTAACACGTTTATCGGCTTCTTAGATAGTATTTAAAGATAATAACAGTGTCTGACATGGGAGATATTGTTTGTTTAATATTATTTTAAGATACCCTTCGCTTATCTTTTTGATTAAGAAAAATGCCCATTTTTTTTTTATCTTATTTTAAGATTATCCTTCCCTTATCATCTTTTTGAGTAAGAAAATGCCCATTTTCTTTAATCTTATTTTAAGACATCTTTCCCTTATCATCTTTTTGAGTAAGAAAAATTACCATTTTCTTTAATCTTATTTTAAGATATCCTTCCCTCATCATCTTTTTTATTAAGAAAAATGCCCATTTTCTTTAATCTTATTTTAAGATATCCTTCCCCATATCATCTTTTTGATTAAGAAAATGCTCATTTTTCTTTAATCTTATCTTAAGATATCCTTCCCTTATCATCTTTTTGATTAAGAAAATGCTCGTTTTCTTTAAGCCTATGCTTATCTTACACTAAATCACTCTCAATATCAAGTCGATTGGAAAAGCCAATGTATTTATCATGAGAAATAAATGCAACTGGCTTAAAAGATCACGTTCTATCAACTCTATTGAATGTAAATATTGGTGTATCAACACGCAATCTGTTTTCCTTCTAGTAAGAACTTAAGGATTGAATAGAGTATATTGCGCTCTTACTCCTCGGCTACAGTAAATTTGGCCTCGAGAATTATTCTAATGGGTTTCCCAGAGCAGCTTTCGAAAGGCCTTTATTGCCTCCTGGATGCCTTCCTGAAAGCTCCTTCGCCTAACGCCGAAGGAAACAGATCCTCAACAGAAGCTGCTGGTCATTAGTTTCCTGGGAGTTTATTGGGGCAGTCTGGGTTGGCGTCGTTTTGTTTTCCATTGGCTTTCATTTTTATTGCTTGGTATGATTGCTTTTGGAAATATGCTGTGTGCTCCGGAAAGAGAGAGAGAGAGAGAGAGAGAGAGAGAGAGAGAGAGAGGAGGTACTAAGGAAAGGAATAGATTGATTAAATGAAAGGAGGCAAAGAAGTTCTCCTCCGTGAGAGAGAGAGGAGAGAGAGAGAGAGAGAGAGAAGGAATAAATTGATTTAAATGAAAGGATGCAAAGAAATTTCTCTCCGAGAGAGAGAGAGAGAGAGAGAGAGAGAGGAGAGAGAGAGGAGGTACTGAGGAAAGGAATAGATTGATTAAATGAAAGGAGGCCAAAGAAATTCTCTCCGTGAGAGAGATAGAGAGAGAGAGAGATAGAGAGAGAGAGAGAGAGAGAGAGGAGAGAGAGAGAGAGAGAGAGTATCCTAACCCGCTAGAAGCATGATGGTTGAGAAAAGGAGGTACAAAGGAAATTAATAGATTGGTTAAAGGTAATAATGCAAAGAAAATTCATTCTTCAAGAGAGATTCATTCTCCATGAGTGAGAGAGAGAGAGACGCCGGCTTAATAACATAACCCGATAGAAATCAGGTGATGGATGAGAGAAAGAGGTACTAAGGAAATGAATAGATTGATTAAATGAAAGGATGCAAAAGAAATTCTCTCCGTAAGAGAGAGAGAGAGAGAGAGAGAGAGAGAGAGAGAGAGAGAGACGCCCATTCAATAACCTAACCCGATAGAATCAGATGATGGATGAGAGAAAGAGGTACTAAGGAAAGGAATAGATTGATTAAAGGAAATGATGCTAAGAAATTCTCCCCCGGGAGAGAGAGAGAGAGAGGAGAGAGAGGAGAGAGAGAGAGAGAGAGAGAGGGGGGGGGGGTTATGACATTGATTATGGAAAACCAGATACCGATTATTCGAAACGTTTCCTTGAAATGATCGTTTTGCCCGTAGAAACGGCCCAATTTCCAGTCGTCTCTTCTATCTCCGTTCCCAATAAAATTTCATGCACCTCGTTGTCTATCCTCATTTTAACTTTTCTATTGTAAATTCAATTGCAGGTTTTTTTCTCCAATTACACCTCCGATTTTGACCCCCCCCCCCCAAAAAAAAACATTAATTCTCAGCTACTTTTTAAGATGTATAATGTTTGCCACCTCGATTTTTTCTGACATTTGTCCTATCAGTTAAAGTCAGCTGTTTAAGGAAACCTTTGTCCGGAGAAGTGGTTCAAGATGAAGAAACCTGTCCACCACCGAGAGGTAATATTTAATATATATATTTAATATTTTTCTGTACGATTTTACTTTGTTTGCTTTAACAAAATAGTACGTGTTTGCTTCGTGCAAACTCTCCGCGTAAGCTTGAAAGTTTTGTTCTGTGCGATGATATAAGTTTTATTGTTTGCAAGGTTTTTATACTAATAAGTATTTTAGTTTTTATTCACGTTCTAATGGTTATCGATTGAGGAATTTGATGTTCAAAAGGCCTAATTAGAATTGCTTTTCATTAAATTTGGGTACGCCCTCTGGAAGGTTCTGTTACGACATGGGATACGCCCTTCTGCCTCTCTTGCATAGTTGCTTTTAACGTTTGCTATTTTGGGCAAGAGGAAAGAGTGACGTCTGCGAGAAAAAATGGAGGAGAGAGAGAGAGAGAGAGAGAGAGAGAGAGAGAGAGAACAAACGAACGTTTTGTCTGATTACAAAAATCATGTACAAATTAATCTCCCCTTTATATGTTTGGCTGCGCACTACACACACACACACACACACACACATATATATATATAATATATGTTTGGTCACGCTCAGCTCTCCCCATCGCTCCTGTAGGGGAAGGGGAATAGCCATACCCCTGGTGAGAGTGTGTTGCGTGTGTGTGTGCATAGCTGTCCTAAATGTTTAGCCGTCCTTTTTGACGGATCGTGTACACTAGTTACCACATAAAGAGTTCTTTTCAGCATCAGTTTTAATTCATAGTGTAACTGTTTTTTTTTCTTTTAAACTATTCGTGTTTGTTTCATGTTAGCTCTTGGAGTAAACTTAGAAGGGGCTTTCTGACTGCTAAGCCAAAAGTTCGATAATTTTTATAATAATAAGTACTTCCAATGTGTGCTTGATTATCTTGGCAATTAATGATTCTAAAATTTGGTTTCTTTTAAGGCCTAATTGATTTGCATTTTGTCAGAACTGGCTTTTGGCTCTCAGGCATAGTCGCTTTTAAACGTTTGCTTTGTTGGCAAGAAGAAAGAGTGATGTCCATGAGGAAAAATGGGAAGGGCTGGGTGGTACGAGAGAGAGAGAGAGAGAGAGAGAGAGAGAGAGAGGAGAGAGAGAGAGAGAAAGTATTCATTTGTCTAAGGACTATTAGCAATTGTATATAGTTGATTAAAATGAAAGTTACTATAAAAAGTACAATCTACTATGTCGATGATAGTTTAAAGGTTTAAAGGTCGGTCATGAATGGCAGAGGCAAGGGGACAGTTTCATAGAGACTGACCATATATACATATGATCAGCTCCCAAGCCCCTCTGCACCAAAGCTAGCACTAAGGAGGGCCAGGTAATGGCTGGCTGATGACTCAGCAGATAGACTTATAGGCTCCCACAAACCCCTTTCCTTAGCTCACAAAGGATGGTGAGATTGCAGCCACTACAAGAAACTATTGAGCTTGAGGGTGTCTCGAATCCCAGTCCATTAGATAGGCTACCACAAGGATTTGCCAAACTAAAACTGGTCGTAGGAATGCAATAAGAAAATTAGCATTTCAAATCAATCCATCACATACCTTCTCACGATACAAACAACACGGACGAAATGACAAGCCTTTAATGAAACGTTTTTTTTCTTTTTCTTTTCTTTGGGTGAAAACGTTTTTCTTTTTCTTTTCTTTGGGTTTCAACAGATTGTTTGAACTAGATAAAGCCGTCAACTTTCGTCAAGCCATCAGAAGGCTGATTCAGACCCATTTGAAATGCAAATGACAGACAGCCATCAAATCACAGTGATCGTGATTTGCTCGGGATAAGATTGCTCATTGAGTTGTTTTCTTTTAAGATTTCACTGCAAATTGAGGGAATTAGTTTTGGCATTTGTTGAAAAGAATTTCCATTCGTTTTCCTTTTAGGGTCGTTTCATTTTGCCCTTCTGAATACAACAGAATTTATGACTTGATTCAGAGAATTTTTTATTTTTCAAAGAACAGTTTTTGATATAGTTGTGATTAATGAAAAGATGCTGAACTGATTTCTCTCTCTCTCTCTCTCTCTCTCTCTCTCTCTCTCTCTCATTACAATTATAGGTAGATATAGAAAGACCGATTGGTCGAAGATTTTGCAAGCTCATATTTCCCATTCCTGCCTATTATTCTTTGCCTTGCTTTGACCTTTTTCATATATATATATATATATATACTGTATATATATATATATATATATACTGTATGCATATATATATATATATATATACTGTATGCATATATATATATATATATATACTGTATGCATATATATATATATATATATATATACCACATAATTTAATTTTGAAATGTAGACCAGTTATCATTATCAGATTTATTTCTCCCGTCCCTTCTCCTGTTTATAAATTTCCCCCCAATTTGACCAATAAATTTCCCCTTCCCTCATCAAGAATATCCGAAACAAATGCTCACTGAAACCGGCCACAAGTATTATTTGCCTTCGTACTCCAAAACACATGTTGATCATATCACATTTTTGACACTAATGCCAACATTCCTCGAGTCTTATACCCTTGTAAATTACGGGCATTTGCTGTAAGTTCTTTCGTTGAGTGGCATTCCTGAACAGCTAGTTAATCGTTTTCCCCGTCTCGAATTACGGTTTGTTTTATTGCAGGGTGCAGGGTAATTTTGTCTTAAATGTTTTACTTGTGTTTTTGGATTGATTTTTTTTTCTTTTCTTGAATTTCGTTTTAAGGGTTGGCTATTTCCATGTTACTTATTTTTTGTTATTATTATTATTATTATTATTATTATTATTATTATTATTATTATTATTATCATTATTATTATTATTCTTTTTATCATTATTATTATTATTATTATTATTATTATTATTATTGTTATTATTATTGTTATTATTATTATCATTATTAATATTATTATTTAATATGAATAGGAATAGGGATTTATCCAGAAAAAAAATACTTGAATATGTATAATCAATGATATTCGGAAACTATTGCCCTAATTTTAAGGGTTATTTAGTTTTGCAGAGAATGAAATGAGGTTTTGAAAGCTGAAACAATACTCAAAATAAATTTCTTTTGTTGAATCTCCCCTCATATGATAAAGTCTCTCTCTCTCTCTCTCTCTCTCTCTCTCTCTCTCTCTCTATATATATATATATATATATATACACACATACATATCCGGTTACATTCAGCTCTCCCTGTCCCCTCGTGGTTGGAAGGCCGGGCGAAGGGTAGTAGTCATACCCTGATGAAAGGGGGGGGGGGGGGGGTTGCTCTTGCTTGCATATGTATTTAAATATTTAGGACGTCTTTTTAACGGGGTCGCGTACATTAGTGTTAAAACCATGTTCTAAATCAGCTAACCTCAAACGTGAAGACATTACCGTTTAAAAAAAAAAAAAAAAAAAAAAAAAAAAAAAAAAAAAAAAAAAAAAAAAAAAAAAAAAAAAAAAAAAAAAACTATCCGTAAAACTCCAGAGCCAAAAGGAATGCCATTGAATTTACGTTTGCTTTATGTGGAAAGATTGTTGCAGTCGACGATATCCCCGAAAGATATTTGTTTGATTATCTTCCCTTGATGATCCAGAAACATGAAAACAGGCCGGGCGGCACTTTGGCCCTGTGCCCGGGGGAATTGATCTAGCGGCAAGAAGCGGTTATAACGAGAGTAATTTCTACTCTTCGGTCATCCATTTCCTCTCTCTCTCTCTCTCTCTCTCCCTCTCTCTCTCTCTCTCTCTCTCTTCGTATGCCAGTGATTGGGGTTTAATACTAACTAATAGGAAAAGGAAAATATGTATATTTGTGTGTGCACAAATTTAGGCCTTGAATTCTATTATATGTATATATTCTGTATATATATATAAATATATATATATATATATATATATATCATACACAAATATATACATACAATATTTATTTATTTTGCTGTATATGATCATATATATCTATATGAATATATACACATATATATGTATGTGTGTAATGTATATATATAATTGTAAGAGGGTGATGATTATGAAAAAAGAATTTGAGAGAGAGAGAGAGAGAGAGAGAGAGAGAGAGAGAGAGAGAGAGAGAGAGAGTTTTTGCAAAGAGGAAGGTAACTTAGAAAATGGATGTCACGGATGCAAAAGGGAGATATTTTCTTTCTGAAGCGAATTCAGTCTTAAGTAGATCCAATGAGTATTTTGAAGAATACTCGAATTTTTTGGGATAGGAGAGAGGTGGAAGGGAATGTTGCAAGATTGCAAGGAGTTAGTTGAAGTTTTGAGGTTTTTTTTTTTTTTTGTAAAGGGGATGGTGGGGTGTATGCTTTAAAGTTTGCAGACTGAAGTTCGTAAGAGCGATATTGGGTTTAAATCTTTATTTTTTATTATTATTTTGGTTATTTTATTGGTGGATGACAATATTTGGTTTTGGTTTTATTATTGATGGATGACGACATTTGGTTTATTTTTTTAATGACGGATGCCTAAAATTTGGTTCTGGTTATTTTATTGATAGATGACAATATTTGGATATTTATATTACTGACGGATGACTATTTGGTTTTGGTTTTATTACTATGGGATGACAGCATTTAGTTTATTTTTTGATATTGATGGATGACAAAATTAAGTTTTTTTTTTATCATTGATGGTTGAAATTATTCACTTCATATTTTATTATTGACGGATGACAAAATTAGGTTTTTTTTTATTGATGGACGATAAAATTCGGTTTTGGTTATTTTGTTGATGGATGACAATATTTGGATATTTTTATTATTGCTGGATGACAGTATTTGGTTTATTTTGATTATTGACGGATGACAAAAATTAGGTTTTGGTTTTATTACTATTGGATGACAAAATTTGGTTTATTTTTATTATTGTTGTACGGCAAAATTTTACTTTGGCTTTAAATTGATGGTTGACAAAATTTGGTTTATTTTTTATTATTGATAGATGACAAAAATTTGGTTTTGGTTAAAAATTGAGGAGCAAATATTCTGGACTTATTTGAAAATATTTTGTCTTTGTAGAGAGAGAGAGAGAGAGAGAGAGAGGAGAGAGAGAGAGAGAGATTGAAAAATGCCATATTTTCTGACTTTTGTTTTGTCTTGGAGAGAGAGAGAGAGAGAGAGAGAGAGAGAGAGAGAGAGACGCCGTTCAATAACATAACCCGATAGAATCAGATGATGGATGAGAAAAAAGAGGTACTAAGGAAAGGAATAAAATTGATTAAAGGAAGTGATGCAAAGAAATTCTCTCCGAGAGAGAGAGAGAGAGAGAGAGAGAGAGAGAGAGAGAGACAGACAGACGCCGTTCAATGACATAACCCGATAGAATCAGATGATGGATGAGAGAAAGAGGTACTAAGGAAAGGTATAGGTTGATTAAAGGAAATGATGCAAAAGAAATTCTCTCCGAGAGAGAGAGAGAGAGAGAGAGAGAGAGAGTGAAGTGCCATATTTTTTGTCTTGGAGAAGAGAGAGAGAGAGAGAGATGAGAGAGAGAGAGAGAATGAAAAATGCCCATACTCTCTGACTCGTGTTTTGTCTTGGAGAGAGAGAGAGAGAGAGAGAGAGAGAGAGAGAGAGAGATTGAAAAATGCCATATTTTCTGACTTGTGTTTTGTCTTGGAGAGAGAGAGAGAGAGAGAGAGAGAGAGAGAGAAGTGCCATATTTTCTGACTTGTGTTTCGTCTTGGAGAGAGAGAGAGAGAGAGAGAGAGAGAGAGAGAGAAAAGTGCCATATTTTCTGACTATTTTGTTGTCTTGGAGAGAGAGAGAGAGAGAGAGAGAGAGAGAATGAGAATGAGAATGTTCTCTAACAACGCTGTAAGGAAACCCACATCAAGAGAAAAAGGAGGAAGTTGTGAAAGGTACCAGCGGCTGAACAAGAAGCATAGGAAAGGGTTGAAGAGGAATATCTCTCTTGCGGGGCGATATAAAAATTTGTCAGTGATGAAGGGCCACCCCAGACGAGAGGGGAGCCCAAAGGTAAATTTTTCTTTGGGGGGGGAGACGAAATCGAACCTTCTGGGGTAGGGGATCAAGAGGAAGGTTTCAAAAGTAGGGGGTTGGAGTGAAACCCCTTGTAGATAATGGGGTTGGAGCGAAATCTCATGTGTATAATGGGGGTTGGAGTGAAACTTCTTGGGGAAATGAGGTTAGACTGAAACCCCTTGTGGATAATGGGGTTGGAGTGAAACCTCTTGTGGAAAATGGGATTGGAGTGAAAGCTCTTTGGAAAATGGGGTTAGAGTGAAATCCCTTGTGGATAATGGGGATAGAGTGAAATCCCATGTGGATAATGGGGATAGAGTGAAATCCCTTGTGGATAATGGGGATGGAGTGAAACCTCTTGTGGAAAATGGGGTTGGAGTGAAAGCTCTTGTGGAAAATGGGGTTGGGGTGAAAGCTCTTGTGGAAAATGGGGTTGGAATAAAAATCTCTTGGGGGAAAATGGGTTTGGGGTGAAACTTCTTGTGGAAAAAGTGGTAGGAGTGAAACCTCATTGGGAAAATGGGGTTT
>NC_090751.1:2655366-2660366 GCF_036898095.1 Palaemon carinicauda
TCTTTACATTTTTTCGAAATATCTCTTCTTGTCAAGATACTTCAAAAGTGAAGACTTGAGTTATGCCTCCCAGAGTTTCCTAATTAATCATTAAATTTAGTTCTTTCAGGTTTTTCAGTTATGTAATTTTAAAAAGACGAAATTGAATATTACACCTTTTTACTTACTTTTAATTGCCCCCTTAAACAAAACGACAATGTTTAATAATTTATTATCAAATAATCAGCAATAGCCTCTTATTAACGTTTAACTCAAAAACAATCATAAAGGATGTCTCGGTTTAATGCAAATTACTTCAGGCAAATTTCTTGGTGTACAGACATATATGTATAGAAATATATACAGATACATAAATACGCACACAAACATGTACAGATATGTATACACAAACATTCTGAATATCAAAATACATGTTTTCCGTGTTTATGATAATAAATAAACTAATAAAATACCGAAAAAAAAAATAAAAATTAATTTTGAGTGTTCGAAAAATCCAAAAAAAGGAAGATAGTTTCCGGGAATGTTCAAGATAAATCTCCCTTTTACGTGTTTTATTATATTACTTTATATATATATATATATATATATATGGATAATATATATATATATATACATACATACATATATATATACTGTATATATATATATATATATATATACATTAAAATACACAATTTTCCGTGTATCTATGATAAATAAAATAACCCACAATGTATGAAAAATAGAAATTTATTTAGCTTTCGAAGGGACCATCTCCCTTCCTCTTCAGAATACAAATGGTTACAAATTTTTTGAAAAAGAGGTACAGAAAAGTTCTTAAGAGATAAAAAGCCCGTTACAGTCTTAGCGAATATTAACAGCATTTCACGGTGGTTTGTTTACATCTTTTAACAATTCATTAACAATAGTTACATTGTTTTTTACAATATTATTTAAAAACTGATCCAATTTAAAATTACTTTGATATATATTAAAAATTATTAGAATTCTGAATTAAAACAGCTTCAATCAGTTTTCCGTCTATGTGTATCAGGCATTGATATCAATTTGTCCATATTCTTAAAATCTATTGGGTGATTTTCCCGTGTCATATGTTTAAAAACAGCGCTATTTTCATCACCTCTTCTAATGGAATCTCTATGTTCTCTTTTTCTTCTCTCAAAATCTACTGATTCTCCTATGTAAACTTTATCACATGAACCACATGGTAGTTTATATATACATGCTTGTTTGGCAGCCTTTCCTTTCCCTGATTTTGTCAACACCTTTTTAATAGTTAAATTATTTTTATATACCCCCAACTACTTTACAACTTTTTAGGCAGGTGTCAAGTAATTTGTTGTCTTGGCCTGTTTGAGGAATGATAAGAAGACATTCATCATCTTTTAGAAATGGTTCCCCTTTCTTTTGCAACATAATATGTCTTCCTTGCTTTTAAATGTGCCTTTTCGATAAAACCAGAATCATAGCCATGATTTTTGAAAACCCCTTTTAAGATAACTTATTTCAAATTCAAGAAATTCGTGGTCACAAACTTTATATGCCCTTAAAAATAAGTTAGAAATAACCCCCCAATTTTGTAGTTCTTGTATGATTTGAAAATGCATGTATATAAGAATCTGAATGCGTTTCTTTTCTGTAAACCTTGAATTTAGGACAGCCAACTTCCGGACGGATTACCAGTGTGTCCAAGAAGGGTAATTCATTATTATTTTCTATTTCAACTTTAAATTTAATTGAAGGGTGGAGATTGTTTAAAGACACTAAAAAGTTATCAATATCAAGAGAACACGGAACAACAGCAAAAATATCATCTACATATCTCACCCATGTAATGTCAAAATCTAAAATATCAGGTAAAAGTTCTGTTTCAAAAAATTCCATAAAAATATTGGCTAAAACAGGAGACAGAGGGGAACCCATGGGAAGACCATATATTTGAGAGAAAAACTGACCGTTACAAGTAAAATAAGGACTCAGAAACACACAATTCTATCAACTTTATAAAAATATCATTAGGTACAGGTATACTTAAATCTAATGTATCAATTTTGTTACTCAGGTACTGAAGGACATTGTTGTACTGGGACTTTGGTAAATAAGGATTCAACATCAAAACTGACTAACTTTTTGTTGTGAAGATCAATATTTCTAATTCTATCAACAAAATTAACAAGTATCTTTTAAATGAGAATTTGATATGGTGCCAAGACATGGGGGAAAGTAATTTTGCTATCCACTTAGATACATTGTAGGTTACACAATTACGGGTTGAAGTAATTGGCCTCATAGGTATTCCTTCCTTGTGAATCTTCGGTAATCCATACATGTGGGGAAAGAGATGGTAAATAAGCCTGAAATTTTCTTGCACAACTCGGGATAATCTTTCTGGAGGAGAGATTTTAACATCTTATTGTAAGTTGCCTGCCATCGTTTAAGTGGATCCGTTGTTAGTTTCTTGTATGTAGATTCGTCACTTAATAAAAGATTCATTTTTTCTATATAAGTATTAACGTCTAGAACTACAATTTTATTACCTTTATCTGCTTTTGTGATAAGAATGTCTCTTCTTTTTTTCAGATCGTCAAGTGCTCCTAAAAGACTCTTTGGTAACTGTTTTTTAAATTGCAGATTACCTAGTATAGTTCCTAAAATAAAACCTTTAACAGTAGATGAATCTATATCCTTGCCCTTCAATTTTAGATTATTTTCAAACTTAGCAAAATCTACAAGAAAATCAAGAATGCAGTCAGTAGATGGTAGCAGAGAAAACGAGAGACCATATCCGAGAATACATTCCTGCTCTGCAGTCAATTGAAAATCTGACAGATTAAACAATATTATCCTGTAAACTATATTTAAACCAAGGGCTGTTTTTAAAAATCATTTCGAACTTATGAGACAGTTTACCTTTCATCTTAAAACACTCACGTCTTGAAACTCCATGTGCATGATCAAGAAGACCATTTAATTGCTGGGGGTCCAAAAGTTGTAAAACGTTCGGTTACTTCACAAAATTCACGAATTCTTCCCCTCAACTTCTGGAAAGCTTCTTCCTTCTCTAACTGGACATCAGCAATTCTCTCTTTCAATATTTCTTCGTGAACAATCGGAAAGGGATTGTCGGTGGTACCTTTATAAACAAAGGGTTTCATCGTCTTTGGGATCACACACTCATCATAACAAGTCTTTAGGAATGAAAGTTGCACTTTTTTTAACATGAGCTTTCACTAAACATTCTTTATAACGATTGTAGCTATTTCTAATCGCTGGATAGACGTAAAGGACCTCCATTCTTGAAGAAAATCACAGGAAACAGTAGGAGATATCCGTGGGCACTGAATACATTAAAATACACAATTTTCCGTGTATCTATGATAAATAAAAATAACCCACAATGTATGAAAAATAGAAATTTATTTAGCTTTCGAAGGGACCATCTCCCTTCCTCTTCAGAATACAAATGGTTACAAATTTTTTGAAAAAGAGGTACAGAAAAGTTCTTAAGAGATAAAAGGCCCGTTACAGTCTTAGCGAATATTAACAGCATTTCACGGTGGTTTGTTTACATCTTTTAACAATTCATTAACAATAGTTACATTGTTTTTTACAATATTATTTAAAAACTGATCCAATTTTAAAATTACTTTGATATATATTAAAATTATTAGAATTCTGAATTAAAACAGCTTCAATCAGTTTCCGTCTATGTGTATCAGGCATTGATATCAATTTGTCCATATTCTTAAAATCTATTGGGTGATTTTCCCGTGTCATATGTTTAAAAACAGCGCTATTTTCATCACCTCTTCTAATGGAATCTCTATGTTCTCTTTTTCTTCTCTCAAAATCTACTGATTCTCCTATGTAAACTTTATCACATGAACCACATGGTAGTTTATATATACATGCTTGTTTGGCAGCCTTTCCTTTCCCTGATTTTGTCAACACCTTTTTAATAGTTAAATTATTTTTATATACCCCAACTACTTTACAACTTTTTAGGCAGGTGTCAAGTAATTTGTTGTCTTGGCCTGTTTGAGGAATGATAAGAAGACATTCATCATCTTTTAGAAATGGTTCCCTTTCTTTTGCAACATAATATGATTGAAGCTGTTTTAATTCAGAATTCTAATAATTTTAATATATATCAAAGTAATTTTAAAATGGATCAGTTTTTAAATAATATTGTAAAAAACAATGTAACTATTGTTAATGAATTGTTAAAAGATGTAAACAAACCACCGTGAAATGCTGTTAATATTCGCTAAGACTGTAACGGGCTTTTTATCTCTTAAGAACTTTTCTGTACCTCTTTTTCAAAAAATTTGTAACCATTTGTATTCTGAAGAGGAAGGGAGATGGTCCCTTCGAAAGCTAAATAAATTTCTATTTTTCATACATTGTGTTATTTTATTTATATATATATATAGGATATATATATATTTATATTATATATATATATATATATATTATATATATATATATATATATATATATATATAGATATATATATACAGTATATATATATATATATATATATTATATATATATATATATATATATATATAATATATATATATATATATATATATACATATATATATATTATATATATATATATATATATACACACACACATACATACTGTAAGTTTTTTTTAGCCTAAATCACCAACAAGTGAATTTCAAAGGAATCCGCGTCTCCAGGCATTCGAAAGTGGCGCAAGTGTGTGTGTGTGTGTGTGTGTGTGTGTGCGCGAATCGCCCTTAAAGAAGATGCTCCACTTCCGCCATAAGATTGAGATGGAAGCAGATGGAACTTGAGAGGAGGTTGAGAAGCTGGGAGGGAATATTATACGTATTGCTGGGGTCGGAGGCCCATTCAATGACCCGCTAATTCAATTGATTTATGTTTTATGTTTTATATTTATTTTAATGTTGTCACTGTTCTTGAAATATTTTATTTTTCCTTGGTTCCTTTCCTCAATGGGCTATTTT
>NC_090751.1:2665366-2671362 GCF_036898095.1 Palaemon carinicauda
TATCATGAAAGTCCATTAGGGCCTAATCTTTCTTCTCTTCATCGCCCTTCTTTGACCGTTACCTTGAAAACAATAGCACGCATATTTTTTAAAAGAATAATTTTCTATGTTATTATTAAATCAATGATCACAAAATTTTCATGCTGAGAAAATATCTATAAAAATTTATTTTTTTAGAAACGTAACAAATCTAAAATTAGTAATCAACAAGAATTGTCTGTTTAAAGCACCATTCAAAAATAAGTAACAAAAAATCAAAACAAGAGAATTTAAAAGAAAAAAAAATATATATAAAAGAAATTTCAAATGCCAATGACTTTCGAAAAGCGCAACCTTTTCCATTAGAACTAAAATCAGGGACCGGAAAAGAAAAGGGAGAAGTTCTCACGAACAATCTAATTGGACCCATTCTATCTGCGACGCCAATAACCATAACCATCACCTGGAACCATTTTTGCAGACTAGGTCTCATTGTGCCGAAAATGGGCGTTGGACCATTCGACTTTCAAGACTCCCTGTCGTAACACTTACGCTAAATGAATACATAAATGACGTCATTGATATCCCATATACGCTAATTTGCCTCTTCGATAAATAACGTCCTTTATATATGAATTATATTTCACATACGCTAATTTAAATCTTCGATAAATAACGTCCTTTATATATGAATTATATTCCACTTACGCTAATTTAAATCTTCGATAAATAACGTCCTTTACATATAAGTTATGTTCCACATACGCTAATTTACCCCTTCGATAAATAACGTCCTTTACATATAAGTTATGTTCCACATACGCTAATTTACCCCTTCGATAAATAACGTCCTTTACATATAAGTTATGTTCCACATACGCTAATTTACCCCTTCGATAAATAACGTCCTTTATATATGAATTATATTTCACATACGCTAATTTAAATCTTCGATAAATAACGTCCTTTATATATAAATTATATTCCACTTACGCTAATTTAAATTTTCGATAAATAACATCCTTTACATATAAATTATATTCCACATTACGCTAATTTATCCCTTCGATAAATAACGTCCTTTATATACAAATCATATTTCACGTACGCTAATTTACCTCTACGATAAATAACGTCCTTTATATATAAATCATATTCCACATACGCTAATTTACCCCTTCGATAAATAAGGTCCTTTATATATAAATCATATTCCACATACGCTAATTTACCCCTTCGATAAATAAGGTCCTTTATATATAAATCATATTCCACATACGCTAATTTACCCCTTCGATAAATAAGGTCCTTTATATATAAATCATATTCCACATACGCTAATTTACCCCTTCGATAAATAAGGTCCTTTATATATAAATCATATTCCACATACGCTAATTTACCCCTTCGATAAATAAGGTCCTTTATATATAAATCATATTCCACATACGCTAATTTACCCCTTCGATAAATAAGGTCCTTTATATATAAATCATATTCCACATACGCTAATTTACCCCTTCGATAAATAAGGTCCTTTATATATAAATCATATTCCACATACGCTAATTTACCCCTTCGATAAATAAGGTCCTTTATATATAAATCATATTCCACATACGCTAATTTACCCCTTCGATAAATAAGGTCCTTTATATATAAATCATATTCCACATACGCTAATTTACCCCTTCGATAAATAACGTCCTTTATATATAAATCATATTCCACATACGCTTATTTACCTCTTTGATAAATAACGTCCTTTATATATAAATTATATTCCACATACGGTAATTTACCCCTTCGATAAATAACGTCCTTTATATGTAAATCATATTCCACATACGCTAATAACGTCTTTTACATATAAGCTATATTCCACATACGCTAATTTACCCCTTCGATAAATAACGTCCTTTATATATAAATCATATTCCACATACGTTTAATTACCTCTCCGATAAATAACGTCCTTTATATATAAATTATATTTCACATACGCTAATTTACCTCGTCGGTAAATAACGTCCTTTACATATAAATTATATTCCACTTACACTAATTTACCCCTTCGATAAATAACGTCCTTTATATATAAATCATATTCCACATACGTTTAATTACCTCTCCGATAAATAACGTCCTTTATATATAAATTATATTTCACATACGCTAATTTACCTCGTCGGTAAATAACGTCCTTTACATATAAATTATATTCCACTTACACTAATTTACCCCTTCGATAAATAACGTCCTTTATATATAAATTATATTCCACATACGCTAATTTAAATCTCCGATAACTATTTTTAAATCATATTCTATATAGGCTTATTTGACTCTTCGATAGATAATTACTTTTAAATTATATTACTCCAGTTTACCTCTTCCATTGAATAACTTCTTTTATATTCCACTTACGCTAAATTACTTCTTTTGATAAATGACTTCAATTATATTCAATATATGATAATTTACCTCTTCGATAAATAACTGCTTTTAAATCATATCCCACACACACTAAATTACCTCTTCGATAAATAACTGCTTAACTATTTTTATAGCATATTCCACATAAGCTAAATTACTCCCACGATAACAATCATTTAAATGCCAACGATATTTGAGTCTTTTGCAAAAGAGATAAGTATAACGAACCCAGCTTAGCAAATAAAAGGAAATGTTTATCGTTGGATTATTTCATGTAAGACTTTTGAAAATTACGAAGTGGTATTGCATTGATGTTATTGTTGTAACTTTAAAAAATATGACAGAAAAACTTGGTATTATCCGAAATCAAAAATAAAATCAACTTCACTTTGTGCCTTTTGAATTAGAAGTTACAGTATAATTATGATGTATCTTTTATGCAATGTAAAAATTAGAATACCTATCAGTTCAACTGAGTCTGATTATAATCAGATAAAAAAGTTGCTATTTCAGAACCAAATATAGATTAACTGTTCCTATTAACCCGTAATCCGTTTTCATATCAAAACAGGATTTAAAAAGTCAATTCCTAGTACAGTAATTCGAGATTAAATTCAAATCTACATATGACCCAACTGTCCGTGAAGGATTTATTAAAGTCTAATCTATCAAAACAGTGTATCTATTTAAGAGGCGTTGAGGCGGTCATTATAATCCACAATTTACAAAGGGACAAGAGAGAAACTGACAGATTAATTCAAAAGCGATTCTTGATATTTATCTTTGATATGTGATAAAAGAAAAGATTTTCATTGATAATTTCTAATGGGATTATGGATGATGGTAGTCTTACAGATGCATTTGAAGTCAAGACAGCAGTACTGCACTACAAGGTGGAATACTGTCCCCTTTACTGTTTATTATGTGGATTATGTCATGAACAAGGTAAAGCCAGGAATGAATAATGGCATTCAATGGAAAAGGTACCAGAGATTATGTGATCTTGAATAAGCAGATGATAATAGGTTTAATTGCTTCGACAAAGGCTGAAATACAGGAAATGATTGATAGGTAAGTACTGAAGGGGAGAAAGGGTTGTGGTGGCCTAATGGTAGCGTCCTTGCCGGGTGATTGCCAGACTGGGGCTAGAGTATCGCGCAAACTCGTTAGTTCTTTTAGCCACTGCAACCTCACCATCATTGTGAGCTAAGGATGGGGGGTTTATGGAGCCTATAGGTCAAACTGTTGAGTCATCAGCACCCATTGCCTGGTCCTCCTTGGTCCTAGCTTGGGTGGAGAGGGGGCTTGGGCGCTGATCATATGTATATATGGTGTCTCTAGGGCATTTTCCTGCTTGATAGGGTAATGTCACTGTCCCTTGTCTCTGCCATTCATGAGCGGCCTTTAAACCTTTAAGCATTTAAACAGACACTTCATGCAGTTTCAGAGTGGTAATCAGGCAAACTACTTTATCGAAGGAGTAATATTACCCAACTATTTCTATTGATAATTTCTAGTGGCAAAGGCTTGCACACTTCACCTTTGGAATTCTGAACCACTGAAATAACTTAAAGATGTTTATTTGAAACAATCCCTAGGTGTGCAAAATTCCTACTTGACCTTCCATTTCTAGGTTGGTAATTGATATTGCTCGCAATCAATATTATATTTTTACTAGTGGAGGATGAATGCTAAATATGATCTCACTATCTCGTGCATAGAAAATAAATGAAAATTGACACCAACAAAAAAAAAATCCACATAAAGTTTTGACAATGTTGAATTATTTAATGTTATAATTATGATATAAAATACATTAATTTAAAGAATTATATTTATCATAGAATTGTCTGGTCGAACAGCTTTCGCTGTTATCTGAATACCAACTATATCATTCATAATTCAAGTATTAGAAAACTCTCTCTCTCTCTCTCTCTCTCTCTCTCTCTCTCTCACAGACAAATGTATATCATTCATAATTCAAGTATTAGAAAATCTCTCTCTCTCTCTCTCTCTCTCTCTCTCTCTCTCTCTCTCTCTCTCTCTCTCTCTCTCTCTGACAAATGTATACCGTGAAAGAAACAGCAATCCGAATTCTAATGAAAACGCATAAATTTTCCAACATCAACCTTTACCCCCAAATAAGGGGTGACTATAAAAAAAAATTCAAACCAGTCACTACCATTCACCTTATCCTAGAAATCTTAGGCTTCCAGGATATCCAGACCCTTCCTGTCCATTACGTCTTTCACCCCATTTATCTATCCCTTTCCAGTCCTTACGTATACGCTCTTATAAATAACCTTAAGATGCCTATTCGTTCCACAGGACCTAGCATGACCTTACCACCTCAAGATACCGTGACCAGTCCCTTCACTGACGGTGATGAGCAGTCAAATTAAAAGTTGTTACTAAATTATATAACTTTTCCCATTCTTCTCATTTTCTATTTAAGCAGCTCTTTTAGAAGGGCACTCCAAAATCAAACCATTGTTCTCTAGTCTTGGGTAGTGCCATAGCCTCTGTACCATGGTCTTACACTGTCTTGGGGCAGAGTTTTCTTGCTTGAGAGTACGCTCGGGGCACACTATTCTATATTATTTCTCTTCCTCTTATTTTGTTCAAGTTTTTATAGTTTATATAGGAATTATATATTTTAATATTGTTACTGTTCTTCAGATATTTCATTTCCATTGTTCCCTTTCCTCACTGGGCTATTTTCCCTGTTGGAGGCCCTTGGGCTTGTAGCATCCTGCTTTTACAACTAGGGTTGTAGCTTAGCAAGTAATAACAGTAATATTGATAATAATATCACGTCGCTTGTTGCGAACAGTAGAGAATATCAAAGAGAGTTAATATTTATCCGGCTTAAAAATTCTTGTGAAACAACTTCAATTTCATCGAGGCATATAAACAATTCAATATTTTACAGACAGACAGACAGAGAGAGAGAGAGAGAGAGAGAGAGAGAGAGAGAGAGAGAGAGTTAATGTTATAAATATGTTTCATTTATCAGGCCAAATTATTCAGAACATATTTGAACAAAAATCAAAATCATAAATGACAATTGTTTTTCACGAAACTATTCACAATTAGAGTGAACTCATCATATCTCAGAACATATTTGAATAAAAATACTGTAAATTAAATTTTCCATTTCATTATAAGCGAACAAACCAGCTCAATGACCTCCACTTTCGAAAAACGTCATGAAATAAACATCAAAACAAAAATGGGGGCTGAAAATGCTCAGCATTTTAATACGAATTTTCTTTGTTCATTTCTCTACCGGCAGTAATTTCCAGATCTAAATTTCCAGATCTATGTTGATAATAAAGAGAATAATGTTCTACTCCGTCAAAACTGGATCATTTTAATCCCAGAAGAAACCCCAATTAAGGCAGAATCGCAGTCCATGACCATCTTACTCAGCGCGAATAAGCGTGGGAGGAAGGTGTCTTTTGTTGAATGAAATTCGCCTTTCGTATATTTCGTAAGGCCGACAATAATAAACATAACAAAAAAGCAATTCATCTTCAACATTAAAGGTTATACACGAAGATAAAGTAGGTAGTAGGTTT
>NC_090751.1:2671862-2674362 GCF_036898095.1 Palaemon carinicauda
CAACATAGATCTGGAAATTACTGCCGGTAGAGAAATGAAAAAAAGAAAATTCGTATTAAAAAAGCTGTGTATTTTCAACTCAATTTTTGTTTTGATGTTTATTTCATGACGTTTTTTCGAAAGTGGAGGTCATTAAGCTGGTTTGTTTGCTTTTAATGAAATGGAAAATTTAATTTATAGTATTTTTATTCAAATATGTTCTGAGATATGATGAGTTCACTCTAATTGTGCATAATCTTGACTGAAAAATATGTCTTTTATGATTTTGAATTTTTGTTCAAATATGTTCTTCTGAATAATTTTGGCTTGATGAATGAAACACTTTTATTTATAACAATTCTCTCTCTCTCTCTCTCTCTCTCTCTCTCTCTCTCTCTCTCTCTCTCTCTCCTCTCTCTCTCTCTCTCTCTCTGTAAAATATTGAATTGTTTATATGCCTCGATGAAATTGAAATTGTTCACAAGAATTTTCAAGCCGGGTAAATATAACTCTCTTTGATATTCTCTATTGTTCGCAACAAGCGACGTGATATTATTGTTCATTATTATTATTATTACTTGCTAAGCTACAGCCCCAATTGTAAAAGCAGGATACTATAAGCCCAAGGGGCTCCAACAGGGAAAATAACCCAGCGAGGAAAGGAAACAATTGAAATGAAATATCTTAGCAGTAACAATATTAAAATAGATATTTCCTGTATGAACTATAAAAACTTGAACAAAAACAAGTGGAAGGGAAATAATATAGAATAGTGTGCCCCGAGTGTACCCAAAAGCAAGAGAACTCTACCCCAAGACAGTGGGAAGACCATGGTACAGAGGCTATGGCACTACCCAAGACTAGAGAACAATGGTTTGATTTTGGAGTGTCCTTCTAAAAGAGCTGCTTAAATAGAAAATTGAGGAGAATGAGAAAAGTTATATAATTTAGTAACAACTTTTAATTTGACTGCTCATCACCGTCAGTGAAGGGACTGGTCACAGGTATCTTGAGGTGGGTAAGGTCATATTAGGTCTTTAGGGATGAATAGGCATCTTAGGGTTATTTATAAGAGCGTATACGTAAGGACTGGAAAACGGATAGATAAATGGGGTGAAAGACGTAATGGACAGGAAGGGTCTGGACATCCTGGAAGCCTAAGATTTCCAGGATAGGGGGTGAATGGTAAGTGACTGGTTTGAATTTTTTTTATAGTCACCCCTTATTAGGGGTAATGGTTGATGGTGGAAAATTTATACGTTTTCATTAGAATTCGGTTTTTATGTTTCTTTCACGGTATACATTTGTCTGTGTGTGAGAGAGAGAGAGAGAGAGAGAGAGAGAGAGAGAGAGAGGAGAGAGAGAGAGAGAGAGAGAGAGAGAGAGAGAGAGAGAGAGAGAAAGAGAGGCCAGAACGAAAGTTTTGTAATACTTAAATTTATTGAAGAGGTAGATTAGCGTATATGGAATATGATATGAAATCAGTCATTTATCGAAGAGGTAAATTAGCGTATGTTGAATATAATATAAAAGCAGTTAAGCAGTTATTGATCGAAGAGGTAAGTTAGCGTAATTGGAATATAAATCAAGTCATTTATCAAAAATAAGCAATTTAGCGTAAGAGGAATATAACGGACGTTATTTATCTAAGAGGCAAATTAGAGTATTATTATTATTATTATTATTATTATTACTATCCAAGCTACAACCCTAGTTGGAAAAGCAAGATGCTATAAGCCCAAGGGCTCCAACAGGGAAAAATAGCCCAGTGAGGAAAGGAAATAAGGAAATAAATAAAGGAAGAGAACAAATTAACATAAATCATTCTAAAATAAGAAACAACGTCAAAACAGACATGTCATATAATAAACTATCAACAACATCAAAAACAAATATGTCATAAATAAAACTATAAAAAGACTATGTCCGCCTGGTCAACAAAAAAGCATTTGCTCCAACTTTTGAACTTTTGAAGTTCTACTGATTCAACCACCCGATTAGGAAGATCATTCCACAACTTGGTCACAGCTGGAATAAAACTTCTAGAGTACTGCGTAGTATTGAGCCTCGTGATGGAGAAGGCCTGGCTATTAGAATTAACTGTCTGCCTAGTATTACGAACAGGATAGAATTGTCCAGGGAGATCTGAATGTAAAGGATGGTCAAAGTTGTGAAAAATATTATGCAACATACATAATGAACTAATTGAACGACGGTGCCAGAGATTAATATCTAGATCAGGAATAAGAAATTTAATAGACCGTAAGTTTTCTGTCCAACAAATTAAGATGAGAATCAGCAGCTGAAGACCAGACAGGAGAACAATACTCAAAACAAGGTAGAATGAAAGAATTAAAACACTTCTTCAGAATAGATTGTCACCGAAAATCTTGAAAGACTTTCTCAGTAAGCCTATTTTTTGTGAAATTGAAGAAGACACAGACCTTATATGTTTCTCAAAAGTAAATTTACTGTCGAGAATCACACCTAAAATTTTGAGAGTCATACATATTTAAAGAAA
>NC_090751.1:2692892-2702892 GCF_036898095.1 Palaemon carinicauda
GACTTACGATGCCTTTGTGAGTGGATCATTCTGGCTCGGAAACCCCCCACCCCACCCCCCTATGGCCAGGAAGGTCAAAGGTAGATCCCAGTATTAAATTTAGCCAACTCTTTGATCCTCTCGTGGAACTTCGTCACTTGTGAATGTATCTAACTGACCGTTCATTTGGCTGGTTTGGTTTTATTGTCTGTTATATGTTTTAAGCATTTATTTACTTCAGGTTTTATTTTGTTTTATATTTTTCAATTTAGTTGCATTAGGTTTCTTTCCTGTTCAATGTTCACTGGTTTTTTTAGTGTATTTTAATATAAGAATAATATTTTTCCCTTTTTTTATAGTTAAAGGTGCGTCAGATTTATTTGTTTTTAAGGATTATTTTTTCCTCTTTTTCAGTTTTTTATTGAATATTTTTTGTTGAATAAATGGTCATTAATTTTTCACGGAGGTTTTATTTTGTTTTATATTTTTCAATTTAGTTGCATAAGGTTTCTTTCCTGTTCAATGTTCCCTGGTTTTTTAAGTTTATTTTAATCTAAGAGTAATCTAAAGTTTTTTCCCTTTTTTTATAATTAAAGATGCGTCAGATTTATTTGTTTTTAAGGATTATTTTTTTCTCCTTTTCAGTTTTTTATTGAATATTTTTTGTTGAATAAATTGTCATTCATTTTTAACGGGAAGATAAGTATTGTATGAAAACAGCACTTTGGATGTTTTCCTGGTATATTTTAATGTTGTTACTCTTCTTGAAATATTTTTTTTTTAGTTGTTAATTACTTCTCTTGTAGTTTCCTTATTTCCTTTCCTCACTGGGCTATTTTCCATGTTGGAGCCTTTGGGTTTATAGCATCCTGCTTTTTCCAGCTATGGGTGTAGCATAGCAAGTAATGATAATAATAATAATAATAATAATAATAATAATAATAATAATAATAATATTATTATTATTATTATTATTATTTATTTGTTTATTAATTATTATTAGCTTGATGTTTAAGGATTTTTTTTTTAATTTTTTCTTTAGACTACCAAATGAATTTTCAAATTTGAAATTCCTTTTATTGACTTTATCTAAAGTCGAAATCTTCACTAGCTGTGTGTAAGTACGTTCGGGGTGGGGGGGGAGGGGGGGGGGGTGGCATTGCTCAGCATCCATTCACTTTCTCCATTTCATATTGAATTTTCCAGTATTTCTTGGCGAAGGATCCAGTCTTGAGCCGATGCAATTGAGCGTGGTATAGGAAACGATCAGAAGAGTCCTGCAGATATGGTTGAGGATCGTTTGGGAGAAGAACCTCCTTCCTCCCCTGCCCTGTCCCTCCCCCTCACCTCCTTCTCCCCTCCCCCTCCTACTTCCCCTGCAGGTTTTCATGAGGGTCTAGCTTCGAAGTTCAAAACTCTCGAGGAAAACAAGTTTTTGAGATTTGATAAGAATTTAAGTTTTTGAGATTTGATAAGAATTTAAGTTTTTGAGATATGATAAAGATTTAAATTTTGAGATCTGATAAAATTTAAGTTTTTAAGATAGAAATTTAAGTTTTTAAGATCTGATGAGAAATTAAGTGTTGAGATCTGATAAGAATTTAAATTTTGAGATTTGATAAAAATTTAAGTTTTTGAGATCTGATAAAAATTTAAGTTTTTGAGATCTGATAAAAATCTAAGTTTTTGAGATTTGCTAAAATATTTTTTTGAGATCTGATAAAAATTCAAGTTTTTGAGATCTGATACAAATCTAAGTTTTGAGATCTGATAAAAAGTTAAGTTTGATATCTGATTAAAATTTGATTGTCTAGGAAAATAGAAATTAAGAATTTACCCCGAGGTTTTTTACTTCTATCTTATGAATTTTATTTAACAGTATATTAAAACTTATAGGGAAGTCCGAGTTGGGATTTCAAAATACTTTCATAATCCGGAGGCTTAAAAGTTATTGTTTTTTCTTACTGAACTGAAGAGAAAAATGGGTTGATATTTAAAAGAAAAATTTAAAGATATTTTAGTTGTTTTTTGTTGTGGTGTTTTTCCGTATTGCATTGGTTATATTTTGAGATTATTCAAATTACACAGGTGCACACATAATGGAATAGATTAAAGCATATAAATGTAGAATGTTTAAATAATAATAATAATTATAATAATAATAATAATGATAATGATAAAATTGATAATAATAATAATAATAATAATAATAATTCTTATTATTATTATTATTATTATTATTTTTATTATTATTAATATTATTATTATAATGATATCTATTGTTATTATTATTATTATTATTATTATTATTATTATTATTATTATTATTCTTATTCAATGAATGAGATTACTAATGTAATTATTCTTCTTCCCCTACAAGAATACTTTAAAATGGTAATAATTTTAATCAATGCTTTTGATGTGCTTGAAGTGTAAACATTTTCATTATCCCAACGTCTTAAATAAAATCAGAACTCTCTCCTTATAAATACAGCACCAGCTTTAAGTAAAAAACAACTTAGGTACCAGCAAAAAAACAACAACCAATAATGATAATAACAGTTGATGAAACTCGACTCCCATCTCGTCCTCCGATTCCTTTGGGACGTTGAATTGAACCCAGGGAATTCCCGGCGGGGGTTTGACTTCAGGGGCCTCTGTAATAGGAAGGTAGGGATCTTGTAGGCCTAAGGGAACGGTAATTACTTTCTCTCTCTCTCTCTCTCTCTCTCTCTCTCTCTCTCTCTCTGCTCTGATTTCTCTAACTTGGTAATGCCAATGCCATACAGCTTATAATACTTGATTAAGTCTCTCTCTCTCTCTCTCTCTCTCTCTCTCTTTCCCTGATTTCTCCAACTTGGTAATGCCAATGCCATACAGCTTATGATACTTGATTATGGTTCTCTCTCTCTCTCTCTCTCTCTCTCTCTCTCTCTGATTTCTCCAACCTGATAATGTATGTGTCATACAGCTTATAATACTTTATTAAGACTCTCTCTCTCTCTCTCTCTCTCTCTCTCCTCTCTCCTGTCAATTCTCCAGTCAGTGTAGGGATGGTGTCTGTTATAAAGTAGACTTTATTAGGGTTCCTCGTTAACCATAAGAAGATTTTCCACTGGGAAAGGGTTTATAGACTGTAATTGTGGTACTTCTTTAACATTAGGGAAATGTCTTACTTGAGGGGGCGGGGGCTTAACTTGCGTACAAAACGAATATAAGGGGAGTCTTTTAAGTGGTTCTTTCTATAGATTTTTCTAAAATTTTTGTAAATTGAATTTTGTGCAATATTCGTTACAGTTTCTATCTTTGCTTTTACAATAGCTATGGGTGTGTAGCGATCTTTATTATTTTTGTTAGCCTAAAAGGTAAATTGCTTGTTTAAATATATATCGACGGTAATGGAATTTGAAGAAGAAAACGTTAAGTCATATGACTTCACTTTAGGCTAAAATAATTTTCTCTTAAAAACTTATTACCTTCACCAGAGTTTCATTTGCGTAGTGCCACCTGTAATACACCTCTGCTGCTAAAATGAATTCAGTATACTTTCTGATTCAGAGAAAACTCTCTCTCTCTCTCTCTCTCTCTCTCTCTCTCTCTCTCTCTCATTTAATTTCCGTATAGTCTCGTATATACATGAGACTTTCGGTGTAAGCAAACAACACAGATATTTTTGTTCCAATACTAGATCTGAACCCGGAATTTTCTTCTTTCACTCGTGTTCCCAGGGATTATTTAGGCTTTTATTGTCTCTGCAGTTATCTTGTTCTTTCCAGACAACTTACAGGCTGAGATTATTCTACATTTACATTCATCGCTTTCACATTTTTTTTATTCAAATCCCAATTTGGCTTTGAGGCTTTTTTGGATAATTGTGGTTCTGGTACTTGTTACTAGAAATAGTTTATTTATAGGAAAATAATAAGAGCAATATAAGCACTAGACCGTTTGATGATACTCTTGAAATTTTTTTTTTATCCGAAGGAAAACGAGTAGAGGCACATAATAAGTTGATTTGCGTTTTTAAATATATATATATATATATATATATATATACATAATTTCTTAAATATGAGTTCACCAAGAGGTTTACCTCATAGCCATATCATATTCTGACCTGCCTTATTTTATTGTATGTAACGATTTCAAAAAGAAGAAAAGTAATAGCGTAAATCAAGTTTTAATTTTTTCTTTTCTTGATACATAGTTTATGCCCATGACGTGGTTTGTTTGTGTGTATATATATGTATATATATATATATATATATATATATATTTATATATATATGTATATATATGTATATACACACACACACACACACACACATATATATATATATATATATATATTGCTTGTGGGTACACTCGGGCACACTGTTCCATCTTATTTCTCTTCCTAATGTTTTGTTAAAGTTTTTATAGTTTATATAGGAGATATTTATTTTAATGTTGATGTTCGTAAAATATTTTGTTTTTCCTTGTTTCCTTTCCTCACTAGGCTATTTTCCCTGTTGGAGCCTTATAGCATTCTGCTTTCCAACTAGGGTTGTAGTTTAGCAATTTATGATAATAATAATGATAATATATATATATATATATATATATATATGAGAGAGAGAGGAGTCCTACTTGAAAGCTAAGACAAGGAAGGAGGAGAGCTTGCATTGCTAAGATGCTGAAGACTAACTCGCCTTTAAAAGATCACTTAGGTTTAGACAAGGAAGGTGTGTTCGTGCAGAGCGATTTTCTTCTCTCTAAAGTTTAGCCGTTTGTCTTTTGAGAGAGAGAGAGAGAGAGAGAGAGAGAGAGAGAGAGAGAGAGAGAGAGAGAGTAGACTGTGGTAGTATATAAGAAAACGGTATGTGTTGTTTTAAATTTGAGTTGATTCATACGAGGTAGGAAAATGGTAATGGAACCTAAAAGGTGAGGGAAAATGTTAGATTATTAATTTTTGTTTGCTGAAAATGTTAAATTTTAAAGTTTATTTCAAATTGATTTTCAATTTTTTTTATTAAATAGTTGAATGAAGACATGGACTAACATATGATAGTTGTACAGATATCTTTATTTTGGGAATCTACCAAACTAGAATTGATATATGTTATTAACTGATGTTTACCTTTAAATCGAATCCATCTCTTCTTTATTAACTCTCTCTCTCTCTCTCTCTCTCTCTCTCTCTCTCTCTCTCTCTCTAATAAAAACATTGGGTATTACCTGTTAATATCTAAAAAAAAATTAGTTTTAAATACATCGAACTTGACATATAGTTAGAAGACACCTGACAAGAAATAGGTCTTAAGACATTAATTAAAACGTAAATCACTTTATATATGCAGTGCAATGATCAATATTACTCTGTAGGATACTTTATTTTTAAAATACAGAATTGACAAAAACTTGCTTTTTTAAAACTTTCTTTAAGGAAAAAGCTTCAATAATATCAAGATTTTCAAACGAAAATAAGAGCGTCTTTCATGGTTTAAGGTAAATCTGCCCTTGTTACTTGGTGTTAGTTTCTTGGCTTCTTGGTATGTCTATCCTCATTGAGACACTATATAAAGGAAATCCTGCAATGTCCCTTCCTCCTTTTAATGGTCTTTTCACGACCATTTTCTTAATCCCCAATTTTGTCCATTGTGAAGCCCCCCTTAAGCTCATTTTCCCTTTACCCACCAATGTCTTTTTTACTCCCTCCATCCCGCTTTCTCTCTCCTTACCAACCTCTTATCTTTTTTCTCTCTTCTATTCCATCTTGATTCTCCCTCCTCTTTCTCTTTGTTTGTTAATTATATGAAATTAATTCCTGTGACGTATGTTATAACATTAGTTTTAAAAGAAAAAAGCTTGCTGTTTGTTACCCCCAAGCACACTATTCTATCTTATTTCTCTTCCTTTTGTCTTGTTAGTTTTTGTAGTTTATAAAGGAAATATTTATTTTAATGTTACTGTTCTTAAAATATTTTTTTTCTTTCCTTTTCTTACTGGGCTATTTTCCCTTTTGGGGCCCCTGGGCTTATAGCATCCTGCTTTTCCAACTAGGGTTTTACCTTCTTTGCAAGTAATAATAATAATACTAATAATAATGATAATAATAATAATAAAAATAATAATAATAATAATTTACCAGACCAAGATGAATATAATACTCCTCTATCTTCATTTTGTTTCCAATTCAAAAGCCTTTTTCTGTTGGGTAGAAGGTGAAGCTAGGTCGCTCCAAAATCCTTCCAAGAGAGAGAGAGAGAGAGAGAGAGAGAGAGAGAGAGAGAGAGAGAGAGAGAGAGAGAGAGAGAGAGATGCAATTAGGAGAGAGAGAGGGCGTGGCGCCCATGGGCGGTTTTAGATGAGATGGAGAGTTGTGGGTGTAGAGACAAGGATGGGCCAACAATTTCTCAGTTGGCCAACCAATCTTGATTGAATGGGAGAGAACTATGAGGATGATGATAGACCGTTTTATTTCTAGAATATGCAAATTTTTTAAAGAAATAATTCTCTCCTTGTAATACTTACTATTTTTCTTAGTAGTCTACATCAATGCAACTAAATTGTTATAGTTTGATGTTTGTTGCTACAGGAATTATCAATTTTATAATGATTGATTTTTTTCTTGGGAACCTCAATATGTTTTCAGTGATTTTCAAAGGCCCGCCGTTTCTCTCTCTCTCTCTCTCTCTCTCTCTCTCTCTCTCTCTCTCTCTCTCTCTCTCAAATGCAGTTAAGTATATTCACAGCATAGTATAATTTTATACTATATTCCTGTGTGTTAAAAACTGTGGAAAAAGTTCTGAGTGGACGAAGGTTGAAATTCATATAAAACCTCCTATTTGTAAAGCCTTGATGAAATAGTGAGGCAAGAAAGAATTTTCTTTTCCCTTCAGAAAAGTGTATAGTTAGCAAATAATATTTTTCAAGTGCACTGAAGTTCAAACCATTGCTTAGTTGTAAGTGAATAACTAGATAATATTTTTGTGAAAATGGTATTCAGTGTATATTTTTGTTATTCATGGTGTGTAAGTTTTTTTTTCTTTTTTTTTCTTTTTTGTAGGGCCATTTAAGCAACCCCAACATACACTTCTTTAGCCTATCTTCTTCCCTAACCATCCTACCCTACCCCCCCCCCCCCTATTTCTGTCAGTACCACTTTGTGGGATTTAGTAGCGGAGGATCAAGTCCTGAGCCGATCCTGTTTACCTTGGAACACGGAGACCACCAAGAAAAAGTCCTACGAGTGTTGGAAATCCTTTAGGGAGGCTGTCTCCATAGAAGGATATTCCGGATGGATTTTACCTAAGTGAAAAGCGTTCGAGAAATAAATCTGAAGACGAATTTGTGGGATGTGAAAGGGAAAGTGAGTGTTTTCCCTCTTACAGTTGCAATGTTTGTGATTCGTGTTTTGGTTTGGGATTTATCCTCTGAAAAAAAAATCTGGTTTCTGTAGTTTATGAGAGGTTTATTATTTTTTTTTTTTTATTTAGGTGTGAAAGGCATTTAAGGTTATTGAAGTTTATGCGAGGTATCATTTTTTTAGTTTTTAAGTGGGAGGGTGGCCTCACCTTAATGTTGACTAAGGTGATCATCTCCCAAGATATTTGGAAAACCAAAAAATTTACACCAATAAGGCCACATTAGAGGGAAAATATACAGGCATATAAGAACATTCATGCACATTGTATTTATTACTTTGATTGAGAATGTTTAATATATATATTTATATATCAGAAATAGTTTTGATGAAAAGGGACCTTTCCAATAGACCTTCTGCTCCACTTCCATTCTCGCTACCTTTTGTCTATCTTGCTGTCATTTTTTTTTTTTTTTTTTTTTTTCATCTTTGACTTTGTAATACAACTTTGGAGTTTCCTCCGTTGAACCTGGCAGCGGAATGGCCTGCAAGGCCCCAACGCCAACACTCCCCATGGACCTTATTTACTCCAAAATCAAACCATTGTTTCTTGTCTTGGGTAGTGCCATAGCCTCTGTACCATTGTCTTCCTCTGTCTTGGGTTAGAGTTCTCTTGCTTGAGGGTATACTCGGACTCACTATTCTATCTTGTATCTCTTGTTATTTCTTGTATTTTATTTATGAAAGATTTATTTTAATAATGTTCCTCGTCTTAAAATATTGTATTTTGATCATTACTTTTCTTGTAGTTTATTTATTTTCTATTTGCATTCCTCACTGGGTATTTTCCCTTTTGGAGCCCTTGGTCTTATAGCATCCTACTTTTCCAACTAGGGTTTTAGCTTAGCAAGTAATAATAATAATAATAATAATAATAATAATAATAATAATAATAATAATAATATGGTTTTGGCTGCACGTTTCATCGATATAATAAACTATACTCTAATTAGAACATGTTTGCAACGTGTTTCCCCTGGAGTCAGAGCCGTGGCGGTAATTCGAACTGTTAAATGCATTTAAACCTTAATATGCTCATTTAGGCTTAACATATTGCCGAAATTATTGCCGGGGAATTTAGTGGTTCCCATTTAACCTCGTTAAAGTAAATAGTCTTACTTTATTTCATGTCCTCAGTAGTTCGTTAGGCTTTCATTGTCTCCAGTGTCGGTATGGCTATTTCGTATTTTATTATGCTATTAAATTTTATTACTATTCCGGCAAAAATTAATGTTCATATTACCTGGAATTAGAAATGTATTATTTTAAAAGTTCTTTTATTTTATTAGAGGTACTTATATAAGGTTAAAATGTATGTTATTTATTATGTGAAAAACGCAAGTCACGTTATTTTGGATAATTATGTTAAAATTTCCTTATAATTCTAATGCTTAATTATGTCATACACATTTCCCTTTAACCTGATATAGCCAGGACATAAGCAAGGGCTCGTGTTGACTTGAAGATCGCATGCTATAGTACAGCTAATTTAAGAAGGGGTCTGGTTCACCATTAAACTAATTGACTTTTGGTTTTACATACCATATTGTATGGATAATAGATACATGGAGTTCAATTTGCACACAGGTTAGATTTAGCAGTTCTAACTTGTTTGAGTTTTTTGTCATCATTTTTTTTTTATTCAACTTTCAATCATCTTGTTTTGTTCTTTTCATAGGCTATTGTTACTAACTTTAGCCAATGCTATATGGGGACTGGAATTCCTGAAAGATTTTGACTTTAATGGTTAATCTTTGCATTAATCATTGATGTGTTTCCAGTTACTGGAATTTCACCATTTTCAAAAGTTTGTACGTCAATAATTGATGACGTCCCTGCCTTGCAATCTTTTGGGCTGTAGTTCGAGGCACGCTCAAGCTCGATAGACTCTAGTAGTGTCTGCAACCTCACCGTCCTTGTGAGTTAGGGATGGTGGCGTTTTTGGGGAGCCTATAGGTCTACCTACTGATTCATCATTAGCCAATGCCTGACCCTCCCTGGTCCTAGCTTAATGGAGAGTGGGCTTGGGCGCTGATCATACGTACAGTATTTATGATGGGTGTATCGGACGTTGTACTGTCTCTAGGTAATTTTCTATCCCCTGCCTCTGCCATTCATGAGCCACCTTTAAAAAACATCATTATGTTTATGTTTTTTTAACACCAGCCATGTCTCCCATCCAAATCACTCACATCATCACATTCTCTTTGGGCTCTCCTCCACTTAATAAGGTCTCTGGTCTTGGATAGGTCCATAGCCTCTGTACCATGGTCTTTCATCGTCTTGGATTAGAGTTCTCTTGCTTGAGGGTACACTCGGGTGCACTATTCTATCTTATTTCTCTTCCTCTTGTTTTTTAAAGCTTTTATACTTTATATGTGTAGATGTGTTTTGATGTTACCGCTCTTAAACTATTTTATTTTAATTGTTAATTACTCGTAATTTCTCTATTTCCTTTCCTCACTGGGCTATTTTCCCTGTTGGAGCCCTCGGGCGTATAGCATTCTGCTTTTCAAAACTAAGGTTGTAGCCCTCGGGCTTATAGCATTCTGCTTTTCAAAACTAAGGTTGTAGATTAACAAGTGATAATAAGAATAAAATCTTTTTTCTCCTCTT
>NC_090751.1:2707892-2710392 GCF_036898095.1 Palaemon carinicauda
GAAGATAAACAGTTCGTTTGTTTTAATCACACTGCCATCCATCAAAGCATCATGCAGAACTTCGTTTAATCAGAGTCCATTGTTCTCTCTGAGGGGGATTGACGACACAAGGAAAGGGTGAAATACGTTTGATCCATTTAAGTGTCGATGACTAGAACAATTAGATAGGCTTCTATAATTTATGGGGAGCCGGGTGCGAAAATCAACCTCATGTTTAATTAAACATCTTTGGAGTAGCTGAAAGGATTATCTGAGTTAGGGTTAGGAAAATATTTTGTTTGTGTTTACAGCTGAATAATCGTGATATTTTGATTGCGATCATATTATATATATATATATATATATATATATATATATATATATATATATATATATATATATATATATATATATATATATATATACATGCATATAAATATAACATATATATACATACATATATATATATGTATATATATGTATTATATATATATATATATATATATATATATATATATATATATATATATATATATATATATATATATATATGTTATATATATGTATGTATTATATATATATATATATATATATATATATATATATATATATATATATATATATATGTTATATATATGTATGTATTATATATATATATATATATATATATATATATGTTATATATATGTATGTATTATATATATATATATATATATATATATATATATATAGAGAGAGAGAGAGAGAGAGAGAGAGAGAGAGAGAGAGAGAGAGAGAGAGAGAGAGAGAGAGAGAGAGAGATGTTTGTGCATCGCCATGATTAGCAAAGCTGTACTAGGTAAGGACACCCATACTGTGAGGGATCAGTCTCCCACCATCACCAATCGGCACAGGCCAGCCTGGTGATGAACACTGGACAAACCTCAGACATGAATGAAGACACGTCTCAGGCCTTTGTCCTGGTGTGCATTAGAAATTGCTACATTTGTCGTTGTTGGTTGTTGTTGATTGTGTATAAATACATTAAGATTCTTGTAACAGGGGTTGGCTCTAAAGGTAAACACCACACCTGTTACTGTCATATTTATAAATTAATATGATTCATTAATAAACCCCTCGATTATAAAACACTGTACTTCTATAGTTGTACTGAAACTACTACTGCTCTCTTTTCATTTCTAGATCCTATTCAGATACTGTAGTTGTTGTTGGGGTATTAAAGCCAACACTTGTTGTTGGCACGGGCCTTTCCCTTGGTTGGCCCGTAGGTGATCATACTGTAGTCTTTTAGTTTTGTCTGATAGTGGCGATTTTGTTGTGAGGATTATCACTCGTGTGGAATTAAGGAGAGGGGGAAAGGTAGTGGTAGGGGGAGGGAAGGGTAGTGGTAGGGGGAAGGGGGGGGGTGTAGGTTGCCTTCATTGCAATGAAATTAATGATCACCTTCGGTATTCGTTCAGGTTCGAGTACGTTTAATTGAGAGATAAAAGTTAATTGCCTTTTTTCAGGGGATCATCTTTTCATTTCTTTTAGATTATATTACGAAATGTTATTTTATTTTTATTTTTTATTTGTTTTACATATATTGCTGTTATTTTTTTTTGTGAATTTTTTTATTTGTTTTACCCATATTGCTGTTTTTTTTTTTTTTGTGAAAACTTTATTACTTTTTATCATTTTCCATAGATTTTTATTACGTACATACTTGTGTGAATTGCGAATGCATGTTTATTTTTTTTTTTTCCCGATAACTTATTCTCCAGATCTTTGTTTATTTATCCTTTAGTTTTCCTCTTTGTTTCTTCAGTAAACCATGGAAATAAAAGATTAGTAAATCATTTATTTCTAAATACCGGCATTATTAATCCTACCTTTATCATAACTGAGCTTTTGTCCATTGGCCGAACACAGTACAATGAAATATTGCCATCACAAATTAGCTTTTTTTTATGCATTTGTTTTGGCTTATTGCAAAAGTGAATGATATGGTCAGTTTTATTAAATGCTTTAGCCTTTATTATTTATTAGGTTGGTTGAATTTATTATGATAATTATTACAATGATGATTAACGAACCAGTAATCTTTACTTTTATTTAGGAAGGACTTGTGTCTAAATAGATGAGGTATGGGTCAAAACTGGTTTACATTTAACAGATTATTATTATTATTATTATCATTATTATTTATTATTATTATTATTATTATTATTATTATTATTATTATTATTATTGTTCTTAATATTGATTATTAATTATTAATTATTATTATTATTAATTATTATTATTATTATTAGTAGTAGTAGTAGTAGTACTATTATCATCATTATTATTATTACATAAGCTACACCCCTTGTTAGAAAAGCAGGAAGCTGTAAGCTCAAGGGCTCCGACAGAGAAAAATAGCTCAGCGAAGAAAGGAAATAATAAAAAAAAAAAATTGAATATTATGCCGGAGTGTAACCTTGTTGCCATTAACTTCATGTTCTTTCTTATCATCATTATTCTGACACAACTGATTGAA
>NC_090751.1:2717674-2774432 GCF_036898095.1 Palaemon carinicauda
AAAAAGTCAATAGACTAGATATAAACACAGATTGTTTTTATATAAAGCTTCCCCATAACATGAAATGAGACAGTCGAACAAAAATATGTTTGGGGCCAAAAGAGGTTTATTCTTTATATTATCGAATATATCGGAGATATGCCGCCTCTGTTTTTCCACGCTACTGAGGTTTCCATAAATCATGTCACTTCTTTTTTTTCTTTCTTTTTTTACGGATCGTGCACTCTCTCGAGAGGGCCTCAGAAGGGGCGATAAACAATCCAGGGATGCTTCGGAGTTATTATTTTTTGCTTAAATGTAAGAAAATGGTGTGAGAAAAGGAATATCATTGTCATCTCCGACGCTTATTGACGCAAAGGGCCTCGGTTAGATTTCGACAGACATCTCTATCTTGAGCTTTTAAATCAATACTTCTCTATTCAACATCTACTTCACGCTTCATAGTCTTCAGCCATATAGGCCTGGGTGTTTCAACTCTTCTAGTGCCTTGTGGAGTCCAGTTGAAAGTTTGGTGAACTAATCTCTCTTGGGGAGTGCGAAGAGCATGTCCAAACCATCTCCATCTATCCCTCACGAAGATCACATCCACATATGGCACTCGAGTAAGTTCTCTTATAGTTTAATTTCTAATTCTGTCTAGCCAAGGAATATAGTGGTTGGAAAATATTTTATTTTTGATTTTCTGTATTTTTTTTTTTTGTAACTTATGAAGGTACTACTAAAGATACCCTGAGTAGTTTTTCGTTACTCATTTAAATGAAACCACTGCTTTGCTTATGTGTACATAAATGTGCGTGCATATACAACAATATCAAACAACAGATGCAGCTGTTTCTAGTCCACTGTAGGACATAGGCCTCAGACGTGTCCTTATTCAGGTCTGGACTTTGGTTAGTTTTCATCAACACGCTGGGCAGTGCTGTTTGGTGATGGTGAGAGACTTTAGTATGATCGCTCACAGCAAACCAAGCTAGTGTGGATGACCCTGACTAGTACAGCTTTTGCTTATTATGGCGATACATAAACCCTTGCACCACATTAAGGTATTCCCACTGAGAAAGAGATATATGTATATACATACACACACACACACATATATATATATATATATATATATACATACACGCGCACACACACACACACACACACATATATATATATATATATATGTATATATACACACGCGTGTGAGTTTATGTGCATGCGCTCGCACACGTGTCTTATTGATCAGGTTTTTCATAGACTTCATCAATACTCTCTAATAAAGACTTCTTTCTAATTCTTTCTTGAAACTTTAAATGAGATTCATCTTTGGCTCCTGCGAACTCATTAGTCTCTCTCTCTCTCTCTCTCTCTCTCTCTCTCTCTCTCATCATTCGGAACATCCAGCAGAAAACTAGAAAATGAAAAAGGTTACAATGATGAAGATAATATATATATATATATATATATATGTATAGATATATATATATATATATATATGTATGTGTGTGTGTATATATATATATATATATATATGTATATATATATATATATATGTATATATATATTTATCTATATATATTCTGGTATAATATATATATATAAATATATATATATATATATATATATATACAGTATATATATGACACTTAGTATTATTAAAAAGGAAACAAATTCAAATCATCTTCATTTTATTTGTAAGGTTTTTTTTTTATTGAGTTTGAGAATTGCCCGCAAAATATTTCCCATCATTAATTATTGCATTATTAACCTATTATTATTTGATCCCATTGATTAAATTGTTCTGAATATGCTTCGAGTCATTAATAGTCTTGAGATAATAAACAAGTAGATTAGAACATCAGAAACATCTTTGTATTGGCATCAATTCCCATCGCAGCAGCGAGGATCTGGAACCGCATTCCCGAATTCCAACCATTCACTAATGGATACATTTTCTGGAATTTGCTCGTTAGCCCACAATTGTCACTCGGTTTAAAGATGGATCCTCTGCTTGAGTGAATGCTTGCCTGCTTGTTGAATGCCTTTGATTGGATGTGAGGGGGGAAAGGGGGAGGGGCATTGGCAGGGGGAGGGATGGCATACAAAGAAAGATGGATCAAGGAACAGTTGAGGGAATGAGTTTAATGAAAGCGAATTGTTTTAATGATGCGGAAGGAGACTTTTATGATAATTAAATAACAGAACGGTTGTGGCTTTCGCCACGTTGGATTGCCATGTAATTTTGACTTGTAATTTGTGATGGTTGGATGTATTAAGGAGGGGACCACTGGCAAGTCGTGACATTTTGTGGCATGAACTGGAAGATTAAAAAAAAAAAAAAAAATTACCTCAGAATCACAGCTGACCTGTCCACATTGACACGAACTGGCACAACGAGTTCACGCATAATTTGCGCATAGTTTGCGCACTTCCCGCATCGTCCCGACGAGTTCACGAACAGTTCGCGCATAGTTCACGACCCGGTCACGAAATTTTGTCGTGACCAAAATTTTGAACATTTCAAAATTCTCGTCACGACATGCCAGGATGTCATGATGGGTTTACGAACACTTCACGCCAGTTCACGATTCGAGTCGTGACAATGCGTGCCACAAATTCGTGCAAGTGTCAGCCTGGCTATAAGTTCCTATATAAAGGATGATGATGGGATTGGAGGAATGGAATGAGAGCGCCATGGTGGACCGTGGCAGGAGTCCGAGGCTCTGACGAAGGCACTGCGAGGCAAACGTTCCCAAACCCGGATCCTCTTTGGTCCTGGACAAATTTGATTTTTTCTTATTTCAGCGATCCCGAAAAGGTAATAAAGTGGGAGAGTTGAAGGCGTTCACAGTTGAACTTGGGAAACTCCTGGTACATCTCACCCTAAGGGAGTGTACCCTGTTATTATTATTATTATTATTATTATTATTATTATTATTAATATTAGCCAAGCTAAAACCCTAGTTGGAAAAGAAAGATGCTATAAGCCAAGGGCTCCAACCGGGAAAAATAGCCGAGTGAGGAAAGGGAATACGAAAATAAATAATGAAGAGAATAAATTAACAATATATCATTCTAAAAACAGTAACAGCGTCAAAACAGATATGCCCTATATAAACTATTAACAACGTCAAAAACAGATATGTCATATATAAACTATAGAAAGACTCATGTCAGCCTGGTCAACATATAAACATTTGCTCCAACTTTGAACTTTTGAAGTTCTACTGATTCAACTACACGATTAAGAAGATCATTCCACAACTTGGTAACAGCTGGAATAAAACTTCAAGAATACTGTGTAGTATTGAGCCTCATGATGGAGAAGGCGAGGAGACTTCCCGTGTGTAGCCCAGCTGATTACAGACGCCATTTCTCCCTATCTGTTTGGTTACTTGCCGCACAGTAAGGGTTTGAATGGATGCACTTTATCTGAGCGTGGTATGCCAGGAATATCTGTGTCCAACTGTACGTGCTCATTTATTGTTACTGTTTCTCAGTGCTCATACAGTACACGTCGTTCTTGTGAACCACTGTTTGTAATGTCTGAGTTTTTTTTTTTTTTTTTTTCTGTTTTTTTTCTTTTTTTTTGCACTTTTCGTTGGTGATGAATTATTGATTTTATATTTGGCCATTCACTAATTTTATTATTATTTCTTTTAGTGATAGGATCCAATCCGGTGTGTTCCGTGCTTACTTTATTATAGCTTTGCCTTATTTGTATTAACATTTACCTAAATATTTTTTATGCCTGTAATATCATCATCTACTTCGGGGAATCTATGTTATTTCTTCTTTCAAGTATATATATTTCTTTATTCCATCTTCCAAGTATTTATATTTCATAATTTCATCTTCTAAGTATTTATATTTCATTAATTCATCTTCCAAGTATTTATACTTCATTATTTCATCTTCCAAGTATTTATATATCATTATTTCATCTTCCAAGTATTTATATTTCCTTATTTTATCTTCCAAGTATTTATATTTCATTATTTCATCTTCCAAGCATTTTTATTTCATTATTTCATCTTCTAAGTATTTATATTTCGTTATTTCATCTTGCAAGTATATATATTTCGTTATTTCATCTTTCAAGTATTTATATTTCAATACTTTGAGTGATCAAGATCTTGTTAACTACCTAGAGTTACTTAATCTGTAATCCTTAAAGGAAAATTAAACTAGCCAGCCAAGCCTGAGTGAGGTTCAGACGAGAAACGGAATCTGGAATCGGGTCCTCATCCAGTCTAAATGAATTGCATTCCGCTGGAACCTGGAATGCTGTCTGGAATACGCCTTACTGTCTCTTAACTATTCTGTTTGACTGTCCACGAGAGGGACAGACGCTCAAGTTATATGGTGTTATTTGGTTGTCGAAAAGAGGAATTACTAATTAGCATAGTATTATGTTTTGTTGTCGATAAGAGGGGCTAGTTATGTTGCATGGTTCGGTCACATTGGTAGATTGTCCAAAAAGACTAAGTTAAATGGTACTCTGTTTGTTTGCAATATGGCTTAACTTGTGTAGCGTAGTAACCTACTCTGTTATCAAGAAATCCGACTAAATTGTATGGTATTCTGTTTGTTGACAAATCTGACAAAGTAACATGGTATTCTATTTGTCGACAAATCTGACTAAGGAACACGGTATTCTTTTTGTCGACTAATCTAAGTAACATGGTATTCTGTTTGTCGACAAATTTGACCAAGTATCATGGTATTCTGTTTGTCGTCAAATCTAAGTAAAATGGTAATTTGTTTTTCGATAGATCTCGCAAAGTAACATGGTATTCTCTTTGTCGGCAAATCTTATTAAGGATCACATTATTCTCTTTGTCGGCAAATCTAAGTAGCACCGTATTCTGTTTGTCAACAAGTCTGACTAATATGGTATTCTGTTTGTCGATAAATCTGACTACTTTACATGGTATTCTGCCGAGAAATCTAACTTAAGTAACATTGTATTCTGTTTGTCGATAAATCTGACTAAGTTAAATGGTGTTCTTCTTGTCGACAAGACGAATTAGATAAGTTGCACAGAATTCCATTTGGTTATCGAAACGATTCTTAAAGAGTAAATTTTTAAGATTCAGTTTTGCAAGATTCTTATAAAGATTTAAAATATGCGAAGGTAGATGTAATGAATCTTTTCCTTCTTGTTTCTATGACATTTTAAATTTATTTGATAAGTTCTAAATCACTTTTGGGATATATTTTCCTGCTTTAATAAGAATTGATAAATTGCCAGTCCAGAATTTTGAACGATTGCGAAAGAACTAGTTTTAAAAATAAGACTAAATTATTAATCATAAGGCAAAATTATTTTTTTAAACTATCATAAAATTTTTGTTAAACAACATTCTGAATTCTGTAGGGTTAAAAAGGCAAAATTATTTGTTAAACAATCATAAAATTTTTATTACACACCATGCTGTAAAAAAGAAAAAAAATGCATTTTAAACGATCGCAATTTTTCGTTTAAAGTCTATCCCAAAAATATCGGTTCATATTACTCGAAACATCTGCACATTCTGTAAGGTTATAAGGGCGAAATTTTTTTTTAAACTATCATAAGATTTTTATTAAGCACCATTCTGTAAAAAAAAAATGCATTTTAAACGATCGCAAATTTTCGTTTTAAAGTCTATCCCAAAAAATATCGGTTCGTATTACTCGAAACGTCTGCACATATCATTTCACGCTTCCAGACCTCGCTTGACACACAAGGAAAAAAAAAAAAAAAAAAGATATTCCAGGCGCTTTTCTTGGAGCCGTAAACATTGTAGGTCGGACCTGCTTTGAGAAGATTACGTGATATGGCATGAAGTGGCTTAAGCGATACTGTACTCAGCCTGATGGACCTGGAAAGATGCTGGAACTATTTCCAGGTGTGTTTGGTTACACGAATAGCAATGTCAGAGTTTCTTCAAAAGAATAGGAGAATTTTATTATTACTAATGTATGCGACTCGTAGAAAACGACGGCTAAATATTTAGATAGATGTGCACACACATGGACCGCCTTCTCACAAGGTATGGCTACTCCATCTCTTCCCTACCGGAGGGACGGGGAGAGCTGGGCGTGACCGTATATATATATATATATATATATAGAGAGAGAGAGAGAGAGAGAGAGAGAGAGAGAGAGAGAGACTTGCTCTTTTATTATATTGAAAGATTATTGTTATTAGGTATGAAAAATCCAGTTATATACGTTGTATATTTAAAATAATACTGGAACTTTAATTCCCAAGTTTGTTAGACACGGCATGGTGTTTTATTCAAGTGATATTAAACTTATTGTTTATTATTATTATTATTATTATTATTATTATTATTATTATTATTATCATTATTATTATTATTACTTATGGCTGATTACGTGAATTGGACAATTTGTTTGACCTTGACCTTTACCATGACCTTTGACTGTGACCTCCAAAATTTAATCATTTCCATGTTTTTACATAACAGGTAATTATGACTAAAAAGCTGTTCACAAACAAGCATACATACAGACAAACAGGGGCGAAAACATAACCTCCTTCCAACTTCGCTGGCGAAGGTAAAAATTCCAACTCGAAGTTTGTCAAATTACTATCAACGTTTGATTATTCTCAATTTTCAATAGCGATTTCCCGCGTTTTACTATTTTTTTTTTTTAACAAAATGCGATAAAACCTTACTATGTTTTATTAGAAACAAGCAAATAATTCCTCTTTTATACAGTTATTGATTTTACTTGATGTTCATTCTAATTGAAAATATCAATGCCATTTTCGAATTTGTATGTTGCATTGTATATTTTCATTCAATATGGATTATTTACATATGGATTTCTGTAAAGAGAGAGAGAGAGAGAGAGAGGAGAGAGAGAGAGAGAGAGAGAGAGACTAGAAATGGTGAAAGATATTAAATCCTTTTCAAAGTGAGAAAATTTTCATTGGTACAATTACATGACTTTCAAAATTTGTCATGTAATTTTGATTATAGTTTTATTAAACTCAACTATATATTTCATTTGTCCCAGAATTCTCTTTCCACGTATTTGAAATTGAAATGTTTTAGATTTTTAAGTAATATTTAACATTCAAGTATTTTTTCTTTGATGTTTTTTTCTCTTCCTCCTCCTCCTCATCCTCCTCCTCCTCCTTGTCCTCCTCCTCCTCCTCCTCTTCCTCCTCTTCTTCTTCTTCTTCTTCTCCTTCTTTCCACTTTTTTTGAAATTGAAATGTTTTAGATTTTTATGTAATAATTAACATTCAAGGTTTTTCTTTTATGTATTTTCTCCGCCTTCTCCTCCTCCTCCTCCTCCTCCTCCTCTTCTTCTTCTTCTTCTTCTTCTTCTTCTTCATCTTCTTGAATGTCTCTTGTCTTTATGATGATAGGTTGCAGAGGCGGTTAAACGCTTCCAGATTCACGACCAAAGCCATAGATAACTGATGATAAAATCAAAGGCGCAAAGTCCCCTTGGCAGACTTGATTTACTGGAAGAGACTTTTGCTTTTTTGATCCTTTTAAAGTGGCCATTTAAATTTCAAAGGATGTAATCTCTCTCTCTCTCTCTCTCTCTCTCTCTCTCTCTCTGAAGGTCTTGAATACGTTTCGTCAGGAAGAACAATATTGGAAAAAAAAATTCAAAGGATGTAATCAAAATCTCTCTCTCTCTCTCTCTCTCTCTCTCTCTCTCTCTCTCTGTGAAAGTCTTAAATTCGTTTCGTCAGGAAGAACAATATTGGAAAAAAATTTCAAAGGATGTAATCAAAATTTTTTTTTCTCTCTCTCTCTCTCTCTCTCTCTCTCTCTCTCTCTCTCTCAAGGTCTTAAATACGTTTCGTCAGGTAGAACAATATTGGAAAAAAAAATTTCAAAGGATGTAATCAAAATTTCTCTCTCTCTCTCTCTCTCTCTCTCTCTCTCTCTCTCTCTCAAGGATTAAAATACGTTTCGTCAGGTAGAACAATATTGGAAAAAAAATTCAAAGGATGTAATCAAAATTTTTTTTTTCTCTCTCTCTCTCTCTCTCTCTCTCTCTCTCTCTCAATGTCTTAAATACGTTTCGTCAGGAAGAATGTTATTGGGAAAAAAATTTCAAAGGATGTAATCTCTCTCTCTCTCTCTCTCTCTCTCTCTCTCTCTCTCTCTCTCTCTCTCTCTCAAATGCATTTCGAACAGTTTTAAAAAAGAAATTTATTCCCATTTTTCAATTAATATTAATCTGTTTATATGCTCTGCTTGTATACATATATCCATTTTTATAAAGTAATTTTAATATTTACATCAGGAGCCATATGTTTATTCTATTATCAGTACGGTTTGGGTTTTTGCTGTAAATTAAATTTCATACACTTTGTATTAAACAAAAAATTAGATTTTTACATTACATCAATTTCGCTACCTTCGGCTTTTTTTTTTTTTTTTTCAATCTATGCATCTTAGTTTGACATAGATTGAATTTAGTGAATTGATAGAGCTAAGCTGTTTAAAGGTTTAAAGTTCGCTCATGAATGGCAGAGGCAAGGGACAATGACATTGCCCTATCGAGCAGGACAATGCCCTAGAGACTGACCATGTATACATATTATCAGCGTCCAAGCTCCCTCTCCACCCACGCTAATACCAAGAAGCGCCAGGTAATGGCTGCTGATGACTCAGCAGATAGACCTACAGGCTTCCCGAAGCCCCCTATCCTTAGCTTACAAGGATGGTGAGGTGGCAGCGACCAAAGAAACTAACGAGTTTGAGTTGGACCTGAACCCCAGTCTGGCAAACACCAGTCAGGGACGTTACCACATCGGCCACCACGAATAAAGGCCTTATTAGATTTAGAGATTAATGTGAAAATGATTCCTGGATTATTATTCAGTTTCTAATACTCTTATAGACACAATTAAACCTTTTTTAAGATATGCTAAAAAGGAATTAAGTAATCCCATAGCGTTTTCGACTGGAAGAAGATCCTTTTAATACGATTCCCTTGTAAGCCTCAGGGAAGATGGAAAAATCACTTAAGCCCGAATCGAGGATTAAATATTATATTCATTGTCATGAGATATTCCACTTTAAGTGGAAAAGGGGGTCGTGGAAAGGTGGGGGGATGGTGGTGTCAATTTTAGGATTCTCTCTCTCTCTCTCTCTCTCTCTCTCTCTCTCTCTCTCAAGGTCCTTAAATACGTTTCGTCAGGAAGAACATTATTGGAAAAAAATTCCAAGAATATAATCAAAATCTCTCTCTCTCTCTCTCTCTCTCTCTCTCTCTCTCTCTCTAGTTGTTAAATACGCTTCATTATGAAGAACAATATTGGAAAAAAAATCAAGAATATAATCAAAATCTCTCTCTCTCTCTCTCTCTCTCTCTCTCTCTCTCTCTCGTTATTAAATACGCTTCATTATGAAGAACAATATTGGAAAAAAATTCAAAGAATATAATTCTCTCTCTCTCTCTCTCTCTCTCTCCTCTCTCTCTCTCTCTCTCTGTAGGATTTAATGGAACGGTTGATGCTGGTTTATGGTCTCTCTCTCTCTCTCTCTCTCTCTCTCTCTCCTCTCTCTCTCTCTCTCTCTCTCTCAAAATATTTATTCCTACGATTTCGTTTCTCAACATGTTTATTGAAGATATTTTCTTTATATAAATGTAGGACAGCAAAATGGAACGAAAACCTCCTATTGTAAGAACTTTATTTTTTTTTTTATGCAAATGAGGTATCGTTTTGGTTTCTATATGTCATTATTCTGGGTTAAGAATGAGAGCAATCCGCTTTATATGATTTAAACACATAAATAATACCAGTTAGACTTGCGGTAATATTATTTTTACCAGAATAGGACAAAAGAGAATGTAGCCTCTGAGAGTTTACAAATTATTAATATTCATTTTACCCTGGAACAGCCTGGAATATTTTGCCAATATGCATACATTTTCTTACCTGTTACTTTAGAAAATTTATTTTGAACGTAGATCTGACTTTTCTTCTTTTGAGTGAATTTACGATGTTGTTTTATTAATACAATCTTTGAGTATAATTGAAGATATATAAGAGAAAGTGGGTGATTATTTGGGTAATTTAATGGTATGGGAGAGTCATCTAGAAATGAAAAAAAATAAAATTTACAAATCAACGGAGTTAAGGGTAAGGCGAAGGGTATGTAACAAAGGATAAGGGGTTCAGTTAAGGGTAAGGCAATGGGTATGTAACAAGGATAAGGGGTTGAGTTAAGGGTAAGGTAAAGGGTATGTAACAAGGACAAGGGGTTGAGTTAAGGGTAAGGCAAAGGGTATGTAACAAGGATAAGGGGTTGAGTTAAGGGTAAGGCGAAGGGTGTGTAACAAGGATAAGGGGTTGAGTTAAGGGTAAGGCAAAGGGTATGTAACTAGGATAAGGGGTTGAGTTAAGGGTAAGGCGAAGGGTATGTAACAAGGATAAGGGGTTGAGTTAAGTGTAAGGCGAAGGGTATGTAACAAGGATAAGGGGTTGAGTTAAGGGTAAGGCAAAGGGTATGTAACAAAAAATAAGGGGTTGTGGTAGCCTATTGGTAACGTCCCTACCTGATGATCTGCTGGACTGGTGTTCGAGACTCGCCGGAGCTCAATAGTTTTTTGTAATGTCTGCAACCTCACCATCGTTGTGAGCTAGTGATGCTGGGCTTTTGGGGGCCCTATAAGTCTACCTGCTGAGTCATCAACAGCCATTGCCTGGCCCTCCCTGGTCATAGCTTGAGTGGAGAGGAGGCTTAAGCGCTGATCACGTGTAAATATGGTTAGTCTCTAGAACATTGCCCTGTCCCTGGCCTTTGCCATTCATAAGCGAATTTAAACTTTTATTCATGAGTGACCTTTAAACCTTTATTCATGAGTGACCTTTAAGCCTTTATTCATGAGTGACCTTTAAATCTGTATTTATGAGAGTCCTTTAAACCTTTTTTCATGCGCGACCTTTAAACCTTTAGTTATGAGCGACTTTTAAACCTTTATTCATTAGTGACCTTTAAACCTTTATTCATGAACGACCTTCATACCTTAATTCATGAGTGATCTTAAACCTTTGTTCATGAGTGACTTTTAAACCTTTATTCATGACTGACCTTTAAACATTTATTCATGAGCGACTTTTAAACCTTTATTCATTAGTCCCCTTTAAACCTTTATTCATGAACGACCTTCAAACCTTAATTCTTGAGTGACCTTTAAACCTTTATTCATGAGTGACCTTCAAACCTTTATTCATGAGCGACTTTTAAACCTTTATCTATTAGTGACCTTTAAACCTTTATTCATGAGCGACCTTTAAATTTTAATTCATGAGTCACCTTTAAACCTTTATTCATGAGCGACCTTCATCCTTAATTCATGTGTGACCTTTAAACCTTTATTCATGAGCGAATTTAAACCTTTATTCATTAGTGACCTTTAAACCTTTATTCATAAACGACCTTCAAACCTTAATTCATGAGTGACCTTTAAACCTTAATTCATGAGTGACCTTTAAACCTTTATTCATGAGCGAATTTTAAACCTTTATTCATTAGTGACCTTTAAACCTTTATTCATGAGCGACTTTTAAACCTTTATTTATTAGTGACCTTTAAATCTTTATTCATGAGTGACTTTTAAACCTTTATTCATTAGTCACCTTTAAACCTTTATTCATGAACGACCTTCAAACCTTAATTCATGAGTGACCTTTAAACCTTTATTCATGAGCGACTTTTAAACCTTTATTTATTAGTGACCTTTAAACCTTTATTCATGAGTGACTTTTAAACCTTTATTCATTAGTCACCTTTAAACCTTTATTCATGAACGACCTTCAAACCTTAATTCATGAGTGACCTTTAAACCATTATTCATGAGCGACTTTTAAACCTTTATTCATGAGTGACCTTAAATCTTTAAGGGAAAATGATGATTGTCAGGCCTGTGGATATTCCTGATCTTAATAGCAGGGGAGCTGTGGGTGGCCCAAACATTGAAATTCAAGTTGAAATTGCATATAACCATTTCATAATGCATCATCAATGGTGCCTAATAGTTTGATGTCGATCATGCATGACGGGCGAAGGATGACTCTAGGTTGTAGATCTGAAAATCTCCAGTTGTCATTTTTCATTAGTTGATATAATAGTCCCTCTCTGAGTGGGGATACTTAAACGTGGTGAAAGGGTTTGCGTATCGTCATGATTAATAAAGCTGTACTATAGTCAATTCTTTTTAGTGAGGCAGATTTGCATCGATTCACTAGGGTGCCCTTTTAGCTCGGTAAAGTTTCCTGCTCGCCGACTGGTTGGAGAAGATAATTCTAACCAATCAGATAGCAAGAAACTTTTCCGAGCTGAAAGAGCACCGCTGCGAGTCGGTGCAAATGTGCCTCATTAAAAAAAATTGAGTATAGTCAGGGGCACCCATACTACCTTGGTTTTCTATGAGAGATCAGATTAAAGACTCCCACCATCACCAATCCGCAATTACCAGCGTGATGATGAAAATGGCTTAACCCTAAAAGGACATGTGTGAGTCCTTTGTCCTACAGTGGACTAGAAATTGCTGCACTTGTTACCTCCGCCAACGAAGTTGGAAAGAGGTTATGTTCTGTTTTCGCCATGTTTGTGTGTGTGTGTTTGTTTGTGAACAGCTTCCTGGCCACAATTTTAATCGTAATGAAACGTGCATGGATAAGCTTTTATGTAAAAAGCTGGAATTAATTCAATTTTGGAAGGTCAAGGTCAAAAGTCAAAGTCAGGTCAAGCAAAATGTTCAATTCACGTAATCAGCCATAAGTTTGGACATCGTTATCACAGAGAATTCCAACTTGGTTCATATTTGAGGGTATGAAAATCCAGGCCAATTAATACATTTTAAGGTCAAAGGTCAAGGTCAAGATCAAGATCGAGAAATAAGTTGCTGCGCTGGAGGTCTGCACTCTACTGAGTGCCCCTTTAGTTGTTATTATAATAGATGACTAGTGACGCAGCCGTCACTCACATCTTTGGACAATTACAAGGAAATACGGGATCCTCTTGTCACTTAAGGACTAATAAGATATTGAGAGACTTCCATCCCTCAGAGATTATGGATATTAACCGGATTCCAAATGAGGCTCTCCGTCTAGGGATTGGGTGGAGGGTGGCTGGGATTAGTAACTCAGTTTCTGGAATCCATCGAGAGCGGGATTCAAATTATTTGGGTCGGATGAGACTCAGTTAGACTAGATTAGATTTGAGATTTTAAATATCAAAAGATGATGAGGTAGAGGTAAAGAACACCTGTTTTGGTGATGGATTAGATTTGACATTTTGAATATCAAAAGCTTAGTTCAAGAACTCCTGTTTTGGGGATGGATTAGATTTGAGATTTTAAATGTCAAAAGATGATTAGGTCAAGAACACCTGTTTTGGGAGATGGATTAGATTTGACATTTTAAATATCAAATGATTAGGTCAAGAACACCTGTTTTGGGGATGGATTAGGTTTGACATTTTAAATATCAAATGATGATGAGGTAAAGGACACCTGTTTTGGGGATGGATTAGATTTGACATTTTAAATATCAAATGATGATTAGGTAAAGGACACCTGTTTTGGGGATGGATTAGATTTGACATTTTGAATATCAAATGATGATTAGGTAAAGAACACCTGTTTTGGGGTTGGATTAGATTTGACCTTTTGAATATCAAATGATGATGAGGTAAAAGACACCTGTTTTGGGGATGGATTAGATTTGACATTTTAAATATCAAAAGATGATGAGGTAAGAACACCTGTTTTTGGGGATGGATTAGATTTGAGATTTTAAATATCAAAAGATGATGAGGTAAAGGACACCTGTTTTGGGGATGGATTAGATTTGAGATTTTAAATATCAAATGATGATAAGGTAAAGAACACCTGTTTTTGGGATGGATTAGATTTGACATTTTAAATATCAAATGATTAGGTCAAGAACACCTGTTTTGTGGATGGATTAGATTTGACATTTTAAATATCAAATGATGATTAGGTCAAGAACACCTGTTTTTGAGATGGATTAGATTTGACATTTTAAATATCAAATGATGATTAGGTCAAGAACACCTGTTTTTGAGATGGATTAGATTTGACATTTTAAATATCAAAAGATGATGAGGCAAGAACACCTGTTTTGGAGATGAATTAGATTTGACATTTTAAATATCAAAAGATGATGAGGTAAAGAACACCTGTTTTGGGGTTGGATTAGATTTGACATTTTAAATATCAAATGATGATTAGGTAAGAACACCTGTTTTGGAGATGGATCACTGATAGATATGAGGTAGAAAGAGAATGATGATTAGGTAAGAACACCTGTTTTGGAGATGGATGACTGATAGATATGAGGTAGAAAGAGACTAAAAGTTTTAATTTATTATAAAGATTCATCAATTTGAATATAGATATGAGATAGATAATAACTAAGAGTTAATTATATTATAAGGAAATTATAACCTTATAGATTATGAGGTAGATAAGAACTAAGAGTACAATAAGAAAATAATAAACTTAGTAATAAAGATAATAACAAAGAAGATGAAAAATATGATTGGGCAAGAAATAAAATTGCCTCAATACTCTTGGTGAAATTGGAGGAAGGTCCAGTGAAGTGACATGAACATTTGAGAAATGAAATCATTTGTATGGAAATTGTAAGAGGGAGATTTGTAAGGGAATTCTGGGAAATTAATGATTTCGGGAGAAGGGAAAGTGACAAACTGGGTTTCCAATAGTAATAAATATCCCTGACCACCGAGAGAGAGAGAGAGAGAGAGAGAGAGAGAGAGAGAGGGAGAGAGGGAGAGAGAATACCACGTAGAAAAAGAGGTTACCATGAATATATATATATATATATATATATAGAGAGAGAGAGAGAGAGAGAGAGAGAGAGAGAGAGATTACCAGTAAGAAAAATAAAATAGATATAAAGTGAAATAATACTCAACCAGTACACCATGTATCTTCCCCTCTGAGAGAGAGAGAGAGAGAGAGAGAGAGAGAGAGATATTACCACGAAGAAATGAATAAATAAATATGAAAATAAAAAGTAAAATAATACTCAACCAGTACACTAACATGTATCTTCCCCTCTGAGAGAGAGAGAGAGAGAGAGAGAGAGAGAGAGAGAGACTTCCCTTCCCTTTACTGTGTACCCCTTTTACTCTTTTTCCTTTCCCCGAAGACGAACATTTCCTTTCTCCTTAAAACAGGAAGATGCACGTGAGTGTACTGGTGGGGTATTATTTCATTTTATTTATTTTTTATTTCTTCGTGGTAAGTTCTCTCTCTCTCTCTCTCTCTCTCTCTCTCTCTCTCTCTCTCGTCTCCTTAATGATGTCGCCAGTTGTCCTTTTATTTTTAATGTTATGACGCATTGAATGTTGTTCTTACTATTTAGAGGAATGGTATATTATTATTGTTATTACTATTATTATTATTATTATTATTATTATTATTATTGCAATTATTATTGATATATATACACTGTATATGTGTGTATATATATATATATATATATATACTGTATATACATAGATATACATATATATATATATATATATTATATAGAAATATATATATATATATACATACATATATATATATATATATATGTGTGTGTGTGTGTGTGTATGTGTGTGTGTGTGTGTATGTGTGTGTGTGTGTGTGATCTCATGAGATAAATATAATTATAAAGAGGTTGGGGTGGACTTGCTCCCCTTACTTAAGTGTGGAGAAAGACCTTGCATGACAGTTTCTTCTCCCTAGATGTCCAGCAATAACTCACCTTTAACACGCGGTGTGTTCGTGCGTAGCGATTCTTCCTTTTGAAGTTTGCAAGTTTGTCTTCTGTGAGTTTGAAGTCGGAGTAAGAAATACGAGGAGGGAGAGAACAACGCCATTGGGCTTGAGGTCTCATAAATTATTTGGAAATTGATTATTAAAAAGGTGAAATGGGTCGCAAACACGAATGTCCTTCATGTTTATTTTTTTTATTTATTTTTTTTTTTTTTTTTTGCATGCATTGTTCAGTCTTTCAGTAATGGCGTCCTGCATTTTTTTTTCTATGCATTGTCCAATTTCTCAATAATGGGGACGAAGGATGATGAATCAAAGAATACTTTAGTATTGCACTCTGTAAGAATGAATGTGGTTTCACAGTGTGATAATTAATACGTTTATATATGTGTTAGTATCTATAAGTATGTATGTATGTACAGTATACCTGTTCATATATTTATATATTTATATATATATATATATATATATACTCTATATATATACTTATATATATACATATATATAGATATATATATATATATATATATATACATATATATATATATATATATTTATATATATTTACTTATATATATACTTATATATATATATATATATATGTGTGTGTGTGTGTGTGTGTGTTTATATATATATATATATATATATTTATATATATATATATGTTTGTATAAACACACAAACTGTATATATATATATATATATATATAATACCATTATATCATCAAATACAAAACGAGACTAGAAATATCTCGGTTACTTAATGGAAGCGCCTGAAACGTCTTAAAGGATAGTAGAAAGCCTTTTAGAGGAATTGCTTTGTTCAGTATTTATGTTGATCTCTTGAAATATGTGAGGATGAATTTTGCATGAATTCATTCTTAATTCATCGTTGAATTCTCGTCTGCTTAGGTTTGAATTTTTCTTATTTCCTCCTCGATATGTATTGTGTTTACACAAGTGTCCTGTATAAGCTTTGTTTTATTACTGATAAAGGAGCTATGTCTTTTGAGTTTGTTTTCTGTAGAATGTTGGTGTACATTTTTTTAAATGAGTTTGCGTTATTAATGACAAAGAAGCTGTGTCTTTGAGTTTGTTTATGTAGAATGTTGATGTACAGTTTTTTAATTGAGTTTGCGTTATCACTGATAAAGGAGCTGTGTCTTTGATATCAGCTATAGAGGGTTTATATGTTCTTAAGTGAGTTATGGGGAAATAGATATTAATGAATATCGTTGTCCTTTTCATATAAGGAAGTAATTTGCGGATATAAAAATGAAGTATGAATAAGTATTAGATTTAAGTCTAGGATGAATAAAACTAAGGGCCAAAGGGAATATGAAAGCGATATATGGAAAAATTAGGTATAGTATTGGAAGGGAGACTAAGAAAAGGAATCGAACTTTAGGACGTATGAATTGTGAAAGCAAAATTTCTATTTTTTGTGAAAGTGACGAATAGTTAATTGTTAATTTGTTCATATGGTATTCATTTTTTTTTATTATATCCGGGACACTCGCAATAATATAACCGTACTGAGACGATTTTGTTGAAATTCATAATTATTTTGCTTCGTGAAAGGATTATTTAGCCAAAACTAAAAAGGTAATGAGGTGCCGTTGCAAAGGCAAAGTCTTGACCCGTGAATATCCGTCCTACCGTATCCTAGTAAGATTCACTTTATATTGATTGGTATGAGGTTTTCTGGCATCCTGATTTAATAGGTATGTGTATATCTATCATTTGAAGTGTATCATGTAATAATTCCTTTAATAAGTCCCTTTGAAGTAAATTGATAAAAAATTTTACATTTTATAATTTTCTATTTATTGCAAAATTATGAATTCTGTTGCGATTAATCTTTCTTAATGGGTCTATGTTTTTCTTTCAATGTCAGTCACTTTAACGCAATTATTGCCAAGAATTATAGATAAATTTATTTATTTATTTATTATAGAGCTTAAGCCATGCAGAAGAGAAACGGTGATATAAGGAAAAAAGCCTTGTGCACCGGAAATGACTGTAAGAGTCCTTTTTTTATTTTTCAAAAAAAAAAAAAAAAAAAAACGTAATACAGCTTTATTAAATAGAATTCTAGATTAAAAATATATATGAAATTTAACACAGTTTTAGCAAGAAAGGAACCCATCATATTTTATTTTACATTGAATAACCAAGAGTAAGATCCTACGAAGGTTCGAGTTGGCAATCTCATTAATATGTCATTATAGTGGGAGATCTCTTTTAGGGGTCAACATCAAACATCGTAATCCCCTTAAACTCACACCACATGCCCAATATGGCATCATAAGTCTTCATAGTCAATAATAACAACAACACCTGTTGACACATTTTACGAGCGTCTGAGGAGTTAGAGCCCATTTAAATGTTTAGAGGTCCCTCATGAATGGCAGAGGCAAGGGACATGACATTGCTCTACAGACTGACTATGCATACATAAGATCAGTGATGAAGCCTCCTCTCCAATCAAGATGTATCTAAGGAGGACCAGGCAATTGCCGCTGATGGCTTAGTAGGTGGAACTATAGGCTCCCCCAAACTCCTTATCCCTTATAAGAATTGTGAGGTTGCAGACATTACAAGAAACTAACGAGCTTTAGTGTGTCTCGAACCCCAGTCCAGCAGAACTCCAGACAGGGACGTTTCCACCACAACCCTAAACCGTGATGATGAAATGCCAATTAAACAACAACAAAATCAACGGTTGAAATTAAAGCCATATGACCATATACATAAAAGATGGAATCGAAGGAGAGATTTTTTTTTTTTTTGTTCAAGGCTGATCATACGAAAACTATTGATTATCACCCAAACTTGAAATGGTTCTTGGTTCCCCCCATACAACCCCCTACCGATGGTACCCCTACGATCTAAGAGATTTGTAGTCTGGCTTTGACAGCATCACCTTTTCTCTTTCTGGTATTTTTAATTTGAAATGATTTTTTTTTTTCTGTTCCTTTCAAAGCTCTCTTTTTTATGCGAGATGATATTCCTTGTTCTTATAGTTACGCAATTACGTAACTGCTTGCGTTCGATGGGATAACTTACTTTAAAATGTCACAATTACGTGTGTTGAATATATTTTCAATTACATTACTTATTTCTCTGTAATTTTCTCCATGTGATGTGTATTTCTTTGTCATTTTCTTAATGTGGTGTGTAGTTCCTTGTAATTTTCTCCTTTGCTGTTGTCATTTTCTTAAGGTGGTGTGTATTTCTTTAATTTTCTCCATGTGGTGTGTATTTCTTTGTCATTTTCTGAATGTGATGTTTATTTCTTTGTAATTTTCTTCATGTGGTGTGTATATCGCTGTAATTTTCTCCATGCGATGTATAGTTCTTTGTAATTTTCTCCATGTGATGTGTATTTCTTTGTCATTTTCTTAATGTGTTGTGTATTTCTTTAATTTTCTCCATTTATATTATATATGTGTGTGTGTTTTATTATATATCTGTGTAAGATTATAGATTAAGATACGCTTGCAATACCTTAGATTTCATAAACACCAATGATAAACATCTGGGTTTCAGAATTTGGACATTGGTTATAAATGTACATAAGCCACACATATATTTTTAGAAAACCATTTTATCTGAAAGCAATTATTCCCAATAAAAATGGGCGTGTGATTATCACATTAACTCTTTAATTAAGTTGAATTGCTCCTATGAATTTAATTCGGGTGCAGAATATAATTTATTGGTATTGATAATCAGATGTAGTTTTTTCAATAATAATAGTAGAGAAATTGTCAGAACTAAATGGTCCAGCTGTTATTTTTGTGTGTGGGTGGATGTAGATGTGGGGTGGGAGGTGGGCGGAGGGGGGGGGGAGCCTTATGAACTGTAAATTACAGATTAAATTTAGATTATGCTTATTAGCAGCATTTTGAATTTTCTATTTTATTTACTTTTTTATTTTATTTTTTTTCTCCCCAAGTTTATATTACCATTGACTGGTCATCTCTCTCTCTCTCTCTCTCTCTCTCTCTCTCTCGGGGCCGCTGATGGAATCTGGCACTCTGACTATGGCTACTCAGTGCCACTGGAAATTTGTGGCACCCAGCTATATTTGCTGCTTGCTCACTCGTGCAAGGGAAGGCATCCGGAAGAGGTATGTCACAGGGGCTGGAGAATGCCTCCAACCCCCCCCCCCCCCTTCCTCCTCATTTCCCTGACGGACCGTGGCACAAGGGAGTGCCACTCATACCTTGCACTTTTTGGGTTGGCTTGACACTTCGGAGGCACTTTGGGAGGAAGGAAGTTAACGGGGGAGAGCGGGGGGGGGGGGGGGGAATTTTCGCTGCTCCAGGAGGAAAAAGGAGAGTTTATTCAGGTGGATATGAAAGAACAGTAGGTATTTGACTGAAATAAGATAAGTAGGCACCTACCCTATATAATAAAGAGCAATGAATCTGGCTATATATATATATATATATATATATATATATTAATAAATAAATATTTCTTTCCTGTCAAGCTCAGTGGCATTGCTAGACGTATGACTACTTTGTATCTCCCCGTCCACTGAGTAGGGGGAGAGAGCGTAGTGATACACTTGTGAGAGAGGATGGTACCCGAAAGAAAACTCGTACAATTGGAAACCACAATATCCAACAAATTACCGAAACTGCCGTATTGTAGTTAGGAAAGGGCGAAGGGGTGGAAAGGCTTGAATATGTGTCTGTTTGTCTGTGTGTGCATATCTGTGTAAATATATAGCCGTTATTTTTGACGGGTCGCGGGTACTATAGAATAACATTTAATATGAACGTGGATCGTACTAAAGGTATGTAGTAGCAAAGAATATTTTAATATATATATATATATATATATATAGCAACAAAGAATATCAAGAATCGAAGCAAGCAAAAACCAAATGCGAAGAAAGCACTAAATCAATATATAAGTATTTTTTTTTCCGTTGATAATTCCTCTTCAAAGATACGTCCTCTCCCACTTAATGAAGAGCCTCCTTATTACCCATTGTAAGATAATCATCGCTTCATTACTTTACGTCAACCCTCCAGAGTATGAGGAGGAGGAGAAAGAGGAGGAGGAGGAGGAGGGGGGGGGGGAGGAGGTTTATGATGATGATGATGATGATGTGTCAGCCTCATTAAATTCAAGTAAGTTGCTGTCCCCTTCAGACTAAATCCACCCTCGTTTAACAAGCCTGGCTAAGCCATCGCCCGGATGGAGATCATATAAAAGGTAAGCATTAGAATGCTTACTTATACAGGGTGTCCCAAAATAATGTATACTCTCTTTGGATTGTTACAACTTATACAGGGTGTCCCAAAATAATGTATACACTCTTTGGATTGTTACAACTTGTTCAATTTATTGGTATTAACGTGGAAAACAGATTGACAGGAGAGAAACAATGCACTTTTAAAGATTCTGAGAGTTCACAGTGAAATAGTAAGGATACATGGGGCAATTTGAGAATGTTCAAAATAAAATATCAGCTCACATAGTGTTCAAACTGGTTGCCGTTCTGCTCAATACGATCTTCGCATCGTGAAAATATGGAACTACAAAATGCTAGTAGAATTTCTCTCGGTATCTGAGCCCATTCTTCTTCAATTGCCTCTCTAAGTTCGTCAATTGTTTTAGGGTTTCTGCTGCGCACGCTTCAAAATGCGATGGACGCTCGATTTTGGGATACCCGTTTCACGTGACAGATGACGAACAGAGACAGGGTGGTTCAAAAGTAGGTGGACAGTATATGATTGCATTTATTTTGAGATTACATATACATAAAATTATATTCATCAACGCAATTATTGCATTGACAATTACATTTTATTGTTAACATTAATACAAAAGCCATTAAATTTTATTTTGGACCAAAATACTCTTATAATAATATAACCGATACATAAAACTATTCCACATACTGTGCACTAACTTTTGGATCACCCTGTATATTTTCGTGCCGATCTTGCGTCAGAGATATTTCATCTTAAGTTAAATATAAAATCAAATTAGAATTAAATATAAAATTAAATTAGATATAATATTAAATGTGAAGATAATTAGGTCGTAAAAAAATACTTCTTTCTCTCTTTCACTCTCAAGTTTCGATTCTTGCTCATTTTCCTAAAATGATGACGATCATGTACACTTGGACACGGGAGTTCCTGGCACACCTCGCTACGAAGTAATCCCTGTGACACCATTACGTCTCAGCGAGTATCTAAATAGATAGTGTAGGAAGAGATGGCAGAGGTGTTAAGCAGGTCATCAGCAAAGCTGTACTAGTTAAGAACACCCATACTATGTAGGTTTGCTGTGAGTGATCATACAAAAGTCTCCCACCGTCACTAGTCAACACTGGCTAGGGCTGTGATGAAAACTGGCCAAACCCCAGACATGAATAAAGACATGTCAAAGGCCATTGTCCTACAGTGGGCTAGAAACGCCTGCATTTGTTGTATATATATATATATATATAATATGTGTGTGTGTGTATATATATGTATATATATGTGTGTATATATATGTATATATATATTTGTATTATATATATATGTATATATATATATTTATATTTATATATATGTATATATATAAATATATATATATATATATATATATATTATATATATACATATATATAATACAAATATATATATATATATATATATATATTTATATATATACATATATATAATACAAATATATATATATATATATATATATATGAATCTATATAAAAAAATTACGATGCAGAATCCCTCGGATAAAAATAGCAGGACTTCCGCTGTTAATTAAGTACAGCTGTAATACATCACATTAAGTAGCGCCCTGTTAATTGGGCTCCTAATGAAGTGAAGAGATAACCAGTCGCTCCCTGGACACCACCCTGAAATTAATAACAAGCTTTGAAAAAATACTTCGAAAAAAAGGAAGGATAAAGGATCACTGGCTCCATCGAAATGGAAATTAGGTTGGAACCAAAGCAGATTAGGGATGGCCTTTGTTTAATTATGTTTGATTAATAACTGTAATTATCTTGAAAGGCCAGAGGAAATGACAACGGATTAGGTACGTAATCAAATGTGTTAAGATGATGAGAATCGAAGTAATGAACTAGAGGGGCACTCAGGAGATGGCAGACCTTCGCCGAGGCAGCTTGTTTCTCGACTTTTTACTCGACCTTGACCTTGACCTTTGACTCTAACATGTATTAATTGGCGTGGAGTTTCATACACTCAAATTTTAACCAAGTCTGAAGTCTGGGATAACGATATCCAAACGCATGTTATGGCTGATTACGTGAATTGGACATTTTGCTTGACCGTGACCTTGACCTTTGACCTTGACCTTCCTAAATTTAATCATTTTCAGCTATTTACAAAAATGAATCCCTGCAAGTTTCATTTCGCTACGATTAAAATTTTGGCCAGGAAGCGATTCGCAAACAAACAAGCGAACACACATAAAGGGGTGTAAACATAACCTCCTTCCAACTTCGTTGGCAGAGGTAACGCACAATTAATTTGTCGGGAATCATTCGATAAACATGCATATCTCATCATGGATATATCCTGACTTAATTAGTTAGATATTTAAAGGTCGCTCATGAATGGCAGAGGCAAGGGATAGAACATAGCCCTAGAGATTGACCATATATACATATTGTGACGAGCCGAGAGAAGGTTGTGACTCAAAGACAGGATGAAAGCAACTGAGTAACTTTATTACAGACACTCGCCTTTATATACAAAAACTCAATGCAACAGGAAATTTCCTGTTCAACCGGTTAACAGTTAACGGTGAGAAAAACAGACACATTATTTCAGGTTCAATGCAACAGGAAATTTCCAGTTCAACTGACACCACACCGGTTAACAGTTAACGGTGAGAAAAGCATACATGATATTTCCTGTTCTTTTTAGTGCGAGGGGAGAGCGAAGATACAAGCATACCACACGGTTGGTACAATATCATCAGCTCCCAAAACCCTCTCTCCATCAAGCTTGGACCAGGGATGACCAGGCAATGGCTACTGATTAATTAGCAGGTAGACCTACAGGCTCCTCCAAACCCGCTATCCCTTGCTCACAGGGATGGTGAGGTTACAGATACTGCTAGGAACTATCGAGCTTGAACGAGTCCAAACTCCCGTCCAATAGATTGCCAGGCAGGGCTGTTTTCAATTGGCTAAGTTGTATTTTCGACTACTATGTTTAGAAAACTTTAAAACATAGATGAAGGAAGTAAATGAAAATCTCCATAAACACTTTTGATATAGAAGAACCTGTGAATTATAAATCAATTCTCAAACAAGAATTTCAGAAAAAAAAGTTAAAGAATGCAATAGAATTTAAAAGATAAATCAATATAAGTTTCAACTTGAAATTGCAAAAAGAAACCATAAATATATTTTATCCATCAGAGCATATGTGAGATTAATTTCCTTCATATAATTTACATATTTTATCTTTAGGATGATCTTTTATCATGTTAATCATCCCACAGTATTTTAGAAGCCGCGTTAATATAACAGGTATAAGGTTACCAATAAACTTTGCTTTAATGATGAAATATAATTTTGGGGTACATTTTTATCATTTCAATCGGTCAGTGCCCTTTTTGATGACGGTCTCATAAAATTTTATCATGATCGTACAAATAATGAATACATTTTTATGAATTACCATGAGCTAGCATAACAAGTAATTGAGTCATTGCAAATTACAAATATGATGTAGTTTAATTCATATTAAATGCCATTATTATATTTTTTAATTCATTTTGGGTTATGGTTTGTCAAATTGATCATGAGTTCTCCTCGAAAATAAATTTTTTTCCCAGTTCTTCAGCAATATCAATAACATCTAAACCGTTATTGCTCTCTGTCAACAACATCTAAACAGTCATTGCTCTCTATCAACAACATCTAAACCGTTATTTCTCTCTGTCAACAACATCTAAACAGTCATTGCTCTCTATCAATAACATCTAAACTGTTATTGCTCTCTGTCAACATGTGAACAGTCATTGCTCTCTATCAACAACATCTAAATCGTTATTGCTCTCTGTCAACAACATCTAAACAGTCATTGCTCTCTATCAACAACATCTAAACCGTTATTGCTCTGTCAACAACATCTAAACAGTCCATTGCTCTCTATCAACAACATCTATACTGTTATTGCTCTTTGTCAACAACATCTAAACAGTCATTTCTCTCTATCAACAACATCTAAACCGTTATTGCACTGTCAACAACATCTAAACAGTCATTGCTCTTTATCAACAACATCTAAACCGTTATTGCTCTCTATCAACAACATCTAAACCGTTATTGCTCTCTATCAATAACATCTAAACCGTTATTGCTCTCTATCAATTATCCATATCCGAAGCGAGACAAATTGAAGCTCGTAAGGAAGAGGAAACAAAGATTGAGCTATTTTGATGGTGAGAGGAACACGGCCAGATCCCATTGCACTGATTAGGATCATCTTCGGCGCCTGAAGGACTTCATCCTATTTCTCATCCTCTCCCTGCCCCTCCTCCCCCTGCCCCTCCTCCTCCTCCTCAGATTGCCCCTGCCCCTAGTCCTTCTTAGCTTGCCACTCCCCCTGCCCCTCCTCCTTCTATCCTACCCCTGCCCCTCCTCCTCCTCCTCAGATTGCCCCTACCCCTCCTCCTCCTCAGCTTGCCACTCCCCCTCCTCCTCCTCAGCTTGCCGCTCCCCCTGCCCCTCCTCCTTCTCTCCTACCCCTGCCCCTCCTCCTCCTCCTCGTTCCCTTGCCAATGCCCCCTCTTCCTCCTCATCCCCTTGCCAATGCCCCCTCCTCCTCCCCCTCCTCCTCCTCATCCCCTTGCCAATGCCCCCTCCTCCTCCCCCTCCTCCTCCTATCCTCCTCCCCCTCCTCCTCCTATCCTCCTCCCCCTCCTCTTCCTCCTCTGCCTCCTTCCCCTACCCCTCCTCCTCCTCCTCATCCCCTTGCCAATGCCCCCTCTTCCTCCTCATCCCCTTGCCAATGCCCCCTCCTCCTCCTCATCCCCTTGCCAATGCCCCCTCCTCCTCCCCTCCTCCCCCTCCCCCTCCCCCTCCTCTTCCTCCTCTGTCTCCTTCCCCTACCCCTCCTCTTCCTCCTCCTCCCCCCTCCCCTCCCCTCCCTCTCCCTCCCCCTCCCCCTCCCCCTAATATCTGTTCATCCCTTGATTAGGGAAACCTGAGGGACGCAGATGAAAGCTTCCAAGATGTCAGAGGAAAAAAAAAAAAAAAACCTGAAATGTAAATGGATGGCATTTGTAAGGGTTTCGTCATTTGGTTAAAGACATAAGGGGTCGAATTCTCTCCCTGCAAGGGAAGCTCCGCAATCCAGAGATTAGATGGACGGGTGACGAATCGGAAAAGATGTTTGTATATTGCTTATTCGGCGTTTTTTTTTTTTTTTTAACTTTTATTATGAAATACACATTTACAATCTTACCATTTATAACATATATACATCATAGTATATTTACGTAAATAATTTTTTATTTTACATAGCTGTATTTATAATTGAAATTTTTACTATTTATCTAAATATGTTTTCAAATGAAAGATATTCATCGGTTTAATGTATTTTATTTGTTTATTGTTTTTTTTTACAATCTTACCATTTATAACACATATACATCATAGTATATTTACGTAAATAATTTTTTACATATACTGTATTACAATGGAAATTTTTACTATTCATCTAAATATGTTTTTAAATGAAAGATATTCATCGGTTTAATGTATTTTTTTGTTTTTTTTGTTTTCTGGAAAAGTTTAAGCTTGGTATATTTTTGATAAGGGGAAAACATTATATCTCCCTGTCAGTGTGTATTTGTATAATTGATAGGGGACAGGGAAATGCACCCCAATAGTTTCTTATTTCTGTATTCTATTTCAGTTTAGATTTCTGTCAGATGGTATTTTTCTGTGTTTGCGCAATAAAATCTTTCTAGCAGTATTTAGTTTTGCATTGCAATCTCTCTCTCTCTCTCTCTCTCTCTCTCTCTCTCTCTCTTTTTCGATACCGCACCAAGATCCTTCAAATGTATTTAGCATTTGCTCTCTCTCTCTCTCTCTCTCTCTCTCTCTCTCTCTCTCTCTCTTTCCTAACATATTTAGAAACGTCCAAATGTATTTAGCATTCTCTCTCTCTCTCTCTCTCTCTCTCTCTCTCTCCCCTAACACGTTTAGAACGTCCAAATGTAATTAGCATTCTCTCTCTCTCTCTCTCTCTCTCTCTCTCTCTCTCTCTCTCCTGGGCCTTTGAATAGTTAAACCAAATAATTTTATCTTCAGGTTCATATATTGTATGTGAATCATTTTCCCCGTCTCATCTGATTATCAACCAGTTTGTTAATCGTCAGATTTGTTAAAGTTTTTTTTTTTTGGGGGGGGGAGTTAGTTTTTATGAAATTTATCATTTTTATTAATATTTCTAATATTTCAATTTTTCATCCATAAAATTTATGTCATTTTGCGTTGCTTGGTGGTGACCTGAATACTAAAATCTTATGTCAATTTTGATATCATTAATAGATTCTTGTTTGAGAGCACCAAATGATGGGATATCCAATAAATAAGGGATATTGCTATCAAGTCCTCAATTTGCCTCAAGCGAAGATAGAAACTTCGACGCTGTATGAAGCAATTCCTTCGCAACTTCAAGGGTTAGAACTGCCAAGGACAAGGTGCACATAACAAAGTTAATCTTTGATCAACTAAACGCTCAAAGGCTTTGCAGCGCAATCACGTGTTTTTGCATATGCAAACAGTTGTGCTGGCTGTATTCCCAGTAAATCTACAACTTCTGGTTGGAATCTCTCCCTCTCTCTCTCTCTCTCTCTCTCCTCTCTCTCTCTCTAAAATTTACCCTGCCTACTTTATACACATACAGTACTTGTAAACACTTTCAATTATCTCATTTTTCAGTCTCTCTCTCTCTCTCTCTCTCTCTCTCTCTCTCTCTCTCTCCAAAATTTACTCTGTCTACTTTATACACATACAGTACATGTAAACACTTTCAATTATCTCATTTTTAGTCTCTCTCTCTCTCTCTCTCTCTCTCTCTCTCTCTCTCTCTCTCTCTCTCCCTCCAGGATGTGTTTGCTATTCTAGTGGTATTTTTAGATTTATTTCAGAAGCAGTTTCTTCTGAAAGCTATTTAACTTTTATAAGGACATCTTCGCTTTCATGGTTTTAAATCGAATATCCTTTTATTCTTTATTTATAACAAACAATATCGGAGTTAATGACCTTTGATGTCAGGATGCCAGAAAACTACAAATCTCTCTCTCTCTCTCTCTCTCTCTCTCTCTCTCTCTCTCTTCTCTCTCTCTCTCTCTCTCTCTCTCTCTCTCTCTCAACTGCCGTTTTTTATTCTTAAGAACTTTGTAACCTATTAAATGTACTGTCTTCTTACCAGACCTTTCCCACCTCTTTATATTTCCCCCAGATTGATTATCTGCAACTTGAGCTGTGATGCAGCGTGTTGATAATCCTCCTCTTGACCCTAAAACCATCAAATAAGATTACTGGTTTCCCGCGAACGGAAACATTTTGGCAAAGCTCTCGGGAATGGTTTTCTCAACAGCCTCATTTCTCTTCCCAAGACCTCCCCCCCCCCCCCCAACATCACACACTTCTTTCGCCCGTTTCCATTTGGTCTGCTTTATTCATACCTTCAGGTTGTTTACTCACATATTCAGGTGGTCTACTCATACCTTCAAGTAGTCAGGTAGTTAACTCACACTTTCAGGTACTTTACTCATACCTTCAGGTAGTTAACTTACATCTTCAGGTAGTTTACTTGCAACATCAAATGGTTTACTCACAGCATTAGATAGTCTACTTACATCTTCAGGTAGTTTACTCACAACATCAGATAGTTTACTTACATCTTCATGTAGTTTACTCACCATCTGGTAGTTTATTCACACCTTCAGATAGTTACTTACATCTTCAGGTAGTTTACTCACAACATCAGATTTACTCACAACATCAGATAGTTTACTTACATCTTCAGGTAGTTTACTTACACCTTCAGGTAGTTTACTCACACCATCAGGTAGTTTACTCACAACATCAGATAGTTTACTTACATCTTCAGGTAGTTTACTCACACCTTCAGGTAGTTTGCTTATATCTTCATGTAGTTTACTCACACCATCACGTAGTTTACTCTCCATCAGATAGTGTACTCACACCTTCAGGTAGTTTAATTACATCTTCAGGTAGTTTACTCCCACCATCAGGTAGTTTACTCACACCTTCAGGTAGTTTACTTAGATCTTCAGGTTGTTTACTCACACCTTCAGGTAGTTTGCTTATATCTTCTTTTAGTTTACTTACACCTTCACATAGTTTACTCTCCATCAGATAGTGTACTGACACCTTCAGGTAGTTTACTCACACCATCAGGTAGTTTACTCACAACATCAGATAGTTTACTCACACCTTCAGGTAGTTTACTCTCCATCAGATAGTGTACTCACACCTTCAGGTAGTTTTCTTACATCTTCAGGTAGCTTACTCACACCTTCAGGTAGTTTGCTTATATCTTCATGTAGTTTACTCACACCTCCATCAGATAGTGTACTCACACCTTCAGGTAGTTTACTTACATCTTCAGGTACTTTACTCACACCATCAGGTGGTTTACTTACATCTTCTGGTAGTTTACTTACACCTTCAGGTAGTTTACTTACATCTTCAGGTAGTTTACTCACACTTTCAGGTAATTTACTTACATCTTCAGGTAGTTTACTCACACTTTCAGGTAATTTACTTACATCTTCAGGTAGTTTACTTACATCTTCAGGTAGTTTACTCACACTTTCAGGTAGTTTGCATATATCTTCATGTAGTTTACTCACACCTTCACGTAGTTTACTCTCCATCAGATAGTGTACTCACACCTTCAGGTAGTTTACTTACATCTTCAGGTAGTTAATCCCACCATCAGGTAGTTTACTCACACCTTTAGGTAGTTTACTTAGATCTTCAGGTAGTTTACTCACACATTCAGGTAGTTTGCTTATATCTTCACGTAGTGTACTCACACCTTCAGGTAGTTTACTCACACATTCAGGTACGCTACTCATACCTTCAAGTAGTTTATTCATATATTCAGGTACGCTATTCATACCCTTATAGTTTACTTGTTATGCCCATATTTCCTTTTCTCTACTTTCCCTTTGAACCCTATGGGTTTTTATCATTCTGTTTTTCCAATCAGGGTTGTAGCTTGGCTAGAAATAACAATAATGATAAATAATGAACTAATTTGAGGTGATTAATTGATTATATGTAAATGTTTATAAAGGAAGATTTTCAATACAATGAAATTTGAGGTTAGTTGACTTACATGTTTCATGCAGACCAAGTTTACTTACACAATGAGATGTAGAAAATGCACCTTCGTCTACAGATATACCTTTTATTATTATTATTATTATTATTATTATTATTATTACTAGCTAAGCTACAACCCTAGTTGAAAAAGCAAGATGCTATAAGCCCATGGACTCCAACAGGGAAAACTAGCCCAGTGAAGAAAGGAAATAAGGAAAGAAACGATATAAGAAGTAATGAAAATTAAAATAAAACATATTAAAAACATTAACAACAGCAAAACAGATATTTGATTCATAAACTATAAAAGGTCTTATGCAAGCCTGTTCAACATAAAAACATTTGCTGCGAGTTTGAACTTTTCAACTTCCCGATTAGGAAGATCATTCCACAACTTGGTCACAACTGGAATAAAACTTCTAGAATACTGTGTAGTATTGAGCCTCATGATGGAGAAAGCCTGGCTATTAGAATTAATTACATTTTCTTTTTTAAAATATTATGAAGACATCCCTTATCTAGGAAAAAACTATTGGACAGTTTACATCAGTGGTTCCCAACCTTTTTTCTGTCATTTCCCCCTGCACCCAGTTCAACCATCCATATTTCCCCCTTCATGCCCCGCCCAGCCCTCATGCCCACTCGCCTGCCTCAGAAATGGGCATGACACTCCAATTCTCCCCTTGAATATCATGTCTTTGAGAACTGATATGATCATATCAAAATTGAATGGCTAACAACAAATTGCCGCACGTACTATGAGGACATTTTCCGCTTGTTTTAGTTAGTAGGTAGTGTAATTATTTCCCCCCTGGATGCTTCAAATTTCCCCCCAGGGGGAAATTTCCCCCAGGTTGGGAACCACTGGTTTACATAAACTCAAATACGAAATAAAAAAAAATTAGATTAGGCCATAAAGAGAAACAAAACAAGAACATGAAACTTTGAAAAACTGAAATTGATGAAAAAAAAAATCTCTGTATCCCTTGTGGTATGAGAAAAAGTTTTGCTCAACTATTCTACTCGACACAGTAGAATGGTTCCTGTGGAATCGTCTGATGGAGTTTTACGGATTCATGGCTATCATTTTAACACTCTTCTAGATGTTTGTTTGTTTGGTTGTTGGCTTTTGTTGTTGTTGTTGTTTTCATTTGTCCATTTTATTTGCAGAACTTAGTGTTGTGCATATATCGCCTGAAATTTATTTCTTCTTTGCAAAGTGTTATTATCTGTTGTTGTTGTTGTTGTTGTTGTTTTCTTTTGTCAGTTTTATTTGCAGAACATACTGTAGTGCATATATCGCTTGAAGTTTAGTTCTTCTTTGCAGTGTTATTCTTTTGTTTCCGAATTACTCACTCTGCCAAAAGGACATTAGGTTTGAATTGAGGTCAGAAATGAGATCGCAGTTATTATTTATTAAAAGGATGTTTTAAGTGAATTTTTATTTTTATTCTTATTTTTCATCTATTAGAAAACATCCCAGCCTAACAATATACTTTACTGGGGTTCGAGACCCGCCTAGGCTCGATAGTGGCTAGTAGTGTCTGGTACGTTGCCATTCTTGTGAGCTAAGTATTTAGGCGAGTCTATATGTATACCTTCTGACTTATCAGCAGCCATTGCCTGGCCCTCCCTTGTCCTAGCTTAGATGGAGAGAGGGCATGGGCACTGATCATTGCATATATGACCAGTCTCTTGGGTATTGCCCCTGACCTTGCCTCTGCCATTCATGAGCAACCTTCAAACTTTTAAACAGTATTAGAATTTTATAAATTGCTTTCTGACAGATGTCTGTCATCTGCATAACTGACAAAAATAGTGGTCCAGCAGTTGGCAACAACGCTAGATCAAATTACTCATGTTTTTTATTTATTTTATTTAATTTATTTGTTTGATAAATTTCATAAACAACATGAAATTGCGTAACCTGTACGAATTTATACCTGCATTCAAAAAGAAAGTCCTGCCGGAAGGTGAAAGGCAGGACGCGAAATTGAATTTGGCAAAAGCTTTGAACCAATTATAGAACCGTGTGTACTTTAGCATTGCGAGTGTTGATTACATTTCTTTGATTTTTTTGTTTTATTTCTTTTCAGCGATGTCGTTATTATTCGTAGTAACCTTTATTCTGTTTTAGTTTGAATGGCGAAACTCCAAATGTTTTGTTTGCCGGGCTGTTTGTCATTTACTTTATATTTTACTATTTATTTTATGAATGATCTTATTCTTTATAGAAATAGGACTTCTATTATCTTTAGCCTTTTTTTTTTATTGTCGTTAATACGAACAAGATTAAATGTATATTTTGTCATACAATGTTTATTTTCTATAATTTGGTATTTATTTTATGAATGATCTTATTCTTTATAGAAATAGGACTTCTATTATCTTTAGGCTTTTTTTTTTATTATCGTTAATACGCACAAGATTAAATGTATATTTTGTCATACAATGTTTATTTTCTATATATTGATTCTTCACATTATTCGATGTTTTAAAGATCACTCATGAATAGCAGAGTTAAGGGACTATGATAATGCCCTAGGGACTAATCGAAATATATGATCAGCTCCCAATCCCCCTCTCCACCCAAGTAAGGATCAGGGAGGGCCAGGCAATGGCTTCTGATAAATCAGCACATAGACCTATAGGCTACACCAAACTACCATTCTTAGCTCCCAGTGATGGTAAGGTTGCAGCGACAAAAGAAACTAACGAGTTTGAGCGTGACTCGAACCCCAGTCTAGCGTTCACCAGTCAGGGACGTTACCACACCGGCCACCACAGCGATGATAGTGCCCTAGAGACTAATCATAATAAATGATCAGCGTTCAAGCCCCTCTTCACCCAAGTAAGGACCAGGGAGGGCTAGGTAATGGCAGCTGATGTCTCAAGAGGTAGATCTATAAGCTCTCCCCCAACCACTTATACTTAGCTTAAGGATGGTGAGGTTGCAGACACTACAAGAAACTACCGAGCTTGAGCGGGGGCTCGAACTCCAGTCCGGCAGATACCCAGGCAATGGACGTTTCTACTATTACTCTTCAAGATAGAAATGTTGACATTGTACCAACCATGTGTCACACAATTGTACATAATTCCTTTTTATATAATATTATGCTTGGATCTTCGCTCTTCCCTCGCACTAAAAAGAACCAGAATAAACATGTCTGCGTATCGCCTATGTAACATTGTCATTTTCTCGAACATGTAATTTCCTGTTGCCTTGAGGTTTTGTATATAAAGGAGAGTGTTCCATAATAAATTAACTCAGTTGTTTCCAACCTGCCTTTGAGTTCACAACCTTTCTCTCGGCACCGTCACAACATCTATTTGCCACTTGGTATCGCATTAAAGGTGATTCATCGCCTTCTATTTACAATTGAGTCTTTCAGTCGAGAAACATGCCAAGCACCATTTTTAAAAAGAGTCAGAAATCGCGATTAAAAAATAATAATAATAATAAAAATAATAATAATAATAATAATAATAATAATAAAAACAATATTAATAATAATAATGATAATAATATAAATAATAATAATAATAATTATCATTATTATTACTATTATTATTATTATATTGATAACAATGATAATAATAATAATATAAATAATTTGAATATTGGCAATTTTCAATCGCGATTTCTGACACTTTTTAAAAATGGCGCTTGGCATGTTTCTCGACTGAAAGACTCAATTGTCACACTATGACATAAATATCCTTTGCTTAACTCCATTATTTATCTTCCCCCGAGGAGATCACAAACAGTTTGTCGAGACAAACAAGCACTATTTTATCAGTAATGGTTGATGAAGCCAATTGCATGAATATTAACGAGATGATTATCCCACCTCTGTGTTTGTGTACATGATTGTTGACACGGGTGGCCATGTCACGGGACCATGACATTAGCGTAATCGATTCGCTATTGAAGTTTGTTGTGTGGGATTAGGAGGTAAATGGAAAAACTCGTAACCTATATAGGTAAAAAAAACCGTAATTTTAATCGGAAATTCTCGGTAAAAATCTACGATTTCAGTCGTATTTCAGTAAAATACAGGGGACCTTAATTTTACCCCACTTCGTTGTTATCTTTTACGGGTTGGTGAACGTAATATAACTGCTTTACGTCAATATATCCATTTTTAAAACGGTAACAATCCTGGAATAAATGTTGCCAGGCATTTACCGTTTTTTTTATGCAAGTTTTTAACAGTGTAGTTAGTTTAATATTGTCTTTGCTTTATATTTTCATGTGTATATGTACTATATATATATATATATATATATATATATATATATATATATATATATATATATATATATATATATATATATAGCCTATATATATAGCCTATATATATATATATATATATATACATATATATATATATATATATATATATATATATATATATATATATATATTATATTCTGGGTGGGGATACCTTATTGTAGTGAAAGGGTATCTGTATGGCCATGATCAGCAAAGCTATAACTAGTCAAGGACGTCCATACTAGGTCGGTTTACTGTGAGCGATCAGTCTAAAGCCTCCCTCCATCACCAATCCGCAATGGCCAAGCGTGGTGATGAAAATGGCCAAACTCCAGACATGACTAAGGACATGTCTGCCCTTATGTCTTGCACTGAACTAGAAACGGCAGCATTTGTTGTGTGTGTGTATATATATATATATATATATATATATATATATATATATATATATATATATATATATACTGTGTATATATATATGTATATGTATATATATATATATATGTATATATATATATATATATATATATATATATATATATATATATATATATATCAAGGGCGTGTACATGCCCTTATAAAACGTAGACAAAAGAATCTACCGTTTGACCTTTTATGAAGAAAGTTTTTTCCTTTTGAAATAACTTAAGTTTTTTTTTTCTTTTGAAACAGCTTAAGTTTTTTTTTCTTTTTTTTTTAGCCCAGAGGTTATTTTCCTTACGGGTGAACCAACAGAAAAGTGCCCTCTAGGTTTCATGTGGTTTACGTTCTCCTTTTCTTTTCTTCTCTATTTCTTCGTTTTACTTATTTATTTTCCTACATATATCTGAAGAACTTATTTTATGTTTCCGTGTTATTTTTTCTTGTTTTCGGGAAGGATGTTGAAACTTTTTTCCAGCATGTATATATTAGTGTGTTTATATATATATATATATATATATATATATATATATATATATATATATATATATATATATATATATATATATATAAATATACATATATACAGTATATAATGTATATATATATTTATATATATATGATATATATATATATACACACACACATATATATATGTATATATATATATATATATATATATATATATATATATATATATATATATATGTATATATATATGTTTGTGTGTGTGTTTGCTTGTAAGAAAAAGTAAAGTGTATTTTTTCTCAGTATGGAAAACTATTGAGAGATTTCCTATTTAACATATCAACGAATTTTTACCAATGCGAACTATTTCAATAGTTCTTTCTTATAGAAGTCTTATTTTATAATGTTTCTTCCAGCCAGAGAAAATGACAGTTAAATGATCAAGCCACCGATGAATCAACATTCGTGTCTCGAGGGCATTTATTTGTAAGTCTGTTAGAGAAGAAATTATTGTATTCAGGCAATCGACCCATTAATGTAGGGATAACGGTGGGCAAGTAGTTCTGATTGATAAACAGTTCTTTGCTTGTTTTATGATGTTTAAGATGTAAGAATATAATTATGCATTTTAGGTATAATTTTGTGCGAGTGTATTTAGTGCCATTTTGCATTTTCAATTGAAAATCGTCTCATTTGCAATGCTATTCAGTCAGAATATTTGCTCTTGTAATTATCTTTAGTATTGTGACCTCAACTACTTGTTATTATTTCTCTCTGTTAATTACTGCTATTGTTGTTGTTGAAAGTTTAAAGGCCACTCATGAATGGCAGAAGCTAGATAAAGTGTTACCTAGAGACTGACCATATATACATATGATCAGCGCCCTAGGCTCCTCTCCATCAAGTTAAGACCACGGTGGGCCAGGCAATGGCTGCTGATGACTATGCAGATAGACCTATAAGTCGTCCAGAAACCACTTATCTCTATCTCACAAGGATGGCGAGGTTGCCAACGCCACAAGAGACTATCGTGGTTGAGTGGGTCTCGAACCCACGTCCAACAGATCGTTGGGCAGGGGACGTTTCCAATAAGATATCACAACTTTCTTATGAAGTTATTGAATATTTTAGCTACCAAGTAATTTCTCTCATCTATAGGAATGATCCTTTGTTTATAGAGTATTTCTTCCTTTGATTCATAGATTAGTCTTCTTTTCTCTGTAGAAAAAATAAGGAAAAAAAATCAAACACCAGTATTTTCTCCTGTGCTACAAAATCCCTTGATTGACAGGAATCAACTACATTCGAATCTAGCAGAGAGAGAGAGAGAGAGAGAGAGAGAGAGAGAGAGAGAGAGAGAGAGAGAGAGAGAGAGAGAGAGAGAGAGATAAAAGCCAGGGAGGATTTTTGAGTAGAGAGAAAAAGAGATAAATGGCCCTTGGGCCTTCCTCGATGAAGGGAAAAGTAGTCTTATAGTACTGAAGGAATTCCTCGGTAGGGAAAAAGAACGTGACCTGAACGCTTATTGGGATTTGGGGTTACGAATATGGGCCGAATGGCACAACGCCGGACCCTGGGAAGCCATTTAGCGTCAAGGAAAAGACCAACAGTTACACTATGAAGTTAAGGTTAAGAAAGTTTAGAGGTCGCTCATAAATGGCAGAGGCAAGGGACAGAGAAAGTGCCCTAGAGACTGACCATATATACATATGCTCAATGCTCAAGCCTCCTCTCTACCTAGCTAGGACCAGGGAGAGCCAGGTAATGGCTGCTGATAACTCAGCAGGCAGACGTATAGGCTCCAACAAACACCGCATCCTTCCTCACAAGGATGATGAGGTTGCAGACTTTAAAAGTAACTATCGAACTTAAGCGGGACTCGAACCCCATTCCGGCATAGCTCCAGACAGGGATGTATCCAATAGGTTACCACAAGATGAACAGCAAGATGAAACGGTAGGTGTAGAAGAAAGGTATAAACTGATTGCAGTTAGCCACCAAATGGACGCTGTAGAATTTCCAATTGCTGCATACAGTGAACCGCTGAGGTGCACTGAAGGCCTTACCCTCCAGCGAATGCTGATGTTCTGAACGTTTTCGTAGCGTATTGGAAACGTCTTTGCCTAGCGAATTGCTGGACTGGGGTTCGAGACAAGCTCAAGGTCATTAGTTTCTTGTAGTATCTGCAATCTCCCCATACTCGTGAGCTAAGGGTATGGGGTTTGGTGGAACCTAGAGGCCTACCTGCTGAGTCATCAGCAGCCATTGCCTGTCCCTCCCTGGTCCTAGTTTGGTTGGAAAGGGAGCTTGGGCGCTTGATCTTATGTATATATGGACAGTCTCTAGGGCATTGTCTCTGGCTCTTGCTGCTCCAATTTATGAGCGACCTTTAAACCGTTAAATGTTAACGGCCGTAGCAGAAACTGAATGAAGAAACGATAAGAGGGAGTGGATAGTAGGGGGATGAAGGCTGGGAATGAGGTGGGGGCCTGTATTGGGCCTTGGGCCTACTGAAGGAATGCATCGAAGGAGAGGGGAAAGAATCCAGTTGTGCCTCCAGCCTCGAAAATCACTGGGGCGGGTAACGAACCTGTATTCGGCCTGAATATTTAACTTGGATTTATGCGGACTGTTTGTTGAGGATGGCAGGAGTCTGGTCAAGGATTGGAAAATGGAAAGGATTAGACAGAGAACATTCTTTGCAATTTTTAGATTTGTGATTTTATTTCCATCATATAGGATGAAGTAGCCCAGTGAGGATAGGAAATAAGAGGTTAGTAAATAAACCATATATAAGTAATGAATGTAAAAAAAAAATATTTTGAGATCAGTAACAACGTTAGATTAGATGTATTATATAAACTATAAAATGAGATTTAAGGCATGTAAGTCTTATTTACTTAAATGATGTTTTGAAAGAGGCATCGTTTTCATAAGACTTTGAACAAAATTATCGTTATTGAAATTTACGAACAGTTTTTCTGCTGTTCATATTTAATACTTTCCCTTTGCGTTTGTTGTCTATTGAAAAATCCTGGATATTATAAAGGTAAAGGTGTCTGATTTCAGTTCCAGTTTTAACACGGTAAATACTCACCAGAACGTCAGCCAGGCTAGGCTCCCCCCCAACTGAGGTGTCCAACCACGACACTGGCCTCTCCAGTAAACAGCTTAAAATCCCGGGCTGGGATCGATCTGCTGCTATACGAATGCCAGGCGAATATGTTATCACTGTACTAGCCTGTAGGCTATGTCTCGTAATTTAATATGCTGTACCTTCTTTTATTGAAGCTTTAAATTTACACATGTTTTCTAATGTTTTCGCTTTCCACAGAACCCATTGTATCGGTATAATTTCTTTGAAAGAAATACTGGATGCAGTCCCCTGCATTGCTACTAGGTGAAGTTACGATACATAGAAACGGTTAATTTTGTATACTCTTACAATTTTCTAACGAATAAACAGTAAATTTCTTTCATCGAAAGGTACAGGTGGACAAAGGAAGTGCACCCAGTCACACCGTTACTGCGCTTTAAGTAGTGACCAAGCAGGTAGAGTAGAGAGAGATGGCAGGGCTATACATAGAAACTCCCCGTGCAGTATGTGTGTGACGTGCAGTTAGGTGTGCCAGGAATTCCTGTGTCCAACTGTACATTACATATATTTGTGTCTATATATATATATATATATATATATATATATATATATATATATATATATATATATATATATATATATGTGTGTGTGTGTGTGTGTGTGTATTATATATGATTATATACTTATATTTATATATATAAATACATATAAATATATACATATATATATTATATCAATATATACATATATGTATACATATAAATATACACACACACACACACACACACACACATATATATATATATATATATATATATATATATATATATATATATATATATATATATATATATATATACATATATATATATTAAACGCCAAATCTATTTAATACATAAATGAGGAAATTAAATGTCTTCCTAAGTCTTTGAGTTTCTATGTTCATCAGCTGTTTTGTTTACGTACTGAACCGAAACTGATTTCCATTGTTATGAGAGAAAACCCAAATGCCATCAAGCGAAGTCTGTCAGGGGAATGGCCAAACACGCCGTGTGCTGTTTTCATTAGATTTATTTAGATTTTCTGTTTGGGATGCGCAAATAACACTCGTCAGTTTTTATAGTCTGGCTCTTCGGTGACTGGTATGTTCATTTTAGGATTTGTAACACGTTGGTATTACGTTGTTGTTATTTTTATTGTTATTATTATTATTGTAATTATTACAGTATTATTATAGTTATTATTATTATTATTATTATTATTATCATTATTATTACTATTATTATTATTATTATTATTATTTTTATAATTACTGTTATTATTATTATTATTCTTAATATTATTATTATTGTTGTTGTTGTTGTTGTTGTTGTTGTTATTATTATTATTATTATTAGTGTTATTAGCTAAGATTTATTATTATTATTATTATTATTATTATTATTATTATTATTATTATCGAAGTTACATCCCTAGTTAGGAAAGCATGATGCTATAAACCCAAGGGCCCCAAAGGGGAAAATAGCCCAGTGAGGAAAGGAAATAAATAAACTACACGAGATGTAACGAATTATTAATATGAATATTTTTAAGATTAGTAATAACGTTAGTGTTGCTTTTGAGTTGAGATATTAAATATTTTACGCCAATAAATAACATGACGGTCAAAAGATAGAAATTGTATAAACTGTATGTGTACATTTAATTGTAATGAATTTCCAGGGATTTAATCTGGGTTTTGCAAAAATAATTTTAATTTATTACATTGTTTTTGAAACAAAATTGTATTAAAAAAAAAAACAATGTGTTATCAGAAATCATTGAAAACTATCTCTCTCTCTCTCTATCTCTCTCTCTCTCTCTCTCTCTCTCTCTCTCTCTCTCTCTCTCTCTCTGTATAGTCTGCCTGCATAGTAGGCAATAGTAACAACAGCTTTAAAACCACTGAAGGGGGTCTCCTCCCCTTCCCTCTTTTAGCCCCTCCATCTCTCTCCTCTACCCCCTCCTTTTATCCCCCCTCCCTCCTTCCCTTACGCATGGCCTCCTCTCCTCCACTACTGCATCTCTCGCATCCTTACCTCCTTCCCACACCTCACTTGACCTCGGTTTTCACAATGGCTGAAGGAGGGACGGTAGCTGATGTTTTTATTGTTTATTTGTATTCTTATAAATGCGTAGATTTAGTAATAAGACTTTTATATCTACTGTAGGGTTTGGTAGCCTATTGGAAACGTACCTGTTTGGCGTTCTGCCGGATTGGGGTTCGAGTCCCGCTTAAACTTGATAGTTTCTTTAGGGTTGTTGTGGCCTGATTGGTAACGTCTCTGTTTGGTGTTTGCCAGTCGGGGGTTCGAGTCCCGTTAGTGTCTTTAGTGTTTGCAACCTTACCATGTTTGTTAGCTAAGGTTGGGGGGTTTGGAGGAGCCTATAGGGCTATCTGTAGAGTCATAAGCAGCCATTGCCTAGCCGTCCCTGGTCCTAGCTTGGGTGGAGAGGAGGCTTGGGTGCTGATCATATGATATATGGTCAGTCTCTAGGGCATTGTCCCGCTTGATAGGGTAATGTCACTGTCCCTTGCCTCTGCCATTCATGAGCGGCCTTTTAACATTTAGTTTCTGCAACCTCACCATCCTTGTGAGCTAAAGATGGTGGGGGTTTTGGGGAGCCTGTAGGTCTACCTGCTGAGTCATCAGCAGCCATTACCTGGTCCTCCTTACCCCTAGCTTGGTTGGGTGCTGTTCATATGTATATATGATCAGTCTATAGGGCATTGCCTCTGCCATTCCTAAGTGAGCTTTAAATCTTACTGTATTTTTTTTTTCGGATTTTTATGCCTAACGAGAAAGGAAAATCGGTTTATAAAAATGAATGGAGAAATAATCCTTCCTTTGTTCAGAATCCAAAAACAAAAGCCTGTTTTATATTTAGTGTTACAATGTTCCTAACATAAATGCTTAAACAATGCCGTGGGGGCAAATTAGCGCACTGCCCCAATAGCTGTTGGCTTATGAAATCTAATTTTCTTTACCATATAGATAAAATTAATGATATTTTTTTTCTATTCTGTATTTTTTCTATTTCTGTGTGATATGTTTTGATTAAATTGATTTTCATTATTGAATAGTTGATTATTTATGATAGTTATTATCGAATGACAAGTAGTTGGTTTGTGTTTTATTTTGTTCTAATTACTAATTTTCATGATGCGTTCAACAGAAATATGAATTTAAAACGTTGACTATTGTAGTTTGTTTTAAACGTTATATGTCAGGCTTTTTGTTTAAAGGTCACTCATGAATGGCAGAGGCGATGGGTGGCGACAATGCCTTAGCAGGACGACCTTCATCATCTCCTCGGGCGACCATGAGCCTGAAGGGACTATCACTAGCCCCCTCTAACCTCCCCCCCAGGCGCCACCCTGGGGAGTACCCCCGGTAGAAGGTCTCACACTATTCACGCCTTAGCGGGCACGCGAACTCGGGACCTCTGAAACAGAAGCCCGCGATGCTACCAACCTAGCTATGTCGTGGACAACCTAGAGACTGACCATATATAAATATGATCAGCGCCCAAGCCGCCTCTCTATCAAGGTGGGACCAGTGGGGACCAGGCAATGGGTGCTGATGACTTAGCAGGTAAACATATAGACTCCCCCAAACCCTGCATCTCTAGCTGAAAAAGTTGGTGAAGTTGTTGAGTGAGTCCCGAACCCCAGTCTAACACATCGCTAGGCAGGGACGTTTCTAATAGGCTACCACAACACTATAGTCAATTTTTTTAAGTGAGGCATATTTGCACCGACTCGCAGCGGTGCCCTTTTAGCTCGGAAAAGATTCCTGATCGCTGATCGGTTGGAGAAGATGATTCTAACCAATCAGATAGCAGAAAACTTTTCCGAGGTAAAAGGACACCGCTGCGAGTCAGTGTAAATCTGCCTCACTGAAAAAAAATTGACTATAGTTGCTGCAGAAGAGGTGAAGATGTTTTTATGCCTTATTAACCGACATATAAGTAAATTAGATTCTCTTTGAAAGATTTCCTTTACTTCGAAATACATTATTGCATTATTTAGGACTTAATCCGATCAAATGTAAGCCCTTCGTCTTGGACTTTATTATTATTATTATTATTATTATTATTATCCAAGCTACAACCCTAGTTGGAAAAGCAAGATGCTATAAGCCCAAGGGTTCCAACAGGGAAAAATAGCCCAGTGAGGAAAGGAAATAATGAATTAAATAAATGATGGGAATAAATTAACAATATATCATTCTAAAAAAAATAACAGCGTCAAAAACAACTAAGACATTTCATATATCATGCATTACAACGAGGCAGGAACGGAGGTTTACATTAGCATTGCTTATAGGCTGGGAGCACACTAGTGACTATGTGGCGCCACAAAGCCACAGTATCGTGTGGCGGGGATGTGATCTCCCATAGGTTTCCATTGTTTTCAAAGCCACGTCATGCCTGTGGCGGGGATGAGCGACAGAGAGCCACAGTCGTTTGCCACAGTCGCTAGTTTGCGCGGCAAAACTTGAAAACAATGGAAACCTATGGGAGACCACATCCCCGCCACACGATGCTGTGGCTTTGTGGCGCCACAGAGTCGCTAGTGTGCTCCCGGCCATAATATTTGTGTCACTTGTAACGTCGGGTGATAAGTATATTCTTATTTAATAGCAGAATTACAGATCAAGATTTTTTTTTTTAATGAGATTTATGGGAGTGAGGGTATTGAAACCCTAAGGTAGAAGGACCTCATCCTTGCAACTTTTTGCTTTTCTATTTAGGGTTGCAGCTTGGCTAGTAATAAGGATAATGGTAAAGTAAATTGCTTCGGATGTTCAATACTTAAAAAACAAAATAATGCGCAGGATTACAGCAGATGTTTGTTACTAAATTTATCTATTGTTTCTGTAAAGAAGCATTAATTGCAGTTTCTCCATTTCCCTAGTATTTTTTTTTTTACTACTACTACTACTACTACTACTACTACTACTACTACTACTAAAAAACTCCATAGACATTTAGTGCAATATTCAGTATTACACAAATATTTTGATCTACTAGGGTGCACACTGAAGACTTCGTTCGCAATTTTGAAGTGGAAAATATTGTGTCAAAACATTCGATCGTCTAGAAACACGCGAGGGTTGACTATGTAAACACTCATTGAGTATTGACATTGTCGAAGGTTTGCACGCGCTCCTTTATTTTTTTTCCTTGCTAACTTTTAGATTGATTGGAATGGTTTTTGGTTTGATTTACATTTATCAGTCAAGTTCTAACTTTTTATCTTTCTATCAGTTCCATTTCTACTCCAGTCTCTCCACTATCTCGTGTGTTTCATCTTGATTTTAGGAATTTGTTGAGTTGATAATCTTGATATCCAATACAATCTTTGTGCATTAGATAATTGGAATAAATTTTTCAAGATGGTTCCAATCCTTGTATCTGATTTTACCCTTTACTTTGTATAGATTGATTTAGTTTTGATTCACGAATTATAAATAATTTGTCTCCAGTTTCCATGTGCAGAAACAATTTTACTTTTTATTGAAATATATGTCAGCATCATCATCATTATCTCCTTTTACGCTATTAACGCAAAGGGCCTCGGTTAGATTTCGCCAGTCGTCTCTATCTTTAGCTTTTCAATCAATACTTCTCCATTCATCATCTCCTACTTCATGCTTCATAGTCCTCAGCCATGTAGACCTGGGTCTTCCAACTCTTCTAGTGCCTTCTAGAGCCCAGTTGAAACTTAGGTGAACTAATCTATCTTTGGGAGTGCGAAGAGCATACCCAAACCATCTTCATCTACCCCTCACCACGATCTCATCCATGTACATATATATATATATGTGTGTGTGTGTGTGTACTGGAAAAAAATTACTTACATTGAAAAAACTCTTCCTGTTGTACAGCATCATAATATCTTTCTTTGTTTTTTTAATTCTTTTTATATATTTGAGAACGAAAGCTAATAATAGAAATCACCTACATTTGATTCTCTCTCTCTCTCTCTCTCTCTCTCTCTCTCTCTCTCTCTCTCTCTCTCTCTCTCTCTCTCTCTCTCTCTCTCTCTCACACTTTATGAATTTAACCAATATATGGCCACAGCACGAGCGCTGTGATTCATCAAGAGTGTACTGCTGTGGTACGGGCGTTGTCCCAAGCAGAATCCCCGTAAAAATGGCCTTTACGTGTTGCGAATTTTATGTGACGGCATTTTCCTTTGCCATTCGGGATTCTGCCGCCATGCATATTGCAAATTTTAGGGCGTCCCCTTCGCCCCGGGCTTCATGGAAAGTAGAGTTTCATGGGCAAGAGGTAGGGGTCCCTGGACTGTAAAAGGATTTGAAATACTCCGTTCAATTCGTCATTGTTTTTAATATGAATTTGGTTTATGTATATATGGGTGTGTTTGAATATATGAATAGCCCGTCACAGATCGACAGATGCACAAACGTACACAACCATATATATATATATATATATATATATATATATATATATATATATATATATATATATGTATATATATGTATATCTATATCTATCTATCTATCACTCTATCTATCTATCTATCTATCTATCTATCTATATATATATATATATATATATATGTATGTGTGTATATATATAAATATATATATGTATGTATATCTATATATACATATATCTATCTATCTATATGTATATATATGTATATATATATTTATAAATATATCTATATGTATATATACGTATATATATATATATATATATATATATATATATATATATATATATATATATATATATATATATAATCATTATCAACCGTTGTCAGTCCACTGCAGAACAAAGGCCGCAGACATGCCCTTCCACATGCGTCTGCTTATTGTCATTCTATGCCAGTCTATACCTTTGGAAGGGCATGTCTGAGGCCTTTGTCCTGCAGTGGACTAGTTACGGCTGATGATGATGATGATGATGATGATTGTTTAGTGACCTGTGTATTAAGCTTATCTTTGTACTACTGCAAGATACACGAAGATAGAAATGTCATTATTGTAGTTAAATTACTTTAAAATGTTTTCAATTTCTCTTTACCTTCTAATGAATAAGTTTACATCATCTTTATGCTGGACACATAATGTAAGGTACTAATTTCACTAATAATGTTTTGTATTTCACCAATAGGAAATTACATTTCACCTATAGGGAATTACATTTCACCAATAAGGTATTACATTTCACCAATATGGTATAGCATTTCACCAATAAGGTATTGCATTTCATCAATAAGGTATTTCATTTCACCAATAGGGAATTGCATTTCACCAATAGGAAATTACATTTCACCTACAGGGAATTACATTTCACCTATAGGGAATTACATTTCACCTACAGGGAATTACATTTCACCAATAAGTTATTACAGTTCACCAATGAGGGATTGCATTTCACCAATAAAGTATTACCTTTCACCATAAAGGCATTACATTTCACCAATAAGGTATTACATTTCACCAATAAGGTATAGCATTTCACCAATAAGGTATTACATTTCAACATAAAGGCATTACATTTCACCATTAAGACATTACATTTCACCAATAATGTTTTTCATTTCACCAAAAAGGTATTAAATTTCACCATTAAGGCATTACATTTCACCATTAAGGGATTACATTTCGCCAAAAAAGTTTTTCACTTCACCAACAAGGTATTACATTTCACCATTAAGGCATTACATTTCACCATTAAGGCATTACATTTCGCCAATAAAGTTTTTCATTTCACCAAAAAGGTATTACATTTCACCATTAAGGCATTACATTTCACCATTAAGGGATTACTTTTCACCAATATGGTATTACATTTCACCAACAAGGTATTACGTTTCACCATTAAGGCATTACATTTCACCAATACGGTATTATATTTCTCCATTAAGGCATTACATTTCACCAATACGATATTACATTTCAATAATAGGGGATTACATTTCACCAATAAGGTATTAAAATTCACCATTGGGGCATTACTTTTGACAAAGAAGGTATTACATTTCACCAAACTTTTCCATTAACAAAGGCAGAATATATATCATTCCAATAAAAGGCTTATTCACCCGCTCACCTATAACACAAAAGACGACCGGGCTGATCATATCGAAGTCATATTTACATGATCTGCGCCGTTTGTCCTCGTTGCTCCCCCCTTTCCCTGGAGGTGGAGCATTAAAGATTCATGCTGATAACCGGATAAATGAAAGATTTGACTCGCCATTGGTTGGATGCTGATTCGATGTAAATGTTTTAATCCTGCGAAGCCGGGCACAGATCTGTTGCATATAGCTGCAGTTTTTTTTTTTTTTTTTTTTTTTTTTTTTTTTTTAGATACAATGCCTTTAGTACAGTTCCAGAGATTATGGATAAAGAGGGGAGTGTTTTAAAGCGTGGGTTAGTTTGATATGTGTGTATGTATGTATGTATGTTCATAGAATACAAACACGCATGCAATATATATATCTATATATATATATATATATATATATATATATATATATATATATATATGTATATATATATATATATATATATATATATATATATATATATATATATATATATATATATCAATAACACAGTAACAAATGCTGCTAGTTATCATCATCACGCTGGCCAGTGCGGATTGATGATGGTGGAAGACTATTGTCTGATCGCTCACGTTAAACTAACATGACTAGTTCATATATATATATATATATATATATATATATATATATATATATATATATATATATATATATATATATATATATATGTATATGCATATGTATGAATGTGAGTGCGTGTCTCACTACCACACATAATTTGTATATTTTCAAATATAGATATTCTACTGTAAAAAAGCCCCAAGAGGAAGTTCATTCATAATAACTGCTTCTACAGAACCCAGAATAGTAACTTACGCATATGAATCGAAACGAAACTTGACGTTGGACCTAAACCTACTCGACCATTAAGAGAGATTGTAAATGACTTATGTTTAACGGTGCGAATTCCTGTCGATTTTCTTTTATATGTAACTAGATTCGCGATCAACCTATCGCCACCGACATAGCGGATGTAGTCGATCGCTAATTTTGTAATACGGTGCGAGACTGAGAGGTTTTTTTTTTTTTTCAAATAACACTTTCGACTAATATTTTTTCAATTATTGAGTTATAAATAGTTTTTAAAATTGAATTTATGTCTACATTATATTGGGAATAAAGATACGGGGCAAAATTTGTTTATATTTGTGTATACGTGTATATATATATATATATATATATATATATATATATATATATATATATATATATATATATTCATATACATAAATTTATATGTATATATATATATATATATATATATATATATATATATATATAAATATATATATGTATAAATGTAAATATATATATGTATATATATATATATATAAATATATATATATATATTTATATATATGTATATATATTATATATATATATTTATGTACATTATTTATATATCTATAAATATATATGATATATGTATTTATATATATAATATATGTATATATATATATATATATATATATATATATATATATATATTTCTTAATCTTGTCTCTGCTAAGAAAGCAAATAGTAGTAATGCAAACACTCAAGTATTTCAGAGCATATGATCCATTAAAAAGCACACATTGATAAGTTGCCTCAGATCAAAGTTATGTAAATACACATACGCAAACATGCTCTCTCTCTCTCTCTCTCTCTCTCTCTCTCTCTCTCTCTCTCTCTCTCTCTCTCTCTCTCTCTCTCTCTCTCTCTCTCTCTCTCTCTGTACATATCCGCAAGGATTAAGGACTTCGGAGGATTTCAGAAAGTATTATAACATACAGTGTTAAACATTTGCCATAAAAAATTGGCAAACATCCTGGATTAAATGCTGCCTTAAAAACAGGTATATTGACGTAAAGAAGTGATATTACGACCACAAATCTGTAAATGATAATAACAAAGTAGGGTAAAATTACGGTCGCCTGTTTTTGCTGAAATACTGCTGAGAACAGTATATTTTTCCGGGGAATTTCCGATTAAAATTGCCTTTTTTTAACACTCTATGTGAAACAAATGCAATTGGGATTTCTCTGGTCTTCTTATATACTTTCGTGGTGTTGGTTGTCTATTTTTCCGTTTTTATCATTTGAAGGATAAAGACTTTTTTCTATTCAGCCATAACTCTCTCTTAAGTAGTGAGTATTGTTCAATTGAAAGCAGTTGATTGATATTTTATTTCATTAATTAAGTTCCTGGTTTTATTTTTTCATCAACTGAGTCTTTATTTTATTTCTTCATTAATTGATACAATCATCAGCATCATCTCCTCCTATGCCAATTGACGCCAAGAGCCTCGGTTAGATTTCGCCGGTCGTCTTTATCTTGAGCATTCAATTTGATATTTCTCCATTCATCCTCTCCCACTTCACGTTTCATAGTTGTCAGCTATGTAGGCTTGGGTCTTCCAGCTCTTCTAGTGCCTTATGGAGCCCAGTTATACATTTGATGAACTAATCTCTCTTAGGAGTGAGAAAAGCACCCCCAAACCATCTCCATCTACCCCTCATCTTGATCTGATCCACATATGGCACTCGAGTAATCTCTCTTATAGTTTCATTTCTAAAACCTAGTTATATTTCGTCAATTGGGTACCTAGGTCATACGTGAAGAAATTAAATATATGATTGTTCTTTTAATTGTATTTCTATAATGAAGATGAGCATATAGAATTAAGAAAGTTTTGAAGTGCATTTAGAAGATTTAACAGGTGAATTAGCAAAGTATTACAATTAAGGGTATGAACTTTGCTTAGAGAACCCTGAAATTATAATTTGTTAATCTCGTAGTTATTTTTTAAGGTTTTGAGTGTTCTTATTTTTCGAAGGAAAGACGATATACTGTATTTTATGGTGTTTCATGTTACACCTACATAATTTTGCTCGAAGTTCTTGCTTGTTCGTTTGTCCTCAACTGTAAACTTCATCTTCGTAATTTTTACCAGATTCATCTTTATTGTTGATTTTGTTGCAACTACTTTAGTTTTCCTTGTTATCACGTGATATACGCCTATTGTAAAATCTCAGCTGCGGGTCTTCACAATAACGGTAAACGTGAAGTTCTTTCCCATTCATCTGTCCTCAACTTCAAACTTCATTTTTGTAATTTTTACCAGATTCATCTTAATTGTTGATTTTGTTTACTGAAGTTTTCCTTGTCATCACATGATAAACACCTATTGTAAAATCTCACCTGAGGATCTTCACAATCACGGTAAACGTGAAGTTCTTTCTTATTCGTGTCCTCAACTTCAAACTTCATCTTCGTAATTTTTACCAGATTCATCTTTATTGTTGATTTTGTTTACACTACTGAAGTTTTCCTTGTCATCACAAAATATACGCCTATTGTAAAATCTCAGATGTGGGTCTTCACAATAACGATAAACGTGAAGTTCTTTCTTATTCGTTTGTCCTCAACTTCAAACTTCATTTTTGTAATTTTTACCAGATTCATCTTTATTGTTGATTTTGTTTACTGAAGTTTCCCTTGCCATCTCAGGATAAACGCCTATTTTACCTGGTACAGTCTCAGTTGTAGCTCTCTGTACAATCATGGTATATGAGAGTAGGAAATCATTTCATTTTTAGCCGAACATATGAAAGGTATTCTAGAGATGACTCAATAATGTTTGAAAAAAAAAAAATCATAATTTTAATGTTCTGTAGCAAGAATCTCCTTTTATTGTATTCTGAAAATACATAACCTCTTTGATATAGCATGTAAACCAAACAGAAATGAGAAAGGATTTTACCATAACTTTTACCATTACAATAACATAAAAATTACGGACGAAATTAAATTAAGTATCCTTTTTCCCCTCATCCATCAACAACTTCAGACATTGAAATCATTTTAATTCTCTCTCTCTCTCTCTCTCTCTCTCTCTCTCTCTCTCTCTCTCTCTCTCTCTCTCTCTCAGTTGCGTCTGCAGAGTGGGTGATAGTAACAACAGCTTTAAAACCAGAGAAGGGGCCTTGGCCCCTCCTCCCATGTTCCCCCCATCCTACCCCTCCCCTGTCTGACCCCATAGTCCCCTCCTACTCCTTCCCTCCCTCTTTTCCTTGCTCTAAGTTTTCACGTAACTGGAAGAGGGAAGTAACCGGAAGTTACATTTCTCTTGCTGCTGAAAGTTTCAAAGGAGATTGGATTAATAAATACGAAAGGTGACAGCGGTGATATTTTATATGGTCTGTAACTTTTTTTTTGGTGCTGTTGTGGTTTGCGATCTCATATTTGTCGTGATCTCAGAAATTTTTCTTTTGCTTTGATATTCGATCACTATATTTTTAATAAGTAAAAAAAAAATGATAATAGAAAATTTAATGGTTCTTGCTTCGCCGTGCGCTCGCTTCGCTCGCGAAAAATAAAAACACCAAACTATATATATACTGGCAAGCGGTAATGTTGATCTGCGCACGCTAACATCAGTGATTGATTATTATTTCTTGGATAATTATTTCCAGTATATATATATATATATATATATATATATATATATATATATATATATATATATATATATATATATATATATATATATATATATATATATCTTTCTTTCTTTAGAAAATCTAATGGTTCTTGCAGCGCCGTGAAGTGAAGTGAGATCGCAGCTCTTAAGTGAGATCGCTTACCAAAACAGAAGCACAACTTTGAGATCGCCTACCAAAACAGCATCCCCCCCTTTTTTTAGGGATTATTTTTTTTATGGGGGGGGGGGGTGGAATTTCTTAGACGATACGGTTTCTTTAATATCATTTAGTTTCACCCATTCATTTATTAGTTGTATTCGGAAATGGTCTGCTTATTGGAAACGTCCCTTCTTCGTAACCTGTTGGACGGGAGTTCCAGACACACCCAAGTTCGATAGTTTTTAGTTGTGTCTACAACCTCATCATCCTTGCGAGCAATGGATGAGAGATTAGGGGAAGCTTTTATTTATATCTGTTGAGTCATCAGTAGCCATTGCCCGGCCTTCCCTGTTCCTAGCTTGGGCGCTGATCATATGGATATATGGCCAGTCTCTAGGGCATTGTCACTGTCCTATGCCCCTGTCATCTAGAGCGAACTTTAAAGGCTTAAAGGCAGTTCACGAATGGCAAAGGCAAGGGACAGTGACATTGCCTTATCGAGCGGGACAATCCCCTAGAGATTGACTATAAATACATATCAGCACCCAAGCTCCCTCTCCACCCAAGGTAGGACCAAGGAGGGCCAGGAAATGGCTGCTGATGACTCAGCAGATAGACCTATAGGCTCCCCTAAACTCCCCATCCTTAGCTCACAGTGCTGGTGAGGTTGCAGCGACCAAAGAAACTAACGAGTTTGAGCGGGACTCGAACACCAGTCTGGCGTTCACCAGGTAGGGACATTACCACATGTTCGTTGCAATGCGCACACTGGTGAGGTTGCAGCGACCAAAGAAACTAACGAGTTTGAGCGGGACTTGAACACCAGTCTGGCGTTCACCAGGCAGGGACGTTACCGCATGTTCGTTGCAATGCGCACGCTGATGAGATTGCAGCGACCAAAGAAACTAACGAGTTTGAGCGGGACTCGAACACCAGTCTGGCGTTCACCAGGCAGGGACGTTACCACATGTTCGTTGCAATGCACACGCGCACACGAACACGCACGCTTTCACTGATAGATCGTATTGGAGTTTGGTCCCTTGCCAAAATTCTAATCATGTGAACCAGTATATTTGGGTTTTTTAGGATCGTTGGCAATTTAGATATCGGGTTTGGCTTGATTTTTTCGTTAAATCTAGTTTTGCGTTGGTGCGTCATTAATCTTTATGGTATTTTTTTTTTTCCTCGTTTGCATGTGGAATTTATTGAACTATTTGGAATTTATTGGATTCCAGGTCATATTAATGCATGCTGGACTTAGTGGCATTATATTCATTCGTATGTATGTATATACTGTACATACCTACAGAATTCTTACAGGAATTTTAGCCTAAGGATTGGGAAAGTATGTTAATTTATAATTTTATGATGGTAAAATATAATACCGAATATTTTATGTAAAAGAAGCTTCTACAGAGTTCATTCTATAGATATTGATCTCGACTCTTCAAGAGCTATCTACGGACATCAAACAGAGATTGAAATCAGTATGGCATTGCTGTAAATTTTACCCGAAGACTATTTTGTAGTAACCCATGATTCGGGGCTTAATCAAAATAAATCATCATAAACATCATTACATTGAGAGAAATAATATCTTTGGAATGTAAATAACTTTTTCCACGCCGTTATTCCTTCATTAAAGGGTCGGTTACCTGATGAGCCCTCTCCAATGCCTTCGATCAGAGACATCCTCTTCCACCAAACCTCTTCTCTCCATATCATCCTTCACCTTATCTCGCCATCTAATTCTCTACCTCACTCTTGATATTCTTCCCCTTACAGGTTTCGTACAAGCCCTTCTTACTCCCTCCCCACTATCCATTCTTAACACATGTCCACACCATCTCAGTCTATCATTATTGCCGTCGTTGGTACAGTGTTGTCTTAGTCTCTCGTGAACTGTACGGGAACCCTCCCCACCACCCACCATCTCAGTCTATCATTATTGCCGTCGTTGGTACAGTTGTCTTCATTAATTCCGGTACACTGTTGTCTTCTTAGTCTCTCCTGAACTGTACGGGAATTATGAGGCCAACTGTACAATACACTAGATGTACTGTGACGATTTGCCTCATATTTAGGGGTTATAGGAATGCATTCCTGGGTCTCGCTTGTATGAGAGTGCAAAATTGTAGTTATCTTGCTACAATTGGCTTCATTAATTCTGGTACACTACATAAGAAGTAAAGGATATGACAGTGTACCGGAATTAATGAAGCCAACTGTACATGCGTTCGTGACTTTGTGATTTGAAGGGTTTTGTAGTAAGATGTATTTTAGCTTGTAGTGACTAGAAGTATTTTAACTGGTACTAACTGGAAATATCTTAGTTGATATTAACTCTAAGCATTTTCGCTATTATTACGTGAGAGTTATTCAGCCGTAATTAATTGGAAACATTTTAGGTGCTATTAACAGGAAGTATTTTAACTGGTACTAACTGGAAATATCTTAGTTTTTATTAAATGCAAGCATTTTCACTATCAATAAATAAAAGCCATTCAGCTGTAATTAACTAGAAGTATTTTAGGAGCTATTAACCGGAAGTAATTTAGATGGAAACATTTTAGCTTTTGATAAAGAAGTTTTGTTACTTATTTACTATCAAAAAAGGAATAATTTTCGCTGCTAATAACTAGAAGCAACTTAACTGTTAGTTGCTGGTAGTAATTTAGCTGTTAAGCTGAAGAAGTGTTTTAATTTTTTCATTCTACCTTGTTTTGAGTATTGTTCTCCTGTCTGGTGTTCAGCTGCTAATTCTCATCTTAATTTGTTGGACAGAAACTTACGGTCTATTAAATTTCTTATTCCTGATTTAGATATTAATCTTTGGCACCATCGTTCAATTAGTTCATTATGCATGTTGCATGAGATTTTTCATAACACTGACCATCCTTTACATTCAGATCTCCCTGGACAATTCTATCCTGTTCGTAATACTAGGCAGGCAGTTAATTCTAATAGCCTGGCCTTCTCCATCATGAGGCTCAATACTGCACAGTATTCTAGAAGTTTTATTCCAGCTGTTACCAAGATGTGGAACGATCTTCCTAATCTGGTAGTTGAATCTGTAGAACTTCAAAAGTTCAAAGTTGGAGCAAATGTTTTTATGTTGACCAGGCTTACATGAGTCTTTTTATTGTTTATATATGACATATCTGTTTTGACGTTGTTAACAGTTTATATAGGACATACTGTTTTGACGCTGTTACTGTTTTTAGAATGATATATTGTTAATTTATTCTCATCATTTATTTATTTCCTTATTTCCTTTCCTCACTGGGCTATTTTTCCCTGGAGGAGCCCTTGGGCTTATAGCATCTTGCTTAACCAACTAGGGTGTTAGCTTGGCTAGTAATAATAATAATAATAATAATAATGATAATAATATGCTAAAAGAACATTAAAGTTGTTATTGACCGGAAGTATTTTGATAAATCGAAATGCTGGAGACAAGGCAAGAAACTGACACCGGAAGTTTGTTGATAGCGTTGAAAAGGGGGAGACGGGAGACGCGGTTTCCATGTCATTGCTGTCTGAAAGTATTGATAAGTAATTAGAAGAGAGAGAGAGAGAGAGAGAGAGAGGAGAGAGAGAGAGAGAGAGAGAGAGAGAGAGGAGAGAGAGAGAGAGAGAGAGTGGGTTTGTTGGTGATTTGTCTCAATATTTTTGTTATTATTATTATTATTATTATTATTTTTACAAGCTAAGGTACAACCCTTGTTGGAAGAGAGAGAGAGAGGAGAGAGAGAGAGAGAGAGAGAGAGAGAGAGAGAGAGAGAGAGAGAGAGAGAGGAGAGTGAGAGAGAGAGAGGTGTTGGTTATTTGTCTCAATACTATTATTATTATTATTATTATTATTATTATTGTTATTATTATTATTATTACAAGCTAAGGTACACCCCTAGTTGGAAAAGCAAGATCCTATAAGCCCAGTGGCTCCAACAGGGAAAAATAGCTCAGTGAGGGAAGGGGTTAAATAAACTACAAAAGAAGGAATGAACAGTTAGAATATTTTAAGAACAGTAAACAACAATAGAATAGATTTTTCATATATAAACAATAAAAACTTCAAAAAAAAAAGAGAAAGAAAGAGAAATAAGATAGAATAGTGTGCCTGGGTGTACCCTCATGCAAGGGAACTCTTAATTGGAAATGATATGTACATGAGTTTTGTTGAAGCATAACAATCGACTCAGAGAGAGAGAGAGAGAGAGAGAGAGAGAGAGAGAGAGAGAGAGAGAGAGAGAGAGATTCATATCTTAAGGACAAGTAGATACTTTGAAATATTCGAGAGAGAGAGAGAGAGAGAGAGAGAGAGAGAGAGAGAGAGAGAGAGAGAGAGAGAGAGTGATTCATATCTTAAGGGCAAGCAAATACTTTGAAATATTTCCGAGAGAGAGAGAGAGAGAGAGAGAGAGAGAGAGAGAGAGAGAGAGAGAGAGAGAGAGAGAGATTCATATCTTAAGGTCAAGCAAATACTTTGAAATATTCTTGAGAGAGAGAGAGAGAGAGAGAGAGAGAGAGAGAGAGAGAGAGAGAGAGAGAGAGAGAGAGAGAGAGAGGTTTCAATGTCTGAAGGTGTTGATGGATGAGGGAAAAATGACACTCAATTTCATTTCATCTGTGATTTGTATGTCATTGAAACACTAAGTTATGGTCAAATCCTGTCACATTTCCGTTTGCTTTACAGGCTACATCCGAGAGATTGTGTATTCGTAGAATACAATAAAAGGGGATTCTCCTCCTAAAAAGGTTTTTCTGTTAAGAATATGTTTGTTAATCCCTCATATTAAGTAAAAAAAGTGAATTTTAGTAGTCGGCTGATATGATAAATCAGACACTCTAATGGATATTATCTTTAGTAAAAAGGTAATTTTAGTGATTTGCCTAATAAAAAATCAGACACTCTAATGGATATTTTCTTTAGTAAAAAAGGGTAATTTTAGTGATTTGCCTAATAAAAAATCAGACACTCTAATGGGATATTTTCTTTAATAATAAAAAAGGTAATTTTAGTGATTTGCCTAATAAAAAATCAGACACTCTAATGGGATATTTTCTTTAATAATAAAAAAGGTAATTTTAGTGATTTGCCTAATAAAAATCAGACACTCTAATGGGATATTTTCTTTAATAATAAAAAAGGTAATTTTAGTGATTTGCCTAATAAAAAATCAGACACTAATGGGATATTTTCTTAGTAAAAAAAAAAAGGTAATTTTAGTGATTTGCCTAATAAAATCAGACACTCTAATGGGATATTTTCTTTAGTAAAAAAAAGGTAATTTTAGTGATTTGCCTAATAAAAAATCACACACTCCAATGCGATATTTTCTTTAGTAAAAAAGGGTAATTTTAGTGATTTGCCTAATAAAAAATCAGACTCTCTAATGGGATATTTTCTTTAATAGTAAAAAAGATAATTTTAGTGATTTGCCTAATAGAAAATCAGACACACTCCAATGAGATATTTTGATCATTAGGTTTTTGTTTCATTTTATTAAATGTAAAAAGAATAAATATAGCT
>NC_090751.1:2774932-2787432 GCF_036898095.1 Palaemon carinicauda
GCGAAAATAGGAGACTGAAATTGGCGTTAGTAGATAGTGATGGTGTTTTTGTGGGTGATGATGACAGTAAAGAATGTCGTCTGACGCGTTTTATGACTCGGTATTCCCTGGGTTTTATCAAGAGGCTGAAGTTGGTTTTTTATTCAATTTTTATTTTATTTGGTAGTAAAACTTATTGGGTTGTTTTAATTTGTTTAATGCTTTTCGTAATGCATCAAAACCTTTGTTTTTATGATTGTGGTATGTGTGAGTTTTATTCCTGAACATGATTTGTGTCATCTATTTTTTATTTAATTCTTATTATATCTGGTAATAAAACTTAGGTTGTTTTAATTTGTTTAATGTCTTTCGTAATGCATCAAAAACTTTCTTTTTATGATTGTGGTATGTGTGAGTTTTATTCCTGAACATGATTTGTGTCATCTATTGTTACATATACAAGGGTGTCCCAAAATCATGTATACACTCTTTGGATTGTTACAACCTGTTCAATTTATTGATATTAACGGTGGAAAACAGATTCAGAGGAGAGAAACAATATTTATAGATTCCGAGAGTTCACAATGAAGAAGTAAGGATACATGGGGCAATTTGAGAATGTTAAAAGTAAAAGATCAGCTCACATAAAGTGTTCAAACTGTTTCCCGTTCTACTCAAATTAGCTATTCAAAGTCAAAAGAGTGTATACATTATTTTGGGACACTGTATATATACCAATATTCTTGAGTGATTTTCCTTGTTCTTATTTATATCAATGGGCTTTTAGCTACCCTCATATTTTCATATTTTTTTTTCTCACACTTTTTCCAAAAGATTTGGAGTTTAATCATATCTCAAATTTCCTTTTCGTTCACAGAAAATAAATAAAAATTATAGTCATATATATTTTTTTTCATTATATACGTACTCTGGCTGCTCGCTATTCACATCTGCGGTAAGAGTGTGTTTTATTTCCTTAACATGCTTTGATTTGTATCAACCAATGTTACACACACACACACCACACACACACACACACACACACACATATATATATATATATATATATATATATATATGTATATATATATACAGTATATATATATATATATATATATACATACTGTATATATATATGATACATATATATATATATATATATATATTACATACTGTATATATATACACACATATAGTATATATATATATATATATATATATATATAGATATATATATATATATATATATATATATATATATCAATAATCTGGATTGATTTTCCTTGTTCTTCATATTTTTATCAATAGGCGTTCAGTCAAAACATATAATTTATAAGTTATTTTTATATTTAATCTTTCTCACAACTGAAATATTCGAGTATCTTCATATCTCAAATTTCATATTCATTCTTAGGAAAATAAATACAAAATTACCATCATATTTTTGTATTATATACCTTCTCTTGCAACTCTGTATTTCTTCTTCAGCATTTTTCTCCTTTTTTCCCTCTCCCTCTTCCTCTCCTCTTCCTTCCTTCCTTCCTGCGTGGTGTCGTGGCAAATAAGTCAGGGTTAAGCGGAAAAAATTCGAGAGTGATAACCGGAGATGAAATGAAGAAAAAGAGAACTTTCCCCTAGCGACCTCCATCACACTTAAAGGGTGTTAGCCGCCCACTGCGCGCTCGAATCTGGTGGCAACTAGACTCCCCTTCGGATACTTCTGATGAATTCCAGTATATATATATATATATATATATATTATATATATATATATATATATATATATATATATATATATATATATATATCCTTCACATTGTGGCCGATGTGTTAACGTCGCTGCCTGGTGATCGCCAAACTGGGGGTAAAGTCCTGCTCAAAACTCGTTAGTTATTCTGGTCGCTGCAAACCTCAGCATCCTTGTGAGCTAAGGATAAGGGATTTTGGGGAGCCTATAGGTCTATCTGCTGAATCATCAGCAGTCATTGCCTGAAACCTCCTTGGTCCTAGCTTGGGTGGAGAGAGGGCTTGGGCGCTGATCATATGTATATATGGTCAGTCTCTAGGGCATTGTACTACTCGATAGGGCAATGTCACTGTCCCTTGCCCCTGCCATTCATGAGTAGCCTTTAAACCTTTAGACAGGTGCCCCCTAAGAAAAACTGGATTTCGATATAACGGCGTTTTATATGCGGTAGCGATAGTCATTTATTGGATGTTTTGTACCCGATTTTACGCCATCGGAAAAGGGGCTTTTTCGTTTTGGGAGTTTAAACATTGTATTTGCGATAGTTTTAAACTGCCAGTCGAGTTCCTGATTCATGGAATTGTTTTATTTTTAAAGGTGTTCAATTTCACTTAATCTATTTTTATGATTTTTTTTCCGAATGAATTAACGCTTGTGTTACCTGTTTGTTTTATGCGATATATTGGGATTAATGTTTTGATTGTATTTTTTTATGGGAAACAAAAAATAACCTTTGGGAAACGAAAAAAACGTTTGGGAAACCCAAAAAAAACGTTTGGGAAACCAAAAAAAACGTTTGGGAAACCAAAAAAAATGGTTGGGATTTAAAAAAATAGTTTGGGAAACAGAAAAAAACGTTTGGGAAACAAAATGAAACGTTGGGGAATCAAAACCATTTTGGAAACAAACAACATTTAAAAAAACAAAGACATTTGGAAAACAAAAACTTTTGGGAAACCAAAAACTTTTGGAAACCAAAAACTTTTGGGAAACAAACAACATTTACAAAAACAAGCAAAAAAACTGTTGGGAAACAAAAAACGTGTGGGGTAACTAAAAACGTTTGGGAAACCACTGCATAAGAACAGATCTTCCAATTTCCGCTTAGTTGGTACGAGCGATTTGGTGTAAATTTTTTTTATCCAAGTCCAATTATTAATTTTTTAGGAAGCCTACTGGAGGCGAGCGATTTTCTCCTCTTTTTAATGAAATCTATTAAGGTTATCCCACATGTTATGGCAAAGGAGAGAGAATCTGTTTGAAAATTGATTAATTAAACCCAAAAGTTCAAAGTTGTTTGAAACGAGTAGTAGTTTTCTCTACTTTTTCCTAATTAAATTCATTTACCTTATGAATTGTTATCTATACATTTTTAATTGAATTCATTTATCTTGTGAATTGTTATCTCTGCATTTTTAATTGAATTCATTTATCTTGTGAATTGTTATCTCTGCATTTTTAATTGAATTGATTTATCTTGTAAATCGTTATCTCTACATTTTTTAATTGAATTCATTTGCCATATGACTTGATTTATATTTTCGTAATGAACTTCATTAACTATATGACTTATTTCACATTTTTTTTAATTAAATCCATTTACCCTATGAATTGTTTATCTACATTTTTTAATTGAATTCATTTGCCATATGACTTGATTTATATTTTCGTAATGAACTTCATTCACTATATGACTTGATTTCACATTTTTAAAAAATTAAATTCATTTACCTTATGACTTGTTATCTCTACATTTTTTTAATTGAATTCATTTGCCATTAGACTTTATATATCCGTAATGAACTTCAGTCACTATATGACTTATTTCACGTTTTTTTAAATTAAATTCATTTATCTTATGAATTGTTATCTCTACATGTTTTAATTGAATTCATTTACCATATGACTTGATTTATATTTTCGTAATGAACTTCATTTACTATATGACTTATTTCATATTTTTTTATTAAATTCATTTCCCATATGAATTGTTTATCTACAGTTTCTTAATTGAATTCATTTGCCATTAAATTCCTTTACCTTATGACTTACTTTATATTTTCGTAATGAACTTCACTTACTATATGACTTATTTCACGTTTTTTTAATTAAATTCATTTACCTTATGAATTGTTATCTCTACAGTTTCTTAATTGAATTCATTTGCTATTAAATTCCTTTACCTTATAACTTTCTTTATATTTTCGTAATGAACTTCATTTACAATATGACTTATTTCACATTTTTTAATCAAATTCATTTACCTTATGAATTGTTATCTCTACATTTTTTAATTGAATTCATTTGCCATATGACTTGATTTATATTTTTGTAATGAACTTCATTTACTATATGACTGATTTATATTTTCGTAATGAACTTCATTTACTATATGACTTATTTCACATTTTTTAAAATTAAATTCATTTACCATATGAATTATTGTTACTACATTTTCGTAATAAAATTCATTTACCATATGACTTATTATATCTAAATTTTTCTTATTAAATTAATTAACCATAGGACTTACGTTCTCTGCATTTTCTTAAGATAATTAACTATATGACTGAATTTACCTACATTTTCTTAATTCCATTTGCCATGTGAGTTTTTCTACATTTTCTTAATGAAATTCATTTACGATATGACATTTTCCTGTAAATTTTCTCGATTGAATTCATTTACCCTATGACTTATTTTCTCTACATTTTCCTAATTAAAGTGATTTACCGTGACTTACTTTCTCTAAATATTCTTACTCAAGTTCATTTACCATGTCTTACTTTCTCTACATTTTCTTAGTTAAAATAATTTACCACATGACCTTTTCCTGTAAATTTTCTCTATGAAATTAATTTACCCTTTTACTTATTTTTTCCACATTTTCCTAATTAAATTAGTTTACCAGGACTTACTTTCTCTAAATTTTCTCAACTAAATTCGTTTACCATGTGACTTACTTTCTCTATATTTTCTATAATTAAGTCAGTATACCATATGACTAACTTTCTCTACTACTTTCTCTAAATTTTCTCAACTAAATTTGTTTACCACATGACTTACTTTCTCTACATTTTTCTAATGGAATTCATACTTTCTTTACATTTTCTTAATTGAATTCATACTTTCTCTACATTTTCTTAATTGTATTCATACTTTCTTTACATTTTCTTAATTGAATTCATCCACAATTGACATTGTCACAATCTTCATTTTACTTAAAGATGAATTTGTGTCCTCCCGAGGATTTCAAATTCAGCAAAATCCGTTCCGATAGTGGACGGGGTTGTTATTATTATTATTATTATTATTATTATTATTATTATTATTATTATTATTATTATTATTATTATTGTTATTATTATTATTATTATTATTATTATTATTATTATTATTATTATTATTATTATTATTATTAACTAAACTACAAACCTAGTCGGAAAAGCAAGATCCTATAAGCTCAAGGGCACCAACAGGAAAACATATTCTAGTAAGGAAAAGAAATAAAGAAATAAATGATATAAGAAGTAATGAACTTTTAAAATAGAATATTTTTAGAACAATAATAACATTAAAACAGATATTTCATATATAAACTATAAGAAGACTTGTGTGGAGAGTGAGGGAATCAAGCGAAGTGTATCTCAGTCGATCCACTTTTTTTATTTTTTTCTCTGGCTGGGTAACGATGAATTATCTATATCAATCCTGGTGCTTATTAAAGCTGACCCTGTAGTGAATACTGACCAGTGACCAGACAGTCATTCTCCTTCGTTAAACCTTACGATTTATGAGAACTCTATTTTTTGCATTCGGGTTTTATAAGAGACATTAATCATGTTTCTTTTCTGTGGTAATGTGTATAGGCCATAGGAAAATGCCCCTTTCTGACTGCTAAGGCCATCTATTGGCCATGAAAATAAACAATATTTAGAGATCTTTATCATTGCTGTTTTTTGTATTTTTGGTTTTATAAGAGTAATTAATCATGTTTCTTTTCTGTGGTAATGTGTATAGCCAATAGGAAAATGTCCCTTTATGACTGCTAAGGCCATCTATTGGCCATGAAAATAAACAATATCTAGAGTTCTTAAACCTTGCATTCTGGAACCTTCCATGCCGTCATTTTGATTTAAAATATTCTCTTGGATAGGAGTTCGAGACCCGCTCAAGTTCGATAGTTTCTAATAGTGCCTTGCAAACTAAAGATGGGGTTTGGGGAGCCTATATATCTACCTGATAAATCGTCAGTAGCCATTGCCAGGCTCTCCCTGGTCCTAGGTTGATGGAAATGGAGCTTGGGTGCTGATCATAATTATGTGTATATGATCTTGTCTCTTGCTTCTGTCATTCAAGAGCGACCTTTAAGCAAGTATGATGTTGATACTTCAAAAGTTCAAACTTACAGCAGATGTTTTTATGTTGAACAGACTGACATGTCTCTTTTTATAGCTTATATATAAAAGATCTGTTTTAATGTTACTTTTCTTAAAATATTTTATTTTAATTGTGCATTACTTCTGTTGTAGTTAATTTATTTCCTTATTTCCTTTTCTCACTGGCATATTTTTCCTTGCTTGAGCCCTTGGGCTTATAGCATCTTACTTTTCCAATTAATTGTGTATTACTTCTGTTGTAGTTAATTTATTTCCTTATTTCCTTTCCTCCCTGGGCTATTTTTCCTTGTTTGAGCCCTTGGGCTTATAGAGTCCTGCTTATCCAACTGGGGTTGTAGCTTATAATAATAATAATAATAATAATAATAATAATAATAACAACATGCATATGTGAAAGTTTCATCCTTTGAGACATATTTCCTATATTCTGTACAGTGATTTCTCACAGTCTCAGCTTGTGAGTATGAAGAACATAAAAATTGAAAAGAAGGACAACAAACAAAGGCCATTTTCATTACCAGCAGACTTTTTTTTTTTTTTAATTTTTTTTTGGTGGTACCAGCAGATATATATATATATATATATATATATATATATATATATATATATATATATATATATATATATATATATATATATATTTTTTTTTTTTTTTTTTTTTTTTTTTTTTTTTTTTTTTTTTTTTTTTTTTTTTTTTTGGTGGTGGTATTTCATTTCGAGATCTTTGTCGTTGACCATTTGTAGTTTCATGTCATATGCAGCTGGCTTTTTCTAATCTTTGGAGCAAACAGTAACCCCTTCCCCTTGAGAGCCAGCGAAATAAAAAAGTATAAATTTCCCCAGAGTTCGTGACACTCCTTACGGTTGTTGGATGTAGAGTCCATATTTTTATGTATATTTTTCTTCTTTTCTTTGTATTTTTTTTACATTTTTTTTTGTGTTTTTTGGCTAAGGAAATATTTAGAGTAAAATATTTGCATATATCTAAAACTCCTCCCCTACGTTTGTTGGTTTTTTTTTTTTTTTTTTTTTTTTTTTTTTTTTTTTTTTTTTTTTTTTTTTGGGTACGGAAATAATTAGAGTAAAATCTTTAAATATATATAAAACTCCTTCCCTACGTTTGTTGGATTTATTGTCCATATATTTTTGTATACTTTCATTTTATTCTTCATATTTTCTGTATTCTTATTTTAGTGTTTTTGGGAAAGAAATAATCAGAGTAAAATCGGTATATATACACACATATATATATATATATATATATATATATATATATATATATATATATATATATATATATATATATATATATATATATAAAATTCCTTCCCTATGTTTGTTGGATTTATTGTCCATATATTTTTTGTATACTTTCCCTTTATTCTTCATATATTTCATATTCTTATTTTAGGGTTTTTGAGTAAGGAAATATGAGTAAAATCTGTAAATATATCTTAAACTCCTCGCCTACGGTGGTTGGATTTATTGTCCATATATTTTTTGTATACTTTCCTTTTATTCTTCATATATTTCATATGCTTATTTTAGTATTTTTGGTTAAGGAAATAATCTGAGTAAAATCTGTAAATATGTCTTACTCCCTCCCTACGGTGGTTGGATATGAGTCCACATTTTTATGTATACCATCATTTTATTCTTTATATTTTTCGTATTCTTATTTTAGTGTTTTTGGTTAAGGAAATAATCAGTAAAATCTGTAAATATACCTTAAACTCCCTCCCTACGGTGGTTGGATATAGAGTCCAAATTTTTATGTATACCATCATTTTATTCTTTATACTTTTCGTATTCTTATTTTAGTGGTTTTGGGTAAGAAATAATCAGTAAAATTTTTAAATATATCTTAAACTCTTTCCCCCTACAGTTGATGGATATAGTGTCCATATTTTTTTTTTTTTGGTATACTTTCATTTTATTCTTTATACTTTTCGTATTTTTTCAGTCTTTTTGGTTAAGGAAACAATCTGGGTAAAATCTGCAAATATACCCTAATTTACTTTAACGTCCAATCTCTTTAAAGAAATACCATTCAACCTCAGTACGTAAAAGTTGTTTTTTTCCGCCTGCTTTTGGGGGAATAGTTTTCTGCTGATCCTTCGAGATAGCTTCCAAACACTGAGGTTGGGGGAGCTCATCGGGTTCTGAATTTGGTCCTCATCCAGCTTAATTTAATTGATTCCCAGTGATGCTAGCTGGGAGGAAGCTCAGGGAGTCAGGGTACAGGATGGACCCTTCGACCTCCTTCCTTGTGGTGGCCGATGTGGGTAACGTCCCAGACTGGTGAACGCTCAAACTCGTTAGATTATTTTTTCGCTGCAACTTCCCTATCCTTGTGAGAGCCTATAAGTCTATCTACTGAGTCATCAACAGCCATTTCCTGGCCCTTCTTGGTCCTATCTTGGATGGGAAGGGGGCTTGGGTGCTGATCATATGTATATATGGTCAGTCTCTAGGGCATTGTCCTGTTTGATAGGGCAATATCACTGTCTCTTGCGTACGCCTTTAAAGCCTTTAAACAGGTTCACTGACCTAGGTGCCCCAGGTTCGATTCCTTATTATTATTATTATTATTATTATTATTATTATTATTATTATTAGCAGCTAAGCTACAACCCCATTTTGAAAAGCAGGCTGCTATAAGATTAACGACTGCAACAAGGAAAATAGCCCAGTGAGGAAAAGAAATCAGGAATCAGAATAGCGTGGCTAAGTGAATCTTTAGAGCAAAGGAATTCTAACCCAAGACCGTGGAAGACCATGGTACAAAGGCTATGGCACTACCCAAGACTTGAGAACAATGGTTTGCTTTTAGGGTGTCCTTCTCCTAGAAGAGCTGCATACCATGGCTAAAGAGTCTCTTCTACCCTAGCAAAGTGGATAGTAGCCAGTTAAGAATTACAGTGTAGTAGTTAACCACTTGAGTGAAGTAGAATGGGTAGGTTCACTCAGTTAAAACCCCGTTGTAGCTTCTGTTGACCTGTAAGCAATGATTTGAGTATCCGGTGACTAGGCAATTGTCGTGATTGGAACTATGATATTAAAGGCAGTATTCTGTGTGCACGCGCATGCTCTCTATCAATTTGGGTACGTCTTATTATTATTATTATTATTATTATTATTATTATTATTATAAAATGCTAAGCAGGATGCTATAAGCACAGGGGCTCCAACAGGGAAAATAGCCCAGTGAGGAAAGGAAACAAGGAAAAATAAAATGTTTTAAGAACAGTAACAACATTAAAATAAATACCTCCTATATATAAACTATAATTTTTTTCAACAAAACAAGAGGAAGAGAAATAAGATACAACAGTGTGCCCGAGTGTACCCTTAAGCAAGCGAAACTAAAACCAAGACATTGGAAGGGCATGGTACAGAGGCTATGGCACTACCCGAGGTTAGGAGGATATTTTTATTAAAGTTAAAGAGGCTTCGTTTCCTTCGTCATAAATGCCATTTCTCGGTCATGATGGACGCCATCATTAACTATCCTTCTCATATTTGTTTTTAATATCCAAAACTATCTTTTAGTTTCTCCTTCGCTAACACCATTCATTGTTACTTGGTCCTTTTATACTTGAGTTTCTTTATTGTGTTTCCTTCTTTATTTTTCTTCTTGGCCCTCTGCCTCCACCCGCATCATCTTTGACCTGCTCCTCAATCTACGTTTCTTGCCCCAAGATCGTCTCAGACAAATCCTTTTAGACCCGGGAGTTTGAGGACTTAGGACCTGCTTTGGCGAACAGTCAACGGCCGGAAGGAAGTTTCGCAACAGGAAAGTTGCGCTTATCCTTAAACGGTAGGAAAGAACTTCCGCAGAAAATGAGCTCAATCTTAAGGAAACGAAAATTGTCATCTTGATTTTTTTGCTGAGTAAAAGTAAAGGAGGAAAACTTATTTCTTTAGACATCTACACACTGAAGGATGTTTTATTGCGATTGACTGCAGCAACACTTATGTTACGTGACTTGGTTAGTTATAAGACCAACTGTGGTTTTTATCTTTTGCTGGTATTTGATACAAAGGACTTTATATAGATCATTAGCCAATAATTATATAGAGACTTCGAATTAGACTCTTCCGGTGACTGACTTCTGCATATTTTGTTTTTGTAAATGAAATTGTGGTCTTTATGAAGCGTAAAGGTTTGTATGGCTGGTCATGTATAAAATATTGCTAAACTGGAGGTTTTTATATTTTTTTAACATATAATTTAAAGGCTCCAAGTTACGGATGCATAAAACTGTTTGGACCATATGATTAAATACCTTTTTTTTTTTTTTTTTTTTTTAGAGAAAGTGGCTTTTTACATATCACAATCATATTTTGTTTACCGAAGGCTTTTAGAAAAGAATTGGGAAGAAGATGGGGTGCCTTAATATTACTTGGTGCATAGAAGTATTGAAATGAAAAAGACCTATATCCAGGAATCTTGAGAATGCATTTATAATATAGGCAATTACAACAGTTAGTAGGGTGTTTAATACCTGTTAATGAACTGAGAGTAGGTAACGTCCATGACTGGTGATCGCCAGACAGGGGTTCGAGTCCCACTCAAACTCGTTAGTTCTTTTGGTCGTTGCAACCTCACCGTCCTTGTGAGCTAAGGATGGTGGATTTGAAGGAGCCCTTAGGTCTATCTGCTGAGTCTTCAGCAGCCATTGCCTGGTCCTCCTTGGTCATATATATTCAGTCTCTAGGGTATTGTCCTGTTCGATAGGGCAATGTCACTGTCCCTTGCCTTTGCCATTCCTGAGTGGCATTTAAAACGCCGCTCTGATGAAGTGCATCCTTAATATGAGGCGAGAGACCAAACAGACAGTGTAAGGAGTGATAGGAGAGATGGCGGGCAGAGAGGGTTTGACAGGGTGCACTTCCTCAAAGCAGAGTGTGTCAGGAATTCCTGTGTCCAACTGTACGTTGGGCAGCTGATGTTGTTTATTGGCATTCTCCAATTCAAGCTCGTTAAATGGAGTCGATTCCTTTCATTTGCTCTTTATTTCATCGTAAAATCTATGAAATTTCGTTAAAGTCTTTGAAAGTTCATTAAGGTATTTGACATTTCTTTGACGTCTCTGAAAATTTGAAGTCTTCGAAAGTTCGTTAAAGTCTTCGAAAGTGTGTTAAAGTCTTTGAAATTGCATTAAAGTCTGTAAAATTTCGTAAAATTCTTTCAAACTTTGTTAAAGTCTTTGAGATTTTGTTAAAGTTCTTGAAATTTTTGTTGAAATCTTTGAAATTTCGTAAAGTTTCAACCATTTTTTATCCACTTTTTGGTGGTACACAGCCATTGGTTATCTCGTCCTTTCACATGGAAGCCAATTAGCGTAGTCCTTCATGTTGCCGACGGGAGAAAATTGTATCAGTGTATTCCAACAGTACTTCATTAGCAGTCGAATTCGGAATGATTTTCTCATAAAACCTCTATTCTAAACTTTTTTATTTTTACATGAAACATTACGTTTCTTTTTTTTTTATTTGCTATCTTTGATTTTTTCATGAAATAGCCATTCTAGACTTTTTTTTTACATGGAAAAATACGTTTCTCTTTTTGGCATTTCATTATCTCTTCTTTTTTCCATTCAAGACTTTTTTTTACATGAAAAATCATGTTTTTTTTTCTGTTAGCATTTTATTATTTGATTTTCCATGAAATATCCATTTTTTACTTTTATTTTTTTACATGAAAAAATAGGTTTTTTTTTTTTTTTTGCTTGTTATAGACATTTTATTTTTGTTATTGGTATTTTATTATCTTTGATTTTTTTTCATGAAATCTCCATTCTAGGCTTATTTTTATTTTTACATGAAACCACGTCTCATTTTTTTTTCTTTTATTATTGGCATTTTTTATAGCTGATTTTCTGATGAAATCTTCATTTTTTACATGAGAAATCACGTTTCTTTATTATTGGAATTTTATTATCTTTGATTTTCTGATGAAATCTTAATTTTTTACATGAAAAATCACGTTTCTTTTTTATTGGAATTTTATTATCTCTGATTTTCTGATGAAATGTTCAATTTTTACATGAAAAATCACGTTTCTTTTTTATTGAAATTTTATTATCTTTGATTTTCTCATGAAATCTATTTATTTACATGAAAAATCACGTCTCCCTCTTTTTTTTTTTTTTTTTTTTTTTTTTAATTGGCATTTTATTATCGTTCCTCATTACGAAATCTCATTAATTTAGGGGATGTAAAAAGGAGAAAAAGGAAAGTGAATGTAATGCGGGAGAAATGAAGACCAAGAATGGTGTCACAGGTCCAAAGGTCAGCGTACAGATAGTGGTTTTTCTTCGAGAAAAGTTGCTTACACGTCATTTATGACAAGTTGTTTTCGCGTATGA
>NC_090751.1:2792432-2802910 GCF_036898095.1 Palaemon carinicauda
GAAGTACGTGATTGCATTAAACCTTCATTTCGGTAAAGTTATTTTTATGAACATAATTTTTAATGAAAATTGAATTAATTAATGTTAACGGTCGAGGAGCGTTTGGGTTTATCCCCTCTCAAGAGTCAATGCAAAAATATTCTATTTTCTTTTTTTTTCCTTAAGCAAAGAGCGAGGAAAAAGTAACTCACATGTTAAAGTTTTGAATAATGTTTTTTATTCTAGTTTATTCTATCCTACTTATCTTTTTAAGATGCGTGTGGGGACACTTCTCCTGTATCCCTATTTTCTCTTATTTTGGTGCCATTCCAACCCCATATCATTTCTCCCTCTGAGGTTGGACACTGGAACCCCGCTTCACTATCACCATACAGTGCCAGCTTAAGTCGAAAGTAGTGGCACGGAGCCAATTTTCCAGCCTGTTAACTCCTGCGAAGGATGGCATTGGGAGGAAGGGCCTAAAAGCAGTCTCCTCATCTCTCTTTGACTTATACTCTGTAGTTAAATAATGATTCTATGGTGTTTGCGTCTTACGCTTGACGGAAAGTAGGCTCTGTGGTAGCTATATGAGGATCTGTGGTAGCTATATGATGATCTTGTAGGTATATGAGGCTCTCTGGTAGCTTCATGAGGCTCTGTGGTAGCTCTATGAGGATCTGTGGTAGCTATATGATGATCTTGTAGGTATATGAGGCTCTCTGGTAGCTTCATGAGGCTCTGTGGTAGCTCTATGAGGATCTGTGGTAGCTATATGATGATCTTGTAGGTATATGAGGCTCTCTGGTAGCTTCATGAGGCTCTGTGGTAGCTATATGAGGATCTGTGATAGCTATAGGAGGGTCTGTGGTGGCTATATGAGGATCTGTGGTAGCTATATGAGGATCTGTGGTAGCTATATGGGGATCTGTGGTAGCTATATGAGGATCTGGGGTTGCTATATGAGGCTCTGTGGTAGCTATATGGGGATCTGTGATGGCTATATAAGGATCTGTGGTAGCTATATGGGGAGCTGTGGTAGCTATATGAGGATCTGTGGTAGCTATATGGAGATCTGTGGTAGCTATATGAGACTCTGTGGTAGCTATGTGAGGATCTGTGGTAGCTATATGAGGCTCTATGGTAGCTATATGAGGATCTGTGGTAGCTATATGAGGATCTGTGGTAGCTATATGAGGCGCTGTGGTGGCTATATGAGGATCTGTGGTGGCTATATGAGATGTGGTAGCTATAAGAGGCTCTGTGATAGCTATATGAGGATCTGTGGTAGCTATATGAGAATCTGTGGTAGCTATATGACGATCTGTGGTAGCTATATGACGATCTGTGGTAGCTATATGAGGATCTGTGGTAGCTATATGAGGCTCTGTGATAGCTATATGAGGCTCTGTGGTGGTTATATGAAGCTCTGTGGTGGCTATATGAGGATCTGTGGTAGCTCTTTGAGGATCTGTGGTAGTTATATGAGGATCTGTGGTGGCTATATGAGGAACTGTGGTAGCTACATGAGGCTCTGTGGTAGCTCTATGAGGATCTGTGGTAGCAATATGAGGATCTGTGGTAGCTATATGAGGCTCTGTGGTAGCTATATGAGGATCTGTGGTAGCTATATGAGGATCTGTGGTGGCTATATGAGGATCTGTGGTGGCTATATGAGGATCTGTGGTGGCTATATGAGGATCTGTGGTAGCTCTTTGAGGATCTGTGGTAGTTATATGAGGATCTGTGGTGGCTATATGAGGAACTGTGGTAGCTACATGAGGCTCTGTGGTAGCTCTATGAGGATCTGTGGTAGCAATATGAGGATCTGTGGTAGCTATATGAGGCTCTGTGGTAGCTATATGAGGATCTGTGGTGGCTATATGAGGATCTGTGGTGGCTATATGAGGATCTGTGGTAGCTCTATGAGGATCTGTGGTAGCTATATGAGGATCTGTGGTACCTATGAGGATCTGTGGTGGCTATATGAGGCTCTGTGGTAGCTATATCAGAATCTGGGGTAGCTATATGAGGATCTGTGGTAGCTATATGAGGATCTGTGGTAGCTATATGAGGATCTGGGGTAGCTATATGAGGATCTGTGGTAGCTCTATGAGGATCTGTGGTAGCTATATTAGGCTCTGTGGTGGCTATATGAGGATCTGTGGTAGCTATATGAGGATCTGTGGTAGCTATACGAGACTCTGTGGTAGCTATATGAGGCTCTGTGATAGCTATATGAGGCTCCGTGGTAGCTATATGAGGCTCTGTGGTAGCTATATGAGGCTCTGTGGTAGCTATATGAGGATCTGTGGTGGCTATATGAGGATCTGTGGTGGCTATATGAGGATCTGTGGTAGCTCTATGAGGATCTGTGGTAGCTATATGAGGATCTGTGGTACCTATGAGGATCTGTGGTGGCTATATGAGGCTCTGTGGTAGCTATATGAGGATCTGGGGTAGCTATATGAGGATCTGTGGTAGCTATATGAGGATCTGGGGTAGCTATATGAGGATCTGTGGTAGCTCTATGAGGATCTGTGGTAGCTATATTAGGCTCTGTGGTGGCTATATGAGGATCTGTGGTAGCTATATGAGGATCTGTGGTAGCTATACGAGACTCTGTGGTAGCTATATGAGGCTCTGTGATAGCTATATGAGGCTCCGTGGTAGCTATATGAGGATCTGTGGTAGCTATATGAGAATCTGTGGTAGCTATATGAGGCTCTGTGGTAGCTATATGAGGATCTGTGGTAGCTATATGAGAATCTGTGGTAGCTGTATGAGGCTCTGTGGTAGCTATATGAGGATCTGCGGTAGCTATATGAGGATCTGTGGTAGCTACATAAGGCTCTGTGGTAGCTATATGAGGATCTGCGGTAGCTATATGAGGCTCTGTGGTAGCTACATAAGGCTCTGTGGTAGCTATATGAGGATCTGTGGTAGCTATATGAGAATCTGTGGTAGCTGTATGAGGCTCTGTGGTAGCTATATGAGGATCTGCGGTAGCTATATGAGGATCTGTGGTAGCTACATAAGGCTCTGTGGTAGCTATATGAGGATCTGCGGTAGCTATATGAGGCTCTGTGGTAGCTACATAAGGCTCTGTGGTAGCTATATGAGGATCTGTGGTAGCTGTATGAGAATCTGTGGTACCTATGAGGATCTGTGGTAGCTATATGAGGCTCTGTGGTAGCTATATGAGGATCTGTGGTGGCTATATGAGGAACTGTGGTAGCTATATGAGGATCTGTGGTGGCTATATGAGGATCTGTGGTAGATGTATGAGAATCTGTGGTACCTATGAGGATCTGTGGTAGCTATATGAGGATCTGTGGTGGCTATATGAGGATCTGTGGTAGATGTATGAGAATCTGTGGTACCTATGAGGCTCTGTGGTAGCTATATGAGGATCTGTGGTGGCTATATGAGGAACTGTGGTAGCTACATGAGGATCTGGGGTAGCTATATGAGGATCTGTGGTAGCTATATGAGGATCTGTGGTGGCTATATGAGGAACTGTGGTAGCTACATGAGGATCTGGGGTAGCTATATGAGGCTCTGTGGTAGCTATATGAGGATATGTGGTGGCTATATGAGGAACTGTGGTAGCTATATGAGGATCTGTGGTGGCTATATGAGGAACTGTGGTGGCTATATGAGGAACTGTGGTGGCTATATGAGGAACTGTGGTAGCTACATGAGGATCTGGGGTAGCTATATGAGGCTCTGTGGTAGCTATATGAGGATCTGTGGTGGCTATATGAGGAACTGTGGTAGCTATATGAGGATCTGTGGTGGCTATATGAGGAACTGTGGTAGCTATATGAGGATCTGTGGTGGCTATATGAGGAACTGTGGTAGCTATATGAGGATCTGTGGTGGCTATATGAGGAACTGTGGTAGCTACATGAGGATCTGGGGTAGCTATATGAGGCTCTGTGGTAGCTATATAAGGATCTGTGGTGGCTATATGAGGATCTGTGGTAGCCTTATGAGGCTCTGTGGTAGCTATATGAGGATCTGTGGTGGCTATATGAGGAACTGTGGTAGCTACATGAGGATCTGGGGTAGCTATATGAGGATCTGTGGTAGCAATATGAGGATCTGTGGTAGCTTTATGAGGCTCTATGGTAGCTATATGAGGATCTGTGGTGGCTATATGAGATTCTGTGGTAGCTCTATGAGGATCTGTGGTACCTATATTAGGATCTGTGGTAGCTTTATGAGGATCTGTGGTGGCTATATGAGGCTCTGTGATAGCTATTTGGGAATCTGTGGTAGCTATATGAGGCTCTCTGGTAGCTTCATGAGGCTCTGGTAGCTCTGTGAGGCTCTGTGGTACCTATATGAGGATCTGTGGTAGCTATATGAGGCTCTCTGGTAGCTTCATGAGGCTCTGGTAGCTCTGTGAGGCTCTGTGGTACCTATATGAGGATCTGTGGTAGCTATATGAGGCTCTCTGGTAGCTTCATGAGGCTCTGGTAGCTCTGTGAGGCTCTGTGGTACCTATATGAGGATCTGTGGTAGCTATATGAGGCTCTCTGGTAGCTTCATGAGGCTCTGGTAGCTCTGTGAGGCTCTGTGGTACCTACATGAGGCTCTGTGTGATAGCTATATGAGGCTCTGTTGTGGCTATATGAGGCTCTGTGGTAGCTGTATGAGGATCTGGGGTAGCTATATGAGGATGCATTATAGTTAGGGCTGATGAGCTGGTGATATGTTGTACTTCAAGGTAGAGGGACATTTAGTTAAAGGTTACTGGCTATTTTATTGGGATGAAATGCTCTCTAACCTGTCAATGAGACAGGAAATTATAAGATTCATGGGGTCATTATTGATTTAGAAACGAATGTACAACATTTATCAATGATTTATTGCCGTATTAAAAAAAGGTCAGTGACTTTTTCCCCCTTCTATAGAAATTTTTATATGCACGATAAAGGAATAATGCCAATACAAGATATACAGCTGTATAAAAATAAAAAGAGATTTTTGACCTCTATAATTTGTTAATGTTCATGTTAAAGACTTATGGATATATTAAATTGAAATTAAAATCAACTTCAGATGACAGACAGATGCCATTATTAGGGTAACTTTTTAAATGCTTCCCTTTCTTTTTTGAGGTAAAACTTAGAGGTACTGTTAATGATTATTTATGCACGCTTCACACGAGCGGTTTGAAACCGGGCGGTTGCGACCGTGTGGTTTAGAAATCAATGTAGATCAGTGATGAACTTCACACGCTGCGGAAAATATCCGTGCGGCAGAATAACCGGACGGTAGTGATTTGCAAACCGCATGACTAAACCTCACGGTTGTGGCTGTGGTGCAGACGAACCGCAGGGAAAATAGCCACTCGTGTGAAGACATGCTCTTTGACATGCGGAAATTTGCCGCCCGGTTTCAAACTGTTCGTAAGAAGCGGGACTTAATTTTTTGTAAAGTGAAGTTCATTTTATCAGATATAGGTTATCTTCTGTATGGTAGATATAATTATATTAACTGTTCGCTGCACTATTTTGTTTTTACTGGTACCCTTTCTTCAGAAAGAGTTGTGGTGGCCTTTTGGAAAGGTCCCCGCCTGGTGATCACTGCACTGGGGTTCGAGTCTCGCTCAAGCTAAATACAGTAGTTTTTTGTACTATCTGCAACCTCACCATCAATGTGAGCTAAGGAATGGGAGTGGGTTTGTATGAGCCTATAGGTTTGCCTGCTGAGTCATCAGCAGCCATTGCCTAGCCCTCCCTGGTCCTAGCTTGGATGGAGAGGTGACTTGGACCCTGATCATATGTATGTATGGTCAGTCGCTATTGCAATGTCATGCTTGCTAGGGCAATGTCACTGTCCCTTGCCTCTGCCATTCATGAGCGTCCTTTAAAACATGAAATTGGATTTTGATGATATATAAAAACATTTTGGATCTTTTATTTACTATTATCTGCTTACCATCTCTCTCTCTCTCTCTCTCTCTCTCTCTCTCTCTCTCTCTCTCTCTCTCTCTCTCTCTCTCTCTCTCTCTCTCTCTTCAACCTCTTTCCAGGACCTTTTAGATTTTGATGAAATATGAAAACATTTTGGGTCTTTTATTTACTATTATCTGCTTACCATTCTCTTCTCTCTCTCTCTCTCTCTCTCTCTCTCTCTCTCTCTCTCTCTCTCTCTCTCTCTCTCTCTCTCTCTCCAGGACCTTTTATGTCTTCATTAGCCTCTTGTGCCAAGTTATGGCGGTGGATATTTTTCCTCCTCTTTCATTAGTCATTCGCTTTTAGTGTTGCATTCATGGCAGTAATGGTAATTATCGCTTTCGTTATTCGCTCGCTGGGAGTTGCTGGAGTCAAGTGGGAATATTTGTATTCCTATTTTGCGAAATTTATTACGTTTTTCATTTATGTTTCTACTTTCACTGGTGTAGGTGGCCAGTCAAAAAATATCTCGGCTAAATATTCAGGTAGGTATGCTCACACAAGCACTCCCTCTCCCCTCTACCCGTGGGACGGGGAGAGACTGGGCAGTTATACGTCTGGCAAGGCCGCTGTGCGTAACCGGAAAGATATATATATATATATATATATATATATATATATATATATATATATATATATATATGTATATATATATATATATATATATATATATATATATATATATGTACTGTATATATATATATATATATATATATATATATATATATATATATATATATATATATACACACATTTATATTTATAATATATATATATATATATATATATATATATATATATATATATATATGTATATTTATATATAATTTATATACATATAATATATATATATATATATATATATATATATAATGTATATATATATATATATAATATATGTATATATATATGTATATTTATATATATATATGTATATTTATATATATATAATGTATATATACATATACATATATATATATATATATATATATATATATATATATATATATATATATGTATATATAAAACACATGCTCTTTATTATATAGTGGAGAAAGTCATGTGTTTGTTTCAATGTCTCTTCCAAGTGGTCATAAAAAATCTCGTTTATTTCGCTTCTGTTCTAAAATGTCATTCATTTTTCTTCCTGTCGGGAGGTCATGTTCCTTAGTGATGTCTGTCCGTCCTTTGTTATTGTTCCCTTGACTTTGAGACAAAGAAATGTCAGTTTTCGTTCCCCTTGGCTTTTAGTAGCTGCTTTTGCGTCGTCTTGACTAAAAGTTGAAAGAAGGAGATCTAAGGAATGTCTGTCGACAGAATCTGGCGGAGGGAAGTCTTAGGTGCTGGGAAAGTGTCCGTTGATGGTTTTTTTTTGAATGCTGAAGGTTTTGGCCAGAGACTAAAGTCTTTTTTTTTAAAAAAAGTCTTGTTTAATTTTTTCATTTGCAAAAAAAAAAAAAAGAAAAAAAAATATGAATCAGAATATTACAAAGTGTATGTATTTTATTTTTATTTAAAGATAGCGATTCAAAGATTGTTATATTAAGTTCAGATGTCAACTATAATTTCTTCGAATGATTATTTTCTAGGAAGCAATGGAGGTTTGGCCAGGAGCGGAGAAGACATTCTTTAAAAAAAAAAAAAAAAAAATAAATAAATTTTTCACTAGCAGAAAAAAAAAAATATGAATCAGAATATTACAAAACTTATGTATTTTATTTTTACTTAAAGTTAGCGATTCAAAGATTGTTATATAAAGTTCAGATGTCAACTATAATTTTTTATAAAAGATTGTTTTCTAGGAAGCAACTGTAACTGATTGCTGAGAATTCTCAATGTCATTGTTAAGCCTCACACTGTTCATAAAGCTGATTTTGAGATTTGATTTCCCTCAAGTTGTTTGGATACGTTGTTAAATAAAACCGTAATTTTAATCCGAAATTTTCCGTAAGAAAAATATACTGTTCTCAGCCGTATTTCAGTAAAATACAGGTGACCGTAATTTCTACCCTGCTTTGTTATTATCTTTTACGGGTTGGTGGTCGTATTATCACTCCTTAACGTCAAGTTGTGGAATGATCTTAATCGAGTAGTTGAGTCAGTAGAACTTCAAAAGTTCAAACTCGCAGCAAATGTTTTTATGTTGAACAGGCTTGCATAAGTCCCTTTATAGTTTATACATTAAAAATGTTTTAATGTTGTTAATGTTTTTAAAGTATTTATTTTAATTTTCATTACTTATATCGTTTATTTATTTCCTTATTCCCTTTCCTCACTGGGCTATTTTTTCCTGTTGGAGCCCTTGGGCTTATATCACCTTACTTTTCCAACCAGGGTTGTAGCTTAGCTAGTAATAATAATAGTAATATATCTGTTTTAAGACGGTAAATAACTGACAACATTTATTCCAGGATTTTTAGGGTAGTTTTAACAGCATTGAATGCTAACCTTTGATTTGCGATATCTAATATCAATCATTATAAATATAGAGAATTGCAAGAAATTAGCTCCTCCTCCTTATAAGTATGTAGACATAAAAACAATAATATGTTTCAACAACGCATGTAGTCCCGCTAGGTCTTCAATGAGAGTATACTTACTTGTTACTTGTTTTGGGTTTAAATCCAACCCTCCACTGAAGTCGAGTGAACTACTTCTCGGGCTGGTCCATATTAATCATCTAACGAAACATATTCATTATAACTTATACAATTCTTTGATTGTAGCATCTTCCAAATCATATGATCTTGTGAAAAGTAATGTCTTTAGTTTCTTCTTAAATTCAATTGCTCCCTTTAGGTCCTTCATTTCAGTTGGCAGTTAATTATAATGTCTGCTCTCTTGCGTTAATTGGATAGCGTAAATCTGGCCATACGACTTATTTCAATGGTTGGGTGAAATATCTGATGGATTTACTGCCTACTTGTAATCTCATTTATCCAATGCTTCCGGGACGTAGCACAAGCAGCAGGCGAGTGACGGCCATGAATTATTAGTGTTTTTAGAGGTTTAGGCAAATTGTTGTTGATAATTATGTACGTAAATAGTATGATGATGATGCATTTATTTACTGTAAAAATATACATTTCATTTGACTTGGTATGAATTTTAGCTAAAGTATTTTTTGTTGTTCAAATGTTCTTAATTATTTTTGTTGTTGTGATATTTATTACGTAAATAGTATGACGATGTTTCTTTAATTTACTAGAAAAGAATGTCTTTACTTTGACCTAGTGGGGATTTAACTAAAATACTTGATCTTGTTCGGATATTCTTATTAATTATTGTTGTTTTTGTTGTTGTTGTTGCTGTTTGGACGATTATTACACAAATAGTATGATCATGATTACCAGTGTTTGTTCTCAATTGACTTTGCCAAGCATAAGTGCTTTTGGAATACAAACAAAAAAGTGTATTTATCTTTACTTTAATAATGACAAATATCCTGGCTAGTACGGTGTTAACGTTTTCGCCTTGCATTCGCATGGCTGCAGGTCGATCCCAGCCTGGGACTGTGAGTTTAAGCTTTTTACTGCGGAGGCCACTGCAGTGGGGATTTAGGCTTGCCCGGCTGACGGTCTGGTGAGCATCTCTTCTGATGATACCGGAACTGAAACCAGACACCTTTAACCTTTATTAAGTTCAAGCCAAATACGGTACATGATGTAAATTAACAATATTATAACGCACATTTCTGCCGAAAACAATCAAATTATAATTTGTATATGACTTCACTCTATTTCATTAGAAATTTAGTCATTTTGCAACCGAATGTGGGTCGTGATCTCTTAAACTAAACGATAATTGTTTGCTTCATGTACACAAAAAAGTCCCCCTCTGTTTATTCTTCTCCGTGAGCACCCAGAATAAACTCTTTTTGGAGTAGAACCAAATTTGATTATCTGCAGGACAGAAGTTAGAGTTGTTTTGCTGTAATAAAATAATCATTTGTTTTAAACTAGTGTACGCAACCCGTCAATAATGTTGGCTAAATATTTATGTGTGTGTGTATATATATATATATATATATATATATATATATATATATATATATATATATATATATATATATAGATAGATATATATATATATATATATATATATATATATATATATATATATATATATATATGTGTGTGTGTGTGTGTGTGTGTGCACACGCACTCAAACACACATTCCTACCCCCACCCTATTGCTAATTTCAACTTCTCTCCCCAGTAGTTATATCTCTGACCATGCCGCTGAGCGTAACCGAAAAGAAGTGTGTGTGTATATATATAAATTTATATATATATATATGTATATATATATATATATATATATATATATATATTATATATATATATATACATATATATATATATATATATATATATATATATATATATATATATATGTATGTATATATGTATATGTATATATATATATATATATATATATATATATATATATATATATATATATATATACACACACATACATTCATACATATATATATAACCAGACACTTGCTATTTATTAAATAGGTGAGGT
>NC_090751.1:2803410-2805910 GCF_036898095.1 Palaemon carinicauda
GGAGAATTCTCAGAAATTTCTCCTTAGTGCTAAAAGAAAATTAATATCAAGCGTTTGGTTGGTTATAGATAGATCAAGGATCATGTCAGTGAGATACGATTATAAAAGAGGAAGGTTATTGGATGGTCTTACGGTGTTTGGTAATCAAGATGTTAATAATAATGATAATAATAATAATAATAATGATAATAATAAAGATGTTACTCATTTTATGCAGCATTCTATGAATAATAATAATAATGATAATAATAATAATAATATTAATAATAATTATAATAATAACAAGAGCAGCAATAATAATAATGATAATAATAATAATAATAATAATAATAATAATAATAATAATAATAATAATAAAGATGTTACTCATTTTATGCTGCTTTATATATGAATAATAATAATAATAATAATAATAATAATGATAATAATAAAAATAATAATAATAATAATATTAATAATGATAATTATAATAAACAATTTTGGTCAAATGTTGCTGATTAAAAATTAATTTTCTTTTTATTTTTAGGAAAAACTTGAAGAATTCCATCGGCATCGTAAATAAAACCGGGGTTACAATATACATAGGGTACATAATCCTCACTACAAGCTATAGTTACAAAAAGCTTCATTCATGCTTAGTTTATTAGCTTATTGTTGCTATATAAAATCACACTACAAGTAAATTAAAGGATGAACTGATAAGAGATTATTTTCGTAAAGAAACATCTTATTTTGGTTGACGAATGATAACGTTCCATCATTAGATGCCTCAGACGTTTTTATGGTGTATAGAAACGTTTGAAAGTGTTTGCTTAATACGTGATTCTTTACTCTTGATATTTATCACCTCTGCCCCTGTTTGTTTGTTTGTGTTTGTGAGTTTTGTGAACAGCTTCTAGAAGCATTAATAGTGTTTGTTTAATGCGTGATTCTTTACTCTTGCAACGAAGTGTGCAAGGAAGTTATTTTTCGCCCCTGTTTGTGTGTTTGTTTGTTTGTATGGGTGTGTGTGTTTGTGAACACCTTCTAGAAACATTGATAGTGTTTGTTTAATACGTGATTTTTTACTCTTACTATTTTTTACCTTCATCAACGAAGTTGGAAGAAAGTTATGTTTCCGCCCCTGTTTGTTTGTTTGTTCGTTTGATGTGTATGTGTTTTTAATGAAACATGCAGATATTAACTGGCATGTGTAAGGCTGGAAATTATTAAATTTTGAAAGGTCGAGATCAAAGGTTAAGGTCACCGTCAAGCAAAATGTCCAATTCACGTAATCAGCCATAAGTTGTTACAGAGACTTCAACTTGGTTCATATTTGATTGTATGAAAATTCACGCCAATAAATACACGTTAAGGTCAAAGGTAAAGGTCGAGAAATAAGCACTCTACTGAGTGCCACTCTATTATTTAATTTTGGCAGGATTCAAAAAATGATAATGCTGTAATCTACATAAGATTAAATAAAGAATTTATAGAGGATAGATTGCCATAACTTTGAAAAAGGCTTTGTTAAATCAAGATTAACAGTAATATTTTTTATCCTAGTTTCGAGTCAGAATTTGAGAGAGAGAGAGAGAGAGAGAGAGAGAGAGAGAGAGATGAGAGAGAGGAGAGAGAGAGAGAGAGAGAGAATTATGGTCCGCATCTTGGTCGTTAAGGGAAAAATCATCAGTAGGAAATAGGCAACGTTAATTAAATTATAGATAATTTAATATCTCTCTACACATGTTTAACCGTTTTAACACAAAGATCTTGAAAGCGTCCTCAACTATCTTCTTCTTCTATGTCTGCATCTTTTCCCACTTCTATTGTGGGGTCGATGTTTCTGGCCAGCTTTCTCCATCTACCTCTGTCCCACACTTCATCGCCGGTTAATCCCTTTGATCGAAGGTCATCCTTGATACAGTCCACCCACCTTCGCTTTGGTTCTCCCTCTCCTTCTCGTTCCCCGTACCTCCATTTCCATCACTCTCCTTAAAAAATGAAAATAATTATAATAGGTCCCCCCCCCCCAAAGTAATCCTATTAGAGACATATCTTGTTCACATCCCCCAGAAATACCATCCTCGAAGGTCATCCTTGATAGAGTCCATCCACCTTCGCTTTGGTCTCCCTCTCCTTCTCGTTCCCCGTACCTCCATTTCCATCACTCTCTTAAAAAATAAAAATAATTATTATAATTTCGCCCAAGAAATCCTATTAGAGACATATCCTGTTCACATCCCCCAGAAATACCATCATCGAAGGTCATCCTTGATACAGTCCATCCACCTTCGCTTTGGTCTCCCTCTCCTTCTCGTCCCCTGTACCTCCATTTCCACCACTCTCCTTAAAAAATGAAAATAATTATTATGATTTCGCCCAAGAATCCTATTAGAGACATATCCTGTTCACATCCCCCCAGAAATACCATCCTCGAAGGTCATCCTTGATACAGTCCACCCACCTTCGCTTTGGTCTCCCTCTCCTTCTCGTTCCCTGTACCTCCATTTCCATCACT
>NC_090751.1:2818410-2820910 GCF_036898095.1 Palaemon carinicauda
TTTCAATTGTTGAAACTGGAAGAATTTTTTTCTATTAATTGAATTAATTTGTCAAATGGTGATGGATATTTGATTGATGGGTGAATTGTGTGGTGAGAGGTAAATGACAATATGGTTTTGTAAAGCGCCTTATGCTTCATTGGATCATTTTAGTTTTTTTGTCCAACCTGAATATACAAATATTATGACAAATATGGTTTGGAATATTCAATAACTTTACGCAACGATCGGGGATGTGTCTGCTTTTAATTTTTGATTTTATTATATCGTTGGTTTTGGAAATTATATTTTTCTTTGAGTAAAATAAAAAAGAAAAAAATTGATTTTTTATAATTTTTAATATTTTTTCTGCAGGTTATGTGTAAATGTTTGTGCATATACATACGTGTTAATGTTGAAAAATTTAATGTTATGCCTATTGAAATAGTAATTACTTAAAAAAAAAACTAATTGATTTTTTTTTAAATATTTTTTTCTGCAGGTTATGTGTAAATGTTTGTGCATATACATACGTGTTAATATTAAAAACTAAATTTTATACCTATTGAAATAGTAATTAGTGTGTGAAATTAATAGTTTTGTCCACGTTTACCCTTAAAGATCATTGCAGTAATTGGTTGGTGATGATGTGGAAACCTTTTTAAACGTATCACAATACGGAAGGTGAATCAATAGTTCATGACTTAGTTTATCAGTTAAAACACGTATTAACAAGGCTTTATCATTAACTGTATTCTTTGTTTTTAGCTATGTGTGTACTCGTATGTATGTGGAAAAAAGTAATTTTGCATAAGATTTAGAACATTTTTACTTGCTTTTATTACAATTGTGGCTTAAATCTCTCTCTCTCTCTCTCTCATCGACCTGACTCTTCCTTTCAAACTCTGTACATGTGTAGTCGTGAATTCTTCTTTCGTCATTCTTTTGTTCTCTGGCGCTTGCAATAAGTCAAGTATTTTATGTGGATAATAATTAACTTCCTACTTCTTGAAGCTGCCGACTCAGCACTTTTCTCTCTTCTATTTTCGTCTGAAGAGTTTTCAGGTGACATCTCTCATCACTGGTATGATGATTTACTCCTCATATACTACTAAGTTTTATTTTTGTCAGAAACTTTCTGCTTAGATAAAGTTGATATTTTCTAGAAGGAATATTTGATTTTTTGTGATTTACTATTTGAGGATAAATGAATAAAATTTGGCATTGGATGGTTTTTGCCATGTTTATGCATACAACCTCTTTACTAAAGATTTTAATGATATACTAATCGATTATTTATGATATAAAGTGACCAGCATTGTGAAATTTATAGGGATTCATTTTCAGAATGCTTTAATGAACATTATGATTGAGAATGTCTGTAAACATTAGAGTCTCGAACAAACATATGAATATCAAGATAACGAAAATACGTCTGAAAAAAAAAAAATAAACTTGAATTGATTTTCATATTTTTGTCATATTTATTATGCTCTTTTTGTCTATAAAGCGAGTAATGAAGCAATTGTTCTTAGTGGAAAAAGTAATATGAACTTACATTATCAAAATATATTTTTTATTCGGCTGTAGAATATGTTTCCGAGATTTTGAGGATATGTTTTCAATAGTAAAAAATTTCAGCACTCGATGTATTACACTGTGTCTCGAGGCAGCGTTACCTTTACGCAGTATGTTGAATAAATATTTTCACGTTGTACCAGACCTTTAATTGCAACAAGGTCAAACAGCTTCCCAATTAGTATGGTTCCCTTTACCTGTTTTGTATGCGAAACTTGCTGGCTTACCTTTTATGAATTTGTTTATTCTCCTATGTTAACATTTAAGTAATATGTCGTATGTTTGAGATATTTTTATGACTTTTATTAATCTTCATTAACTGGATGTTCAATATGTCATAAGAGATTTATGCTCTCACTTAACCCTAGGATCGCTTCATCCCCCCTGCCCCTTAATTTCCCATTCCCACGATCCTCCCCCTCTCTCCTTCATATCCCCAGGATTTCCTCAGCTTCCCCTCCCATTCTATACCATCCCCAGGATCCTCTTAGCCTCTCTTTTCCCTCTCTGCTATCATATCCCCAGGATTCCTCCAGTTTCCTCTCCCATTCTATACCATCCCCAGGAACCTCTCAACCTTTCCCCTCTCTCCTATCATAATCCCAGGATTCTCTTAGCTTCCCCTCCCATCCTATACCATCCCCAGGATCCTCTCAGCCTTTCCCCTCTTTCTATCATATCCCCAGGATTCCCTCAGCTTCCCCTCCCATCCTATACCATCCCCAAGATTCTCTCAGCCTCTCTTTCCCCTCTCTCCTATCATATCCCTAGGATTCCTTCAGCTTCCCATCCTATACCATCCCCAGGATCCTCTCAGCCTTTTCCCTCTCTCCTATCATATCCCTAGGATTCCTTCAGCTTCCCATCCTATACCATCCCCAGGATCCTCTCAGTCTTTCCCCTCTCTCCTATCATATCCCCAGGATTCCCACAGCTCCCCCTC
>NC_090751.1:2825910-2837895 GCF_036898095.1 Palaemon carinicauda
AATATATGCGTTTTTAAAACGGTAAATGTCTGGCAACATTTATTCCAGGATTTTACCGTTTTATTTACGGCAAATTTTTAACATTGTGTCTCTGTACCTCGGATGAAAACCCTCGTGAATTTCTTCTTGAAATGTATCAATGTCCTGCTTTATTTTGTGACGTCATGGGACTTGTGCAGCTGTGGTCTTTTGGTGTGTCTATAGCGGTCGTTTCACAGCCATTACGACGCTGAAAGTCTTTTGTACGTGTAATCGTATTTATTTGACTTTCCCAACAGTTTGTGTTCTTCATTCGGCGACATTCATGTGTGTTTCATTCCCTTAACACCAGGGGCTAAGCACCGTTTCTAAGTAGGTTTTGTTTCTGGAAGTACAAAAAAAAAAAAAAAATAGAATGTTTTAAGATTTTGCATGTCCCGGTCTGCTTCTGAAAATTAGAAAAAATAGACTTTTGTTTTGAGATTCTGTGTTCTGGTCTGTTTCTGAAAATTAGAAAATATAAAATTTTGTTTTAAGATTCTGTGTTCTGGTCTGTTTCTGAAAATTAGAAAAAATTGAATTTTGTTTTAAGATTCTGTTCTGGTCTGTTTCTGAAAATTAGAAAATATAAAATTTTGTTTTGAGATTCTGTGTTCCGTTCTGTTTCTGAAAATTAGAAAAAAAAGTATAATTTTGTTTTAAGATTCTGTGTTCCGGTCTGTTTCTGAAAATTAGAAAAAAAGTATAATTTTGTTTTGAGATTTTGTGTTCTGGTCTGTTTCTGAAAATTAGAAAAAAGTATAATTTTGTTTTAAGATTCTGTGTTCCGGTCTGTTTCTGAAAATTAGAAAAAAAGTATAATTTTGTTTTGAGATTTTGTGTTCTGGTCTGTTTCTGAAAATTAGAAAAAAAGTATAATTTTGTTTTGAGATTCTGTGTTCTGGTCTGTTTCTGAAAATTTAAAAAAAAAAAGTATAATTTTGTACTGAGATTCTGTGTTCCGGTCTGTCTGAAAATTAGAAAAAAAGTATAATTTTGCTTTAAGATTCTGTGTTCCGGTCTGTTTCTGAAAATTAGAAAAAAAATAGAATTTTGTTTTAGGATTCTGAATGATTTGGTCTGTTTCCGAAAATTAGAAAAAATAGAATTTTGTTTTAAGATTCTGAATGATTCGGTCTGTTTCTGAAAATTAGAAAAAATAGAATTTTGTTTTGAGATTCTGAATAATTCGGTCTTTTCCTGAACATTTAAAGAAAAAATTTAATTTTTTTAAAGATTCGGAATTTTCCTATCTGTTCCTGAAATTTAGAAAAAAAAAAGTATAATTTTGTTTTAAGATTCTGTGTTCCAGTCTGCTTCTGATAATTAAGAAATAGAATTTCGGTTTTCAGATTCTGAATGTCTCGGTCTATTTCTCAAAATTAGAAAAAAAAGTATAATTGCCTTATAAGATTATGTGTCTTTCGGCCTGTTTCCGAAAATAGAAAAATAGATTATTTTATTTAAATTCTTTGTTCTGGAAAATATGTGATCCACTTTAGCGTTGATCTGAGTTAGGATATGCTTCGAACTAAGAATATTTAATTTTTATTATTTATTTCTGGTCATTGATGATTATTTTAAGAAAACAAAGAAACGATATTTGCAACTGTTAGTATCTGTATCTTCTTCTTTGTCTGCATCTTTCCCCACTCCTATGTGGGGTCGATGTTTCTGGCCAGCGTTCTCCATCTACCTCTGTCCCACACCTCATCACCGGTTAATCCTTTTGATCAAAGGTCATCCTTGATACAGTCCATCCACCTTCGCTTTGGTCTCCCTCTCCTTCTCGTTCCCTGTACCTCCATTTTTATCACTCTCCTCCCAACATACTGTTCATCTCTTCTCATGACATGACCATACCACCTCAGTCTACTTTCTTGGATCTTATCTGATAGTTTTCTAACTCTTGTGGTACCCCTAATTACCTCATTCCGTATCTTATCTCTTCTCGGGATTGTTATCTATGATTGCCTTTTAGGAATTCGAGTTTCTAATAGTTTTAGTGTATACGTTTTAATAGAATTATTTTTCAGAAATTTCTTAAGGGAGTTTTTATATGGACAATATATTTGAAGATTGTCTATGTGCGTGACTCCTACCATCTGCTGCTCCTAGCCAGCTGAGGGAAGAGGCATAATGATATAGAATAGGAGTTCGTATTTAACATGCACAGTCCACATAGAAGGTCAAAGGTTAAATAGAAATTCAACTTTACCCCAAAACTTCTGAATTATACGAGTGTGAAATTTCATATTTAGTATGCATTGTGTATCGCCATGATCAGCAAAGCTTTACTATTCAGGGGCACCCATATGTGGTTGGTCTGCTGTAAAGGCTCAGACTAAAGTCTCCCACCATCACCAATGCGCAGTTGGCCAACGAGTAGGTTTTCACTGACCAAAACCCAGAGACATGAATGTGAAGCTTTTGTCCTGTAGTGACAAGAAATGTCCACATCTGTTGTTATTGTTGTTGTGTTTCTTGTTGTTGTTGTCCATTCATGAAGCCGTCACGTAGAGAAAAGTCAAGGTCATCCCTAGAGGTCACATATCAAAAAGAAATTTCAGACTAGCAACAACAACAATTTTTTTTTTTTTTTTTTTTTTTTTTTTTTTTTTTTTTTTTTTTTTTGCGTTGAGGTAAACTTGTTCCTTACCTCTTATTTCTCTGTCACAGCATGATGACGTCTAACCCCATTGTTGAAAAAGTGGGTGGGTGTCGGGTGCTGTTAATGGTGTTAATGCTTTGCAATTTTGGTTCACGCCTGGGACAATAAAGGTACTTATGAAAGGGTGCGTCGTGTTATTATCTGATGATCCAAATACAAAAGGCCAGTTACCCGAGGCCAGTCCTTGGAAGTTTTAAATGCTGGCTACTACTCGTGTTTCATACACTGTAATTACTAGGCAGGCAGTTAATTTTAATAGCCAGGCCTTCTTCATCATGAGGCTCAATACTACACAGTATTCTAGAAGTTTCATTCCAGCTGTGACCAAGTTGTGGAATATTCTTCCTAATCGGGTGGTTGAATCAGTAGAACTTCAAAAGTTCAAAGTTGCAGAAAATGTTTTAATGTTGAATAGGCTGACATAATTCTTTTTATAGTTTATATATGACATATCTGTTTTGACGTTGTTACTGTTTTTAGAATGATTTATTGTTAATTTTTTCTCATCATTTATTTATTTCCTTATTTCCTTTCCTCACTGGGCTATTTTTCCCTGTTGGAGCCCTTGGGCTTATAGCATCTTGATTTTCCAACTAGGGTTGTAGCTTGGCTAGTAATAATAATAATAATAATAATAATAATAATAATAATAATAATAATAATAATGCTATTGCTTTTTTTATCTCTCTCCTTCACAAGGCATGAAATTAATTTTGAATCTTTCTTCATCACTATGCACTTGAACAATCATTGTTTTGAGAGCAATGAACATAACTCTAGTTCTTTGAATTCTTATGGAAGATTGAAGAGCCTCTATAAGATTTTTTGATACTTTTTTCATAGTGTGGTGATAGTTAGTACATCCAATTATGAAAATATTGCAGACATTCATAGTATATCCGTAATTAATTATGCAAATAGAGTCGATAAAAATCCTCGTATTTACGAATTATATTTATTTAGGTTTAACCTGGATATCGAACGCTGCCCTTTTTACTTTCTTTTATACGCCTATGAGGGTATTAATAAGGTATTTTCACCATATAAAAAGACCTTCACTAAAAGTTTAGAGTATTTTCGGCATATAAAAAGATCTTTATAAGTTTATTAATAAGGCATTTTCAGCATATAAAAAAGACCTTCTCTATAAGTTTATTTATAGAGTATTTTCAGCATATAAAAAGACCTTTATAAGTTTATTAATGAGGTATTTTCACCATATGAAAAGACTTTCTCTATAAGTTTATTGATAGAGTATTTTCAGCATATAAAAAGACCTCTATAAGTTTATTAACAAGGAATTTTCAGCATATAAAAACACCTTCTCTATAAGTTTATTAATAATGTAATTTCAGCATATAAAAAGACCTCTATAAGTTTATTAATAAGGCATTTTCAGCATATAACAAGACCTTCCCTTTAAGTTTATTAATAAGGCATTTTCAGCATATAAAAAACCTCTATAAGAGTATTAAATGAGTATTTTCAGCATATGAAAAGACCTCTATAAGTTTATTAATAGAGTATTTTCAGCATATGAAAAGACCTTCTCTATAAGTTTATTAATTAGGCATTTTCAGCATATAAAATTACCTTCTCTATAAGTTTATTAATAGAGTATTTTCAGCATATAAAAAGACCTTCTCTATAAGTTTATTAATAGAGTATTTTCAGCATATAAAAAGACCTCTATAAGTTTATTAATAGAGTATTTTCAGCATATAAAAAGACCTTCTCTATGAGTTTATTAATAGAGTATTTTCAGCATATAAAAAGACCTTCTCTATAAGTATATTAATAGAGTATTTTCAGTCAATCGTTGACCTTCCTAATCATTTCAAATCTGACCACGCAAAGTTACTTCGGGAAATAGGTCAAATCCACCAAAAAAACGTCGTGATTTTTTCACAGCCCCTTACACGTACTCCTGAGGGGTCATGCTGAATAAACCATAAATCTCCTGGGCTAAAAGAGATTACGTTTTCCCTCCTGGTACTCTTTAAAGCTGCCCCTGTCATGTACATTGACCAGAGTGAGATCGAACTGCTAATTTTTTTTCTCTGGCCTTAGGCGGGTACAAGTCAGGTCAGTTTGTGGGCCTCTGTCGTGATTTTTACGGAATCGTTATAAGGGGGTGTGCGTATGATAGCGGCCACATGTATGTATTATTATGTCTTAGAATACGGCAGTATAAGGGGGGGACGCAGGAGGGCAGATATACATATATTTACTGTAAATAGATATGCCAACACACACATGCAACCCCCTCTCACTAGGGCATTACTACTCTCTCCCCTCCCTACCCGAGGCACGGGGAGAGCTGAACGCATGGAGGAGTAATGGAAGTGTGACTGGAAATATACTGTTCCGACTTCTTTCAGAACATCAGGTGGCATGGTTGGAAGCGACCTGGCCTTTCATTAGAAGGGGCTAGGCTTCGATCCCAATTATGAGATAGAAATTTATTTCTATTTGAACACGATATTGTCTTGATTTTCATCCATATTGACCCATTAGGGGTAATTACAACAACAAAAAGGCTATCAATTGTGTCACCTGGTGGGCCAGGAAGTCGGGGAAAACTCGCTGGTAAGAGACTGATGTCTCGCCAGGTAAATCCTGAACTGCAGTTAGCAGTTAGGTTCCGACTTCTTTTAAAGCCTCTGGTGTTATGGTTGGAAGCGACCTGGCCTTTCATTAGAAGGGGCTAGGGTTCGATCCCAAGTATTAGGTAGAAATTTATTTCTATTTGAACACGATATTGTGTCGATTTTCATCCATATTGACTCATTTGGAGTAATTTCAAAAACAAAAAAGCTATCAATTGTGCCACCTGGTGGAATGGGAAGTCGAGAAAAACTCACTGGTAAGAGACTGATGTCTCGCGAGGTAAATCCTGAACTGCCGTTAGCAGTTAGGTTCCGACTTCTTTTAAAGCCTCTGGTGGCATGGTTGGAAGCGACCTGGCCTTTCATTAGAAGGGGCTAGCGTTTGATCCCAAGTATGAGGGAGAAATTTATTTCTATTTGAACACGATATTGTGTTGATTTTCATCCCTATTGTCTCTTCTTCTTTGTCTGCATCTTTTCCCACTTTTATCTGGGGTCGATGTTTCTGGCCAGCGTTTTCCATCTACCTCTGTCCCACACTTCATCACCGGTTAATCCCTTTGATCGAAGGTCAGGCTTGATACAGTCCATCCACCTTCACTTTGGTCTCCCTCTCCTCGTTCCCTGTATTTTTATCACTCTCCTCCTAATATACTGTTCATCTCTTCTCATGACATGACCATACCACCTCAGTCTACTCTCTTGGATCTTATCTGATAGTTCTCTAACTCCTGCAGCATCTCGGCCCTTAGCAATTCGTAATATTTACTTCTCTGCTTCCTCCTCTCTTTATAGACTTCATTTAATGTCTCTGCCTTCGCCTTTGCTACTGCGCTTTTTGCTTCTTTCTTTGCCTGCTTATAGTTTTCTTTATCCTGCTCTTGTCCTGATAGATCTGCCTCCTTCTTGGCTTCTATCATGGTTTTCAACCGTTCTTGCACCTCATCCTTCCACCACCACGATTCTTTATCATATTGGGGTCTTCTTCCTGATGACTTTCCAAGTATTTCCCCACCGATCCTTAGAATCACTTTACTATTCTCGGTCCACCATTCTTGTACATCCTCATGTAACCTTACTGCTTCCAGTACTCTTTTCTCCTCAAAAAAGTTACTTTTTCTCTTTATCTTCCATAGTCAAACCACTTGATCCTTCCAACTGAGTCCGTACTTTATCCAGTGATGAAGGCTTGTACTTCTATATCTATTATTATTATTATTATTATTATATTATTATTATTATTATTATTATTATTATTTATTATTATTACAAGGAAAGATGATGTAGGTAATTTTTGGAAAAATAAGAATCTCTCTCTCTCTCTCCTCTCTCTCCTCTCTCTCTCTCTCTCTCTCTCTCTCTCTCTCTCTCACAGTATCTTTAAACGCAATTATGACATTCAAAGGGATGATATTTGTTTGTGCCTGTTTCACCTTTCATTTATCTTTAATCTCTCTCCCTCTCTGTTTGCTGTAAGTCAGTTTGAAGGAAAAAGTCGGTGTTGTTCACCACAACATTGATCCGATGATGCAAAATTAATTCTATCTCATTAACCTGCAATAATTCGATTGTTTTCGTCCATATTCCCCCTTTTGTTTACCAGCGAGGACGTGTTCGGTGTTAGCTCGCTTCAGGAGGATAATCTGTAATGGTTGCTATGGTTCCAATGTTCATTCCTCTTCATGTGCAAGAGAAGAGTAATTACCTCGCCACCGAAGTTCGAAGGAGGTTATTTTGTATCCCTTGTTTGTATGTGTGTTTGTTAGTGAGTAACTCCCTGGTCACAATTTTACTCGGAGAATAATAAAACTTGCAGGGATTAACTGTTATGTCAAAAGCTGAAATTAGATAAATTTTGGAAGGTGAAGGTCAAAGGTCAAGTTCACGATCACGCAAAATGTCCAATTCACGTAATCAGCCATAAGTTTGGACATCTTTGTCACAGAGACTTCAAACTTGGTTCATATTCGAGTGTATGAAAATCCACGCCAAATAATACATATAGGTCTGAGCTCTACGGAGTCCCCTCTATAGTCAATTCTTTTTAGTGAGGCGTATTTGTACTGACTCGCAGCGGTGCCCTTTTTAGCTCGAAAAGTTTCCTGCTCGCTGATTGGTTAGAGAAGATAATTCTAACCAATCAGATAGGCGGAAACTTTTCCGAGCTAAAAGGGCCCCGCTGCGAGTCGGTGCAATTGCGCCCCATTAAAAAAAATTGTGTATAGTTGTTCAATGTTAAGTATGGAAAACGTTAAAAGGCTATTCATCAACTTACGATTAATTGAAGGCCAAAAGGGAAAACATAAAAATGTGAGAGGAAGTTAACAAGGAAAAAGGTATGAATCAACTGAAAAGATCCCATTTAAGTCAGAGAAAACTTGTGGTAAAGAAGCTCTACTCACTTCCGATTATACTCAATGACCATAGTTGTTTTGGCTAATTTTTTTCATGGCCGGATGCCTTTCCTGCCGCCAACCCGCCCAATTACCCGGGCTTGGACCTGCACCAAGTTGAGGCTGGCTTGCCCCCTCCCCCCCCTCCCTCAGTGGCTGGATTTCTCTGAGAACAACGGGATTGATACGTTTGAAAAACGACCATTCTGTCCTTGTTCTTTGGAACTATTCATGCTTGTATAGAATGGTAATCCAATTATCTGTTGTTCGTGGTAAATAACTCGCGACTGGAAGCCACCTTAATTTAACACCAGAATTCTCTCTCTCTCTCTCTCTCTCTCTCTCTCTCTCTCTCTCTCATCTCTCTCTCTCCTCTCTCTCTCTCTCTCTCTCTTCTTCTTCTTCTTCTTCTTCTTCTTCATACCCTCTTCTCTCTCTCTGTCACTTCTTCGTACCCTCCCTCTCTCTCTCTCTCTCTCTCTCTCTCTCTCTCTCTCTCTCTCTCTCTCTCTCTCTCTCTCTCTTCTTCTTCTTCTTCTTCTTCTTCTTCATACCCCCCTTCTCTCTCTCTGTCACTTCTTCGTACCCTCTTCTCTCTCTCTCTCTCTCTCTCTCTCTCTCTCTCTCTCTCTCTCCTCTCTCTCTCTCTCTCTAATAAACAGATGTTTATATTTAATTGATTTTGAATTGGTGACGGGAAAAAAATTGAATTTATGACACTGTTAATCGTTTAAGACTTGGATTGAAATAAGATTTACGTGACGAAATTATTCGAAAATCATTTGAGAAATCATCTTGTGTGCTTAACATGCTAATATTACTCCGGGTTCATACATTTCTCATTCATACCGAGGATTTGGTCCTGGTTTGCACGACTAAGTGGAATGGTATCAAAGTGCATTTGAGTGAGAGAGAGAGAGAGAGATGAGAGAGAGAGAGAGAGAGAGAGAGAGAGAGGAGAGAGAGAGAGAAGAGAGAGAGAGAGAGAGAGAGTGAGTTTGAATTATGTGGTTGAAGGAAACTGAAGAAGATAGGAGAGATGAGAATTTGGGGAAACTGTGGTATAAAACTGATCACTGGGGAAGGCTGATGAGAAAAGGAAGGTGGGGGGCGTGGGGAGAGAGAGAGAGAGAGAGATGAGAGGAGAGAGAGAGAGAGAGAGAGAGAGAGAGAGAGAGAGAGAGAGGGGGGGGTGGTTTTCCCTCGATTATAGAGGTTGAAGAAGAAATCTGAACCTTTTAACTTTGGGATAAGATGTAGAAAAGGAAGTAAGGGGTTGGGGCGATGCAGGAGAGAGAGAGAGAGAAGAGAGAGAGAGAGAGAGAGAGAGAGAGAGAGAGAGAAAGGGGGTTGTTCCTCGATTACAGAGGTTGAAGAAGAAATGCGAACCTTTTTAGCTCGGGGATAAGGTTTAGAACTTGGAGAGAATAAGGTTGGTGTAGGATGGGTGCCAGAGATGTCATTTGGGAAAGGTAAGAAAAGAAGAGGAAAAAAAGGTTCATGGTGTGACAGGCCAAGAGTAAGTTGTGAGTCAAAGGCGAGATAAATGCAACTGAGTAACTTTATTACGACACATCGTGTATATATATGCACTAGGTCCCGGTAAGAAGTCACAAAATACGAACACGCTATTTCTTGTCAAACCGGCAACCGGTTCTGTTAACAGTTAACAATGAAGTAGTGTGACACGGGTGGTACAATGGTTCCAATTTTGTAATAACAAAAATGAATTATTTCCATTCCATTATGCGAACTGTTTGTTTAACCGAAGTCGGTGAATTAAAGGATTATAATATTATTGCAATAAGTTTTTCTTGCCTCAGTTATTTAGGATACGTATCAATGAATAAGTTTATATTCTTGTCTATTTTTGTGGAGAGGTATGAAAAGATGTTTCTATTCTTGTCTATTTCCATGGAAACGTATTAAAGTATTTAAGTTGCTATTCGTGTCTATTTCTATGAAGAGTTATTAAAGGATGTTTCTATTTGTGTATATTTTTCTATGGAGAGGCATTGAATATTGTTTCTATTCGTGTCTATTTCTATGGAGAGGCATTAAAGGTTGTTTCTATTCGTGTCTATTTCTATGGCGAGGCATTAAAGGTTGTTTCTATACGTGTCTATTTCTATGGAGAGGCATTAAAGGTTGTTTCTATTCGTGTCTATTTCTATGGAGAGGCACTGAATATTGTTTTCTATTCGTGTCTATTTCTATGGCGAGGCATTAAAGGTTGTTTCTATACGTGTCTATTTCTATGGCGAGGCATTAAAGGTTGTTTCTATTCGTGTCTATTTCTATGGAGAGGCATTAAAGGTTGTTTCTATACGTGTCTATTTCTATGGAGAGGCATTAAAGGTTGTTTCTATTCGTGTCTATTTCTATGGAGAGGCATTAAAGGTTGTTTCTGTTCGTGTCTATTTCTATGGAGAGGCATTGAATATTGTTTTTATTCGTGTCTATTTCTATGGAGAGGCATTAAAGATTGTTTCTATTCGTGTCTATTTCTATGAAGAGGTATTAAAGAATGTTTCTATTCGTGTCTATTTCTATGGAGAGGCATTAAAGGTTGTTTCTATTCGTGTCTATTTCTATAGAGAGGCATTAAAGGTTGTTTCTATTCGTGTCTATTTCTATGAAGAGGTATTAAAGAATGTTTCTATTCGTGTCTATTTCTATGGAGAGGCATTGAATATTGTTTCTATTCGTGTCTATTTCTATGGAGAGGCATTAAAGATTGTTTCTATTCGTGTCTATTTCTATGGAGAGGCATTGAAGGTTGTTTGCATTCGTGTCTATTTCTATGAAAAGGTATAAAGATTTAAGTTTCTATTTGTGTCTATTTTTATGCAGTGGTATTGAAGGATTTAAGTTTTTATTCGTGTCCATTTCTATGAAAAGGAATTAAAAGATGTTTCTATCCCTGTCCATTTCTATGAAAAAAAAGATAAAAAAAAACCAGTTTTCCCTTAAGATTGGTTCATGGACCTCCGTTTTTCATCTGACTTTAAAACAACTGAGCTCTTGATAATGTTTTTTGCCTGTCTTCTTTGTCTGTGATATACAAAATTCATAAAAGAACGATTAAGTAAAGCCTGACTCAGCCATTTCTATTTCTTAGAATCCAGAATTCCATCTCCCATTCCAGGAGGACTGCTGGAAATGTTTCATTTGCATCTTTCATATTTGACGCGTCATTGGATTTTCCTGTTTTTCGATGTTCATTGTAATTCTGTGTTCGGTTATGTTTTATTGCTGATATAGATAATATGTTTTACTTAACCGTTTTTTTTTTTTTTAGAAGTAGAAGGATTTTTTCTTATGAAGAGGCCAGAAGAATATAAAATTCATATTTTAATTTTTCATCATTATCCATTATCAAAATTATTTATTAGTTATTTTTATTATTAATTATTCAAATTATTCATTATCCACAGCATAGATCTCTCAAATATTTATAAAATTTATTTTTGTTTAATTAAACATTACTCGTATTGGAGAGAATTGCCATATATTAATCAGAATTAACAGCATTCTCTCTCTCTCTCTCTCTCTCTCTCTCTCTCTCTCTCTCTCTCTCTCTCTCTCTCTCTCTCTCGCTCTCTCTCTCTTCTTCTTCTTCTTCTTCTTCATACCCTATTCTCTCTCTCTGTCACTTCGTACCCTCTTCTCTCTCTCTCTCTCTCTCTCTCCTCTCTCTCTCTCTCTCTCTCTCTCTCTCTCTCTCTCTCTCTCTCTCTCTCTCTCATAAACAGATGTTAATATTTATTTGATTTTGAATTGGTGACGGGAAAAAAATTGAATTTATGACACTTATTCGTTTAAGACTTGGATTGAAAATAAGATTTCGTGACGAAATTAATCGAAAATAATTTGAGAAGTGCTAATCTTATTCCGGGTTCATCATTTCTCATACATACCGAGGATTTTGGTCCTGGTTTGCACGACTAAATGGATTGGTATCAAGAGCATTTTGAGAGAGAGAGAGAGAGAGAGAGAGAGAGAGAGAGAGAGAGAGAGAGAGAGAGAGAGATTATGTGGTTGAAGGAAACCGAAGAAGATAGGAGAGAAGAGAATTGGGGGAAACTGTGGTATAAAACTGATCACTGGGGAAGGCTGATGAGAAAAGGAAGTGGGGGCGTGGGCGATGCAGGAGAGAGAGAGAGAGAGAGAGAGAGAAAGAGAGAGAGAGAGAGAGAGAGAGAGAGAGAGAGAGAGAGAGAGAGAGAGAGAGAGATTGTTCCTCGATTAGAGAGGTTGAAGAAGAAATGCGAACCTTTTTAGCTTTGGATAA
>NC_090751.1:2843395-2860895 GCF_036898095.1 Palaemon carinicauda
TGATGATTATCCACCTCTCCTAAATCTTGAATATCCTTGTCAGCATTCTCTCTCTCTCTCTCTCCTCTCTCCTCTCTCTCTCTCTCTCTCTCTCTCTCTCTCTCTCTCTGAAATGATTTGTGGTGACATCTTTCAGTTATTTGAGGATTTTTCAGTTTTTTTTTATTTCAGTTTTATTCATTTTAGGGAAGGATTGAACTTCATGGTAAATGAAAAAAAAAAAAAGATTTGGTATATCTTTTATAATCACTTTTTTCTCAATTATTTTCATAAAAAGAATTTTGTTATAAAAACTTACCGTGAATAACTATAGATTTAAAAACTTATGATTTTCAGTTTTTTCCAGTTTTATTCATTTTAGGGAAGGATTGAACTTTATGGTAAATGAAAGAAAAAATAGATTTGTTATATCTTTTATAATCACGTTTTTTTTTTTTATTATTTTCATAAAAGAATTTTGTTATAAAAACTTAGAGTGAATAGCTGTAGAATTAAAACTTATCATTTTCATTTTTTTCCAGTTTTATTCATTTTAAAGAAGGATTGAACTTCATGGTAAATGAAAAAAAATAGATTTGTTATATCTTTTATAATCACGTGTTTTTCAATTATTTTCATATAAGAATTTTGTTATAAAAACTTACAGTGAATAGCTGTAGATTTAAAAACTTATCAATATTCATTTAGATAAAGCGTGTAGATCTTTCTGTAATTTTAGTCTTCTGGAAAAGTTTGAAAAGTTTTAGATGTATTCTGAGCAATGATTGTTTTGTAATTTTAGTCTTCTGGAAGTAAGAAAGTGAAACGGACATAAAAAAGAAATATCTCCTTATGATCGTAAGATATTATCTATAATTAACAACAAATACAACATTTCTTTAGAAAAAGTGGATATATATTTAGGAATTATCTATCAATAACAACAAAAGCGAGATAAAAAAAATTCTTAAAAAAAGAGCTGATATTTATGAATTATCTATCTTTGTATAACGACGAAAGCGAGATAATTTCTAAAAAAAAAAAAAAAAAAAACATATTTTTTAGGAATTATCTATCTTTGTATAACGACTAAAGCGAGATAAACAATTTCTTTAAAAATAATTTGGAATTATCTATCTTTGTATAACAACGAAAGCGAGATAAACAATTTCTTAAAAAGAAAAAAAAAAAAACCTATTTAACATAATGGAAAGCGACTCTAACGACAACCATGCACCTCGAAGTTATGGGATACCTCCTTAGCCATTAGACCCTCCGATAAAAATGACAAAGAAATGCACCTTTTGTTCAGGCTGGGCGGAGAAGGGCTTTGGAAAATTTACCCAGATTTGTAATGGAAATAGAGGGCGACAGCTAGTGGCGAAAGCGTATTTCCAAAAAGGGGGTTTTCCATATTTATTTTTTGTTGGATTTTGCTTTTATTTTCCTGCAGTTTATTTTTTCGTTCCGGCGATATGGGATATTTTGGAAATTTTAAATCTTTCTGTGGTGTTGGTAGATATATATACTGAGAGAGAGAGAGAGAGAGAGAGAGAGAGAGAGAGAGAGAGAGATTAACCCCTCCCTCTATAGCCTTGTTTTTCTATTTTGGGCTTTTAAATCTTTCTGTGGTATTGATAGAGAGAGAGAGAGAGAGAGAGAGAGAGAGAGAGAGATACTGATCTTTCCCTCTGTAGCCTTGTTTTTTTTATCACGAAATATGCAATGTTAAATTATGTGTATAGTTTGCAAAAATATTTTTAATGTAGCATTGCTGCAATGAGCTTTTACTTTTAAATGGTCATATTCGGCTTATGGTATGTTTTCCTATCACTTTTTCAAACTTTTGGTTATGACGATACGAGTAATTTCGCCTATATTATTTTATTTTGCTATCTTTAGGACAAGGCACTGGATCAAAGCTGTTCGTAAAGAATTCTTTTATTTGTAAATAATTTTTGCATCCTTCTCTCTCAGAGGTGTATCATTGGAACATTTTGACGTTGTTACTGTTTTTAGAATGATTTATTGTTAATTTGTTCTCATCATTTATTTATTTCCTTATTTACTTTCCTCACTGGGCTGTTTTTCCCTATTGGAGCCCTTGGGCTTATAGCATCTTGCTTTTTCAACTCCGGTTGTAGCTTGGCTAGTAATAATAATAATAATAATAATAATACTAGAGAATAAAAGCATTATTCTACTTACGACGAAACGCTAATGGCTTTCTGTATAAAGCTCGCTTGAAAAAAAAAGTTCCTTATTGGAAACGTCCTTCCCTGGCAATCTTTTGGATTGGGGTCCTTGTGAGCCAAGTATGGGGCGTGTGGAGGAACCATTGGCTCTGCCTACGGATAGCTAGGTTGGTAACGTCGTGGGCTTCTGTTTCAGAGGTCCCGAGTTCGCGTCTCCGCTAAGGCGCGAATTGTGTGAGACCTTCTACTGGGGGTACTCCCCAGGGTGGCACCTGGGGGGGGGAGGTTAGAGGGGGCTAGTAATAGTCTAAGCTGGTTCATGGTCGCCCGAGCAGGTGATGAAGGTCGTCTCAGGGGAGACCTAAAACCCGCAACTGTAACTTTTTTATATGCAGCCATTGGCTGGCCCTCCCTGGTCCTAGCTTGATTGAGAGATGGCTTAGGCGCTGATCATCGAAACTTCCTCAATCAAAGGGATAACTACTGCAATATAATTGTTCAGTGGCTACTTTCCACATGGTAAGGGCAGAAGAGACTCTTTAGCTATGGTAAGCATCTCTTCTAGGAGAAAGACATAGCAAAATCTAACCATTATTATTATGATTATTATTATTATTATTATTATTATTATTATTATTAGCCAAGCTACAACCCTAGTTGGAAAAGCAAGAAGCTATAAGCCCAAGGGCTCCAACAGGTAAAAATAGCCCGGTGAGGAAAGGAAATAAGGAAATAAAGGAAATAATGCCATAGCCTCTGTATCATGACCCTCCACTGCCTCGCGTTAAAGATCTCCTGCTCTGGGGTACACTAAGGCACACTAATCTATCTGTTTATTTCTTTTCCTCACTGGGTTATTTTCCTCTTAGAGCAATTGGCATGTAGCGTTTTGTTTTGCCAACTAGGGTTGTATCTTGGCAAGTAATAATAATAATAATAATAATAATAATAATAATAATAATAATAATAATAATAATAATAATAATACTGATCCATAAGATAGCTTGAGAGAAACTCTGAGAGAAGTGGCTAAACTAGATCTCAAATGAATAAAAGTATGAATAAAGATTGGGCAATGGATGGCAAATTTCCTCAAGTATGAAGAATACGTATTTTTACTTCTGTGGCAATGTGTGTATACGGATATTTTCATTCCATTGCTGTAAATTCCCCTCACTTCTCAAGTCTTTTGTGTGGTTGCCAAATCGTGTAATTTCCTCATCATTTCCTGTTGATCAGGCGAACTCCTCCAGTTGTATTTGTCGTTGGCCAGGCGACGGTATGTTTCCCTTCTACCTATTGAAGGTGAAGCGTAGGACTTGATTACTCTCATTTAATGATTTATTTCTCCTTTTCCTGTTTTTCTTTTCTGGCTAGGTTACTCATTTTCCCTATCATGGAGTTTATAGGCGTATTTTATTCTTTTTTAATTTTTTCTTGTTCTTGGCTTCCAATTTTGAAGTGTAATCTTGACTAGAATGTGTATTCGTGGGTTCAGCTTTCATATTAATCGATAAATATTTAATATACCATAAAAAGGAAGAAGAATTAATTACAAATATATGACTAAAATATTAACCGATAAATATTTAATGTATATTAAAAGGGAAGAAGAATTAATTACAAATATATGTCTAAAATATCAACCGATAAATATTTAATATATATAAAAAAGGAAGAAAAATATTTACAAATAAATGACTAGAATATTAACCGATAAATATTTAATGTATATAAAAAAGGAAGAAAAATTAATTACAAATATATGACTAAAATATTAACCGATAAATATTTAATTATATAAAAAAGGAAGAAAAATATTTACAAAAAATGACTAAAATATTAATCGATAAATATTTAATATATATAAAAAAGTAAGAAGAATTAATTACAAATATATGACTAAAATATTAACCGATAAATATTTAATATATATTAAAAAAGAAGAAGAATTAATTACAAATAAATGACTAAAATTCAGTTTAAAAAAATACGACTTCATAGTCTGGGACTCGATTACACTCATTTAATCATATTTTTCCCCTTTCCTCTTTTTTTTTTCCCGCTCCGTTATTCATTCTTTCCGTATCATCGCGTTTATTGGCGTATTTTAAGCCTTCCGGAGGTTATATTTGCTGAAAATGGCGTAGGGCTTCGAGACTTTTCAACGATTGGTAATTCACTAGTTGTTTATCATCTGGTTAAACGCTACGAAGTTCAGTTAATCTTAGGTGATAATATGGATTCTTGGCAGCCTCCTGGAACGTCCCTGGCTTGTTATCTGCTGAACAGGAGTTCGAGACTGGCTTAAGCTCGATAACTTCTTCTGGTGCATGTAACCTCACCATCCTTGTGTCCAAAGGAGGGTTTTTTGGGGGGAGCCTATAGGTCTACCTGTTTGGTTATCAGCAGCCACAGCCTGGCTCTCCCTGGTCCTAACTTAAGTGGAGAGTGGGCATGGGCGCTGATTATGTGTATATATGATCAGTCTCTAGGGCATTATCACTGTCCTTTGCCACTGCCATTCATGAGCGACCTTTAAACCCTTAATCAGAATTATAATCTGTTAGATATAGTTTGTTTTAATTGATGACACATGATTGAACTACAAGGGTTAATTTCAGTAGATAACACAAATATAATTGCATGAAAAAGGTTATTATTAGTTTATACTTCAATTAGAAATACATAGAAATATATAATTTTAATCTATACAACTATAATAGCGTAAGAATACTCCTTTTTAGTGAAGATGAAACATTTTCTTGGTATATATCCCAATGGAATTGATTCATTGTCAATATTTCTGGCTAATGTGACGTCGATATATTACATTATGAATAGCTTTAGTACTTTGTTAGATTTTACAATATAAATAATAGTAATAAATAATTAATAAATAATTAATAATTAATTAATAAATAATTAATAGTTTGAGTGAAGAGACATTGTTCCATTATCAGTGAAACACATTAATGAAGAGATTACTTTTTTTAAATGATCTTGATGAGATTAGGACAGTTCTGATTTTTTTTATGATTCCAATAAAACTATATTCTTTTTAGTACATTCTCTCGATTGTCATTGTGATTTTCATCTTCATCCTTAAATGTACTTCATGCCGATTAAAATCAACTGGCTACGTGATTGTTCAAAACTCTTCACTTAGATAAAAATCAAAGGCTTTCTATTCATATCAATTTTTTCTTTTGGTCCTCTACTTTCGGAGGGAAATTTTCCTAGAATGTCTTATGGTGAATATAACTTTTGTATTAAGCTATAAATGTTTAATATATAAAAAATAATAATTATATATAAATATATCACCATAATTCAGTAAAAGATACTAAGATTTCAAAATAATATTTCAGCCACACACTGTTGAATAAACCGTAGTTTTAATCGTAAATTCTCCGGAAAAATATACTGTTCTCAGCCGTATTTCAGTAAAATAGGGGCGACCGTAATTTTACCCTACTTTGTCATTATATTTTACTGGTTAGTGACCGTAATATCCCTCCTTAACGTCAATATATAAGTTTTTAAAACGGTAAATCTATGGCAGCATTTATTCCATGATATTTACCGTTTTTTGAGGCAAATTTTTAACAGTTCATTCAAGCTAGAATATCTCTTCGTGAGCTCAACTTTCGTATCAACCGATAAATGTTTATTATATTAACAAAATAGGAAAATTATATACAAATATATCAACATAATTCAGTAAAAACTAGAATTTCGTGAACTCAACTTTCGTATCCACCGATAAATGTTTATTATATCAACAAAATAGGAATAATTATGTACAAATATATCAACATAATTCAGTGAAAACTAGGATTTCGTGAACTCAAACTTTCGTATCATCCGATAAATGTTTATTATATCACCAAAATAGGAATAATTATATACAAATAAATCAACATTATTCAGTGAAGACTAGGATTTCGTGAACTCAACTTTCGTATCATCCGATAAATGTTTATTATATCACCAAAATAGGAATAATTATATACAAATAAATCAACATTATTCAGTGAAGACTAGGATTTCGTGAACTCAACTTTCGTATCATCCGATAAATGTTTATTATATCACCAAAATAGGAATAATTATATACAAATAAATCAACATTATTCAGTGAAGACTAGGATTTCGTGAACTCAACTTTCGCATCATCCGATAAATGTTTATTATATCACCAAAATAGGAATAATTATATACAAATAAATCAACATTATTCAGTGAAGACTAGGATTTCGTGAACTCAACTTTCGTATCATCCGATAAATGTTTATTATATCAACAAAATAGGAATAATTATATACAAATAAATCAACATTATTCAGTGAAGACTAGGATTTCGTGAACTCAACTTTCGCATCATCCGATAAATGTTTATTATATCACCAAAATAGGAATAATTATATACAAATAAATCAACATTATTCAGTGAAGACTAGGATTTCGTGAACTCAACTTTCGTATCATCCGATAAATGTTTATTATATCACCAAAATAGGAATAATTATATACAAATAAATCAACATTATTCAGTGAAGACTAGGATTTCGTGAACTCAACTTTCGTATCATCCGATAAATGTTTATTATATCACCAAAATAGGAATAATTATATACAAATAAATCAACATTATTCAGTGAAGACTAGGATTTCGTGAACTCAACTTTCGCATCATCCGATAAATGTTTATTATATCACCAAAATAGGAATAATTATATACAAATAAATCAACATTATTCAGTGAAGACTAGGATTTCGTGAACTCAACTTTCGTATCATCCGATAAATGTTTATTATATCAACAAAATAGGAATAATTATATACAAATAAATCAACATAATTCACTGAAAACTAGGATTTCGTGAACAAAACTTTCGTATCAACCGATAAATGTTTATTATATCAACAAAATACGAATAATTATATACAAATATATCAACATAATTCAGTAGAATCTAAGATTTCCAAATAACATTTCAGCCACTCTTAAATTTTAGAGCATCGCCATCACAAACTCATATTAAGGCGAGCGGTCCAAGGATCTAAAGTCAAGGGAATGAAATATGCCTCAGTTGACGTACTGCGAATCCAGTAACGCATACTAATCTTGGAGGCGCGGACGATGAAGGATATAGCCAAAGTTCCCTGTTGAAACATAGTGCTTATGGAAAATGACCAAGCTGTATATCATCCGGGGAGGGTTTCCATTAGAATTAAGTGGTAAACAATACTTCCAACAAATCTGTTTAAAAAGTTGGGTATATAAGGAGAGCTGATATCCACATATTCTAAGTGGGGATGCCTTAACGTGGTGAAAGGGTTTGTGTATCGCCTTCATCAGCAAAGCTGTACTATAGTCCATTTCTTTTATCGAGGCAGATTTGCACCGACTCGCAGCGTTGCCCTTTTAGCTCGGAAAATTTTCCTGATCGCTGATTGGTTAGAATTATCTCGTCCAACCAATCAGCGATCAGGAAACTTTTCCGAGCTGAAAGGGCACCGCTGCGAGTCGGTGCATATCTACATGGCTAAAAGAAATTGACTATAGTCAGGGCCACCCATACTAGGTTGGTTTGTTATATAAGGAGAGCTGATATCCACATATTTTAAGTGGGGATACTTTAACGTAGTTAAAGGTTTGCGTATCGCCTTGATCAGCAAAGCTGTACTAGTCAGGGCTACCCATACTAGGTTGGTTTGGTATATAAGGAGAGCTGATATCCACATATTCTAAGTGGGGATGCCTTAACGTAGTGGAAGGGTTTGTGTATTGCCTTGATCAGCTTTGTACTAGTCAGGGTCACCCATACTAGGTTGGTTTGGTATATAAGGAGAGTTGACATCCACATATTCTGAGTGGGGATACCTTAACGTAGGGAAAGGGTTTGTGTATCGCCTTGATTAGCAAAGCTGTACTAGTCAGGGTCACCCATACCAGATTGGTTTGGGTATATAAGGAGAGCTGATATCCACATATTCTGAGTGGGGATACCTTAACGTAGTGAAAGGGTTTGTGTATCGCCTTGATTAGCAAAGCTGTACTAGTCAGGGTCACCCATACCAGATTGGTTTGGGTATATAAGGAGAGCTAATATCCACATATTCTGAGTTGGGATACCATAACGTAGGGAAAGGGTTTGTGTATCGCCTTGATCAGCAAAGCTGTACTAGTCAGGGCCACCCATACTAGATTGGTTTTGGTGTATAAGGAGAACTAACATCCACATATTCTGAGTGGGGATACCATAACGTAGTGAAAGGGTTTGTGTATCGCCTTGATCAGCTTTGTACTAGTCAGGGTCACCCATACTAGCTTAGTTTTTGTATATAAGAAAAGATAATGTCCAGATATCTTGAGTGGGAATACCTTAACGTAGTGAAGGGGTTTGTGTATCGCCTTGATTAGCAAATCTGTACTAGTCCGGGCCACCCATACTAGCTTAGTTTTTGTTTATAAGAAAAGCTAATTTCCAGATATCTTGAGTGGGGATACCTTAACGTAGTGAAAGGATTTGTGTATCGCCTTGATCAGCAAAGCTGTACTAGTCAGGGTCACCCATACTAGCTTAGTTTTTGTTTATAAGAAAAGCTAATTTCCAGATATCTTGAGTGGGGATACCTTAACGTAGTGAAAGGGTTTGTGTATCGCCTTGATCAGCAAAGCTGTACTAGTCAGGGTCACCCATATTAGGTTGGTTCGTGTATATAAGAAAAGCTGATATCCCCATATTCTGAGTTGGGATACCTTAACGCAGTGAAAGGGTTTGTGTATCGCCTTGATCAGCTTTGTACTAGTCAGGGTCACCCATACTAGGGTGGTTTGTGTATATAAGGAAAGCTGACATCCACATATTTCAAGTTGGGATACCTTAACGTAGTGAAACGGTTTGTGTATCGCCTTGATCAGCAAAGCTGTACTAGTCAGGGTCACCCATACTAGGTTGGTTTGGTATATAAGGAGAGCTGACATCCACATATTTCAAGTGGGGATACCTTAACTTAGTGAAAGGGTTTGTGTATCGCCTTGATCATCAAAGCTGTACTAGTCAGGGTCACCCATACTAGCTTAGTTTTTGTATATAAGAAAAGGTAATGTCCAAATATCTTGAGTGGGGATACCATAACGTAGTGAAAGGGTTTGTGCATCGCCTTGATCAGTAAAGCTGTACTAGTCAGGGTCATCCATACTAGCTTAGTTTTTGTATATGCACGTAGGGAAAGGGTTTGTGTATCGCCTTGATCAGCAAAGCTGTACTAGTCAGGGCCACACACATTAGGTTGCTTGCTGTAAGCGATCAGACTAGTCTCCCACCATCACCAATTCGAAGTGGCCAGTGTGGTAATGAAAATGGCCAAACCACAGACATGATTAAGAACATGTTCGAGGCCTTTGTTCTGCAGTGGACTAGAAGCGACTGCAATAGTTGTTGCTGTTGTTGTTGTTGTTTTTGATATCTAGAGAATATTGGTTGTGATACAGTAGCCTGTATTATTATTACCATCAGTGTTATGGGTATAAGAAGATTTATAGGTAATAGCTATTTTATGTTGAGGGTAGTCTGTTGTGATATGCTTAAAATTGCTTGGAAGACGTTTAAGGTCTAAGTTAACGTCAGATATAGTTAATTGTTTAGAAAAATTAAGTACACCCTAACGATTAATTTCGATTCCAATGAACTATAAGATTTAATCACTATCTAATGAAATAAACATAGGAATTAATCACTGTGAAATGAAATAATCGTAAAACCACAGAGGAAATTGCAATGTAATGAAACATTCAGTCCAAATAAACACATTTTATTATTTATTATTAACAGAAATCTCAACAGCTCTTGATACAAATAAACATCCAAACATCCCCCCCCAAAAAAAAAAAAAACCTGATGGCGAGATATATCTGTGATTCCAGCCTTAGGCTTATTCTCTTTCGAATGCCAAGTCAGCTGATATGACATTAAGGATGTTATCGTCTTCTGGTTTGGTGGAGAAGCAGCCTCCTGGCGGGGGGAATATTTCATATCCAGATGCTTTGTGTATGAGTGAATGGATGGCTTTGAAAGCTTTGTTATTATCTTGGTTAAATTCAAAATTTGGAACACGAGGGAATATGAGGAATATATGCGTATCTATAGCCTGCGTGTGGTACTCCTCTCTCTCTCTCTCTCTCTCTCTCTCTCTCTCTCTCTCTCTCTCTCTCTCTCTCTCTCTCTCTCTCTCTCTCTCTCTCTCTCATAAGAACTATATACTCCAACTCTATGGCTATAGTTTAGCCTGCATGTCGTATCTCTCTCTCTCTCTCTCTCTCTCTCTCTCTCTCTCTCTCTCTCTCTCTCTCTCTCCTCTCTCTCTCTCTCCTAAGAACCATATACTCCAACTCTATGGCTATAGTTTAGCCTGCATGTAGTATCTCTCTCTCTCTCTCTCTCTCTCTCTCTCTCTCTCTCTCTCTCTCTCTCTCTCTCTCTCTCTCTCTCTCATTATAAGAAATACTAACACTAACTGTATAGCCATAGTATATCTTGCATGTGGTATCCCTCTCTCTCTCTCTCTCTCTCTCTCTCTCTCTCTCTCTCTCTCTCTCTCTCTCTCTCTCCTCTCTCTCTCTCTCATTATAAGAAACGTAATCTAACTGCATGGCAATATTATAGCCTGTATGTGCTATTCTCTCTCTCTCTCTCTCTCTCTCTCTCTCTCTCTCTCTCTCTCTCTCTCTCTCTCTCTCTCATTATAAGAAACATACTCTAACTGTACGCTATAGTCTATCTTGCATGTGGTATCCTCTCTCTCTCTCTCTCTCTCTCTCTCTCTCTCTCTCTCTCTCTCTCTCTCTCTCTCTCTCTCTCTCTCATTATAAGAAACATACTCTAACTGCATGGCTATACTAAAGCCTGTATGTGATATTCCCCCTTCTCTCTCTCTCTCTCTCTCTCTCTCTCCTCTCTCTCTCTCTCTCTCTCTCTCTCTCTCTCTCTCTCTCTCTCTTCTATTACATTCCAAGAAACCCACATTCCATCTACCTAGCCTAAGAAGGGAGAATAGTTAAAAGAGGTTATAAGGAATCGAATGGACAAGAAAAGAAAAAATATGGAAATACTGAAAAGCCGACTTATTTGATCTTTTTGATCCACGAAGGTGATCCAGGTAAAAGAAGCCAGAAGCCAGAAGCCATTGGCGTTCCAGAGATGAGATCGATGAACGTCTTAAGACTTTCATCTTCTCCCAATCTGGACTGAGATGAGTGGAACAGGGAAATAGATGATGATTATCTGAGAGAACTAAGAATTATGAAGCGACAAAAGATGCGTAGGTTGTTCGTTCTCGTTTCTAGAGTATCACCAGACATCTAGATGAGATTTGAATAAACTTTGTTTACATCGGCAATTCTAGAAGTCGTTTGTATCGTTAGCAACAATGGCGTTCGTATGTATTAGATTTTGATAGGTTTGGGGTTGTTGTGGCCTGATTGGTAACGTCTCTGCCTGGTGTTTGCCAGACGGGGGTTCGAGTCCCGCTCAGACTCGTTTGTGCATTTAGTGTCTGCAACCTTACCATCTTTATGAGCTAAGGTTGCGGGGTTTGGGGGAGCCTAGAGGTCTATCTGTTGAGTCATCAGCAGCCATTGCCTGGCCCTTCTTGGTCCTAGCTTGGTTGGAGAGGGGGCTTGGGCGCTGATCATATAACATGTGGTCAGTCTCTAGGGCATTGTTTTGCTTGCTAGGGCAATGTCACTGTCCCTTGCCTCTGCCATTCATGGGCGACCTTTAAACCTTTAAATGAATTCGGAATCCTAAAAGCTAACTGTTCATGTTACGTTTTTGTACGAAAATTCTGAAATGAAATGCTATGACTCCGAAAGCACCTAGTATTTATATCCATTTAATGGATTGAATGACCTTCCCTCGCTATCGTTTTAGCGAGGAACATTCGTCACTGACGTATAATTCCAGGAGACGTGACGCCATTTCCAAATTAAGAGGGCGAGAGGAAATCCCGAGTTTAACGCGATCAAGGATGTAATATTGGAACGCCCTTCGTTGACAAGGAAATTGTAGTAATTAGCATCCGTTATTATCGGCGTCAACGCTCCGAATTACTTCGTTGTTAATAGGAGGCGCTGCTTTTAATTGAGGGGAGAAAACTGCGAACGGGTAATGGGATTATCGGCAGATGGAAAGTTGTCGTTGAAAAAAGATATTTTGACGAATAGACAGCAAGAACACCCAGTCGTGTTAGATACATTTTGGGTAGAGGATATCATCACAAATTTTTCAATCTTTCGTCTTTCATAAGATTGCAGCAATATTCCTGGAAGGATATACGGTCTTGTAATCCATTTCTCTTTCATCATCATCATCATCATTATTATTATTATTATTATTATTATTATTATTGTTATTATTATTAATATTATTATTATTATTATTATTATTATTATTATTATCATCATCATCATCATCAACTCTAGCTAAGTTATAACCCTAGCTGGAAAAGCATGAAGCTATAAGCCCAAGGGTTCCAACAAGGAAAATAGCATAGTAAGGAAAAGAAATAAAAAAAAAAATAGTGTGCCTGAGTGTACCCTCAAACAAGAATTCTCTTCGAAAATTTATTTATATATAAACCATGACTAAAATGTTTCGAAATCTTAATTAATAAATAAAAGTCTCATTAAACATTTTCCAACCTTTCGTCTTTCATAAGATTCCAGCAATTTTCCTGGAAGGATAAACGGTCTTAGAATCCCATTGGAAAATGTAATCGTATATAAATCCTGACAGGAATATTTCAAAATCTTAATTGATGAAGAATACCTTCTAAATTACTTTCGGGGGTGTGTGGAAAGGTCCGGAAAGTCATTATCGGATTCCGTTTAATGGGGTTCGGCTCTCTTAACCGGATCCCTTAACGAGGCTGGTCATTCCTCGTGAACTGATCGTTATTAGAAGATTAATCGCCCGGATTGATTTTCAGTTTTCGAAAAAGGTTTTTGGGAAATAAATTCTTATGATTTTTTTTATCATTTGAGTTAGTCTCTATTTCTTTTATTTTTTGTTCAAAAATAATTAATAGAATATTATTATTAAATTCTTATGATTTTTATCAAATTAGTTAGTCTGGCTTTCTTTTATTTTTTGTTCAAGACTAATTAATAGAATATTATTATTAAGTTCTTATGATTTTTATCATTTGAGTCAGTCTCTATTTCTTTGATATTTTGGTCAAGAATAATTAATAGAATATTATTATTAAATTCTTATGATTTTTATCATTTGAGTCAGTCTCTTTTTCTTTTATTTTTTGTTCAAGAATAATTAATAGAATATTATTATTAAATTCTTATGATTTTTATCAAATTAGTTAGTCTGGCTTCCTTTTATTTTTTGTTTAAGACTAATTAATAGAATATTATTATTAAATTCTTATGATTTTTATCATTTGAGTCAGTCTCTTTTTCTTTTAGTTTTTGTTCAAGAATAATTAATAGAATATTATTATTAAATTCTTATGATTTTTATCAAATTAGTTAGTCTGGCTTCCTTTTATTTTTTGTTTAAGACTAATTAATAGAATATTATTATTAAATTCTTATGATTTTTATCAAATTAGTTAGTCTGGCTTTCTTTTATTTTTTGTTCAAGACTAATTAATAGAATATTATTATTAAATTCTTATGATTTTTATCAAATTAGTTAGTCTGGCTTCCTTTTATTTTTTGTTTAAGACTAATTAATAGAATATTATTATTAAATTCTTATGATATTTATCAAATTAGTTAGTCTGGCTTCTTTTATTTTTTGTTCAAGAATAATTAATAGAATATTATTATTAAATTCTTATGATTTTTGTCAAATTAGTTTGTCTAGCTTTCTTTTATTTTTCGTTCAAGAATAATTTATAGAATATTATTATCATTATTATTATTATTATAATTATTATTATTATCAAATGCTAAGTTACAACCCTAGTTAGAAAAGCACGATGCTATAAGCCCAGGGGCCCCAACAGGGAAAATAGCCCAGTGAAGAAAGGAAATAAGGAAAAATTAAATATTTTAAGAATAGTAACAATATTAAAATAAGTATTATGTCCTACTTTTGTTTTGTTAAGAAGGATTTATAGAAATTATGTCCTGGTTTTAATATATTATTATTAAGTAAAGGAACGGTTTTGGAAAGCTACCTTTGGTGCCTAATATCATAGATTAGGGCGTGCTACTCTGTATAAAGGTTTGAAGGCCGCTCATGAATGGCAGGGCAAGGGACAGTGACATTGCCCTATCAATCAGGACAATGCCGAAGAGACTGACCATATTACATATGATCAGCGCCCAAGCCCCTTTCCCACCCAAGCTAGGGCTAAGGAGGGCCAGGCAATGGCTGCTGATGGCTCCCCCAAACTCCCCATCCTTAGCTCACAAGGATGGTAAGGTTGCAGCGACCAAAGGAGTTAACGAGTCTGAGCAGGACCCGAACCCCTGTCTGGCTATCACCAGGCAAGGACGCTACCTCAAGGCCACGACAATCAGGTGCCAAGCTCTCACACTGCCTAGTACCAAAAACATGCAATACACACTTTTGCACTGAATACTGAGAGTATATTTCTTAAGAGATCGTGAGAAGGGTAAACATACATACATACACTCTTTTACACTGAATGTTGAAAGTATAATTCTTAACTGGTGGTGATACATACATACATACATTCATACATGCATGCACTTTTACACTGTATGCTGGGAGTGTAATTCTTAATAGATGGTGAAAAGGGTAAACATACATACATATATACTTATATACATACATACATAAATGCATACATACATACATACTTTTTTGCACTGAATGTTGAGAGTATAATTCTTAACAGATGGTGAAGAGGGTAAACATACATACATACATACTTTTTTGCACTGAATGCTGAGAGTATAATTCTTAACAGATGGTGAAGAGGGTAATCATTCATACATACATACATACACTTGTACCCTGAATGCTGAGAGTATAATTCTTAACAGATGGGGAAAAGGGTAAACATACATACATACATACATACTTTTGCACTGAATGTTGAAAGCATAATTCATAACAGATGGTGATAAGGGGAAGCATACATATATACATACATACATACTTTCTTGTACTGAATGCTGAGATTATATACATACATACATACATATATAAATACATACATACATAATTTCTTGTACTGAATGCTGAGAATATAATTCTTAACAGATGGCGAAAAGGATAAATGCCTCGAGAGAGGATTGTGGGGAATCTGTGTCTCGGTAGATGAGATATTTGAGGGCTTGAAAGGGTTAGCTAATGACCCCAAGGAAATTATCATAATTAACGGTGAATCGTGCGATGAAGGGATTCAATTCATGTTGGCTCCGTGAGGGGTAAGAATTATGTAGCGGAATTAAAGAGGAACGGGAGATAGGAGACAGCAGCTTCATCCACAGTAGACGATTAATTCAATTTGTATAGTAGAGTTCATTAAGTGAAACTGTGGATTTGGTCTTTCATCACCTCCGTCAGCGAAGTTGGGAAGAGGTTATGTTTTCACCGCTGTTTGTCCGTTTGTTTGTGTGTTTGTTTGTGAACATCTTCCTGGCCACAATTTTACTCCTGAAGTAGTGAAACTTTTAAGGATTAATTATTATGTTGAGACGTGGACACGCTACTAAGTGTCCCTCTAGTTTCTCTTTGTTTTTTACTTCTTCCTTTTTATGCTTTTCCGTTTTCTATTATTTTCCTTCTCCTGCATATCCTAAAATCATCACTCAAGGTTTTCCTGGGTTTGACTATTTGTTTTTAGCTTGTCAGTTTAGGCATTGGACATTGTCCCAAAATGAGACAGTATGTGTATAAAATTAATTTTTCTTTGATATGTAAAAATGTATCTTGCTTTGCAGTACATTCATCTCATCATTGCCATCACAAACATTGTTCAATATGAAAGCGTTTTAAACGTTTTAGAAGCTGTCTGATCAAAGATCTGATTGTAATTTTAATCAATGCATGTAGCCTTCGCCAAGATTGACGTGAGGTGTAATAACATTCTACTTTGTATTTTATAGTGAAATATTTATGGCTTTTAACTGTCATTTTAGGTTAGTTGTGAGGAAAGTGATGTGTTGTATATTTTTCAATATTCTATATAAAGTTTATATTTATAAAAACATTTTTTCCCTTTCTCTATGTCTTTAGCTGATGCTTTAAAATATTTTGTTTTTAGAAATAATAAAAATGTCTGGTTATATTTTTTCTATACACTAAATTGAATTTTCTATTTATAAAAACATTATTTTATAGTTTCATATGTTACGCATTAAGCCAGTATTTTTAGATTTTGTTTCAAATTAAAATGCATATAATTAACCTTTTTAATATCATTCCAGGTACGTGTGTGATTCCTGAAATACAAACGAATTGCTGATTAGAACAAGTGGATAAGTATTTGAAGGGTTCATTTTATATATATCTTAATTTTTAGCCCCTGAATCATGTAAATTTCTTTGAAATCAGTTGTTAACTATGATACCTTTGTGCTTGAGTGTCAAATATTGTCTGATTTTTATCATCATCATCATCATCTTCTATGCATATTGACGCAATGGACCTAGGGTAGATTTCGCCAGTCGTCCCTATCTTAGAGCTTTTAATCGAATATATCTTCATTCATCATCTCCTACTTCACGCTTCATAGTCCTTAGCCATTATCTTTTTTTTTGGGGGGGGAGGCTTTTTCCTGTAATGGAGCATTGATCTACTACAACATGATTTTTGTTAGATGCGGAACAACAAAATATTGCATTCGAGTTTCCAGAATTTGTTGATTTTATCATTTTTTTTTTCGTGTGTGTGTGTTTAGTGGAGCAGTTAACTATTACGACATAAATACTGCATTCTAAATGTCTCATGAATTGTGATTAAGCGAATTTTCGTATAACTGGGTTTGTTAAAAATTAAGAATGTCTGCATCAATTTTATATATGATGGTTACCAAGCGAAAAAACCACGTTTAATTTGGTTTTAATTTTTATTTAATTTTGCTCTCTTTTGAATAGTTTGCATTGAATAATTATAACACGTCGGAGTTGAATGAATTTTATATGAAAATGGCACCGCTAATTACACTATCTTTTGCAATTAAAATGTAGTTTTCTAGATATGTCCCCTCGTTTAAAGCATATAATATTCTAAGTAAAACTTCATGATTTACGACAAAGCATATTGGTCTAATTATTAGACTCTTAATTTAAAGGTCGGTCATGAATGGCAGAGGCAAGGGAC
>NC_090751.1:2863395-2869462 GCF_036898095.1 Palaemon carinicauda
GTTCTTTCAAAACATTACTCTTCATTTTCCTTTTTATATTTTTCATATAATCTATTGAAATAAACCGTCTCTCCATCGCTCCAATAGCTGGGTTTTTTTTTGTTTTTATTTTGATATTTCATTCAGCTGTCCCCATGTGTCTTCTCCCACCTGTATAACGTTCTCACCCGACTCTCTCCTCCCTTCCAGCTCCTTCCCCTCAACAATAGGGCCTTCTTCCCCCCTATCTCCCCTATAAGAGCCTCTATTCCAGGTGTCTTTCCCACCTGGCTCTCATATTTCGCCATCTCGTTTAATCATATTTCACCCCAGGCTCTCTTTCGCGCCAGAGTCTCTCTTGTCCTCTACCACTTGGATGACTTTCTTCTATCAAAGCTGTCTTCCTTGATTTGGCTCACTCTCCTCTGTATAGGCGTATTATAATCCAAATGCTATTTTTCTTGTCATCATTAAATTGTATAAGTCCTCAGCATCAATATATAAACTGTATGTATATGTATGTATGTACATATATACATACATACATATATATGTATATATATATATGCATATATATATACGTGTATATATATACTCATATATTATATATGTATATATAACACTCATATATATATATATATATATACGCATTCATATATACATATATATATATATATATGTATATATACGCATTCATATATACATATATATATTATATACACTCATACATATACAGAATATATATATATATATATACACTCATATATACATATATATATATATACACACTCATATACATATACAGTATACATATATATATATATATATATACACACACATTGCATATGTACTGTATATATTTGCATACATATACTATATATATATATATATATATCAAACACACAGGCAGACACACACATGTCTACCAATAAGGTCTGATTAAAGTCAAATGAGTTGAAATGGATTTTGAATAAAATGACGCGACAAATCAAACTGGGGCTTCATTAGTGTTAGAATGATATTATTTTCTAGTATAATTTTCCCCCTGAATTAATTTCCTCTTATTGAATGATAGATATTAGAATTAATATTTTAATATCGTTAGTGGAAAACTCTTTTGGAAGTGAAAGTAGTGTTTATATCATGCTTTTGACTTTGACTCTCTCTCTCTCTCTCTCTCTCTCTCTCTCTCTCTCTCTCTTTCTCTCTCTCTCTCTTGGAATTTTTATTGGGAGGAAAATGCTATGCCTCGTATTATCAATGGATAATGCTAACCTATTTGTTTCTGTGTCTCGGATTAGGGAGCTCGACTTCACTTTGGTTTCCAAAGTTCTGCTTTTTATTTGTTTTCAGTTAATTTATTTCAGTGAGATTTGTTTGATTACTTTATTTTGTAGGAAAACAGACAAGCACATCTAGTCCAATTAGCATATATATATATATATATATATATATTTATATATATAGTCTTGCTATTTCTATCGTGCAACATTTGCTATCGACTATGTGTTCATTACTATTGCTTTTCATGTGAAATAAAATTTTGGAATTATTTATTAAATTGTGAGAGTTAGTTATACTTCCTGATTTACTCTAGCAGTTTATGGAACTGTTTCCTTGTTACTTGAAATGGATTTATATTTAAGGAAATGAAAGAAATTATCTTCCTGGTGTTAAAACACATCATTTGATACTTAAATTTTCTATAATGTATTCAATTCTGTCTTATTTATTTTTAATGTTTGCATGAAGGCGATTTTGTAGAGAGAGAGAAGAGAGAGAGGAGAGAGAGAGGAGAGAGAGAATTGTGCAGTTCCTTCAAGTGTTGACTACCATCAGCAATTCTTAAGTGTGACGTAATGAAACATGAATGGGTGTCTCCGTAGAGTTTTACTCCATCCGTTTCTGGCCTTGCTTTTTTTTTACATTCTTATTTATACCGTTTCTCGTACAAGGGAAATTTACTATGGAGGACTTCGTCTTCTTATAATCCTGTTTTGGTAAATATTTCGTTTATAGATAAATATCTTTATATGTTTCTTTTCACTGATCTGAGGTGTTAATTTAGAGAGATGATACACACACCCTTCAAGTAAACATATGGTAAATGTAACTTTACCTCAGCATCAAATACAGATAATTTTAATCATCAAAACAACTAAGAAAACAAATATGACTCGATTTCTTTATGTTAATTTAGAGAAATGATGCACACACCCTTCAAGTAAACATCTGGTAAATTTAACGATACCTCAGCATCAAATACAAACGATTTTCATCATCAAAAACAATTAAGAAGACAAATTAACTCGATTTCATCAGCCTCCCCTTAAAATAAGGACACTTCCGTTTTTCTCTGATTAAAATAGCAATCGTTTACGTTTTCTTTGGAAGACTGAAAACGTTTTTAAAGCCGAACGTTGCTTTACTCGGGCGGAACTCATAGTTTCCCATTCAGCCATTCAGCTGGTTTTAGTTGTACGCGCCAGCATAAATACATAAACACGTGGATGTGGCGTATTTGCAATTGTATTAGTAAGCAATGCCTGGTCTTGCCGACGTTGATTTGGGTGGCTGATAAGGAAAGATGGGTGTTGTAGGCATATAAGACCTTGGGAAAGCCGTGGTGTATGGCGTTGGTTTTGCAGCCGCATTCTATTATCCCTTTTGCTTAGATTTAGCGAGACACCCGCTTTTAGTACCATCCTATGTGAGGGGAATAGAGCGAAAACACACACACACACACACACACACACAACATATATATATATATATATATTATGCTCATAATGTATTGGCTTTCGTGATTCCTACTCACACAAACACGCACACAGACAGGTATACATACACACACATATATATATATATATAGATATATATGCATATATATACATATATTATATATATATATATATATATATATATATATATGTGTGTATGTATGTATGTATGTATGTATGTATGTTTATTCAACACTGTTTTATCACGTACTTGTGGTATTCCGGTTATTACACAGTAACATTGCCAAAAGCAAAGAAAAAAAAAAAAAACACTGAAGTGTACCCACCCAAAAAAAGCAATGATAGAAACCTATTATGAATGTTCAAGCTCTCTATATTAATAATATAATGCATCAATATACCCGGAAATCTTTGGATCTTTTACATTTTAAGAAAATAATGTGGTCATGGAAATTGACTTGAGATGATTAGATAATCGTAACTATAAGGATAATAGTAATAATCAAATGACAAGCCCCCTTTTTTTATTAGATGCTTTTGTGGTCGTTCAATTCTCTCTCTCTCTCTCTCTCTCTCTCTCTCTCTCTCTCTCTCTCGAACAATTTAAAGGTATGCTGTAAATATAAAAATGGAAATTATTTGGCAATTCTTGTCATCTAAAAAACGCGTTTACGTCAGTTTACCTTGCCCACCCATTTTCTTTCAATGGCATCACAGAAAACTGTGTTGCAATGCAACCTTCGTTAAATCTGTACATTGGTTTTGTAATCTAATAGAGTGACAACAGATGATATCATTATTTTCTTTCTCGTTTGATTTGTATTTTTTTCTTCATCATAATTGCAGCATCTGTGGTTATCAATTTTATTCTCGTTCTTATGATGTTTTAAACATAATATCATTGACGTGTTTGCTTTACACGCTTTCGTTACACACACATACACACACACACACACATATATATATATATATATATGTGTGTGTGTGTACATATATATATATATAGCTATATATATATATATATATATTTATATATTTATATATATATATATTATATATACTGTACATATATAAATATCTATGTATATGCATATATATATGTATGTATATATATATATATATATATATTTGGAGCCACTCGAGTTACCAGAAATGATCCAATGATCCAATAGAATTTAAATATATCCTATATACGTGTACGTCTATTTCTTCAATCTCCTTTACCTACCGGCTCATTTCCTTCCGTTCAATCCCTCGATCCCAGGTTTCTAAACCTAATATCCATCCTTCACTTGCCTGACAGGAGAACCCCTTTAAATCAGAAACCGAAAGACCCAATAAACTAGTTTAACAATCTGGTCCTGAACGGCTTACTTCATCTCTACTGAAGAATAAGAAAAAAAAGGTGAATTATCTCGACTTCTGAAGTAAATTTTTGAAACGTTCATGCAAGTTGAGTTGTAGTTATTAGATGCCATGGAAGGGAAATATTATCAAATGCTTAGTGGTCCAGTAAATTCTCTTTTGAGGTCCAAGCAATCTGATGCATGCGTCTTGCGCGGTCTTGTGCCGTCTTGCTTGCGTTGCAGGTCGGTTTTGATTTGGGTGACAGGGTTTTCGGGTTTGGATTTAGAATGCATTTGGTTTTAGAATGCATTTTGTTTTTAGAATGCCTTTGGTTTTAGAATGCATTTTGGTTTTAGAATGCTTTTGGGTTTAGAATGCATTTGGTTTTAGAATGCATTTTGGTTTTTAGATTGCATTTGGTTTTAGAATGCATTTTGGTTTTAGAATGCATTTGGTTTTAGAATGCATTTTGGTTTTAGAATGCATTTTGGTTTTAGATTGCATTTTGGTTTTAGAATGCATTTGGTTTTAGAATGCATTTTGGGTTTAGAATGCATTTGGTTTTAGAATGCATTTTGGTTTTAGAATGCATTTGGTTTTAGAATACATTTTGGTTTTAGAATGCATTTTGGTTTTAGAATGCATTTTGGTTTTAGAATGCATTTGGTTTTAGAAGGCTTTTGGTTTTAGAATGTATTTTGGTTTTAGAATGCATTTTTGGTTTTAGAATGCATTTTGATTTTAGAATGCATTTTGCCTTTAGAATGCATTTGGTTTTAAATACATTTGGTTTTAGAATGCATTTTGGTTTTAGAATGCATTTGGTTTTAGAATGCATTTGGTTTTGGAATGCATTTTGGTTTTAGAATGCATTTGGTTTTAGAATGCACTTTGGTTTTAGAATGCATTTGGTTTTAGAATGCATTTGGTTTTGGAATGCATTTTTGGTTTTAGAATGCATTTGGTTTTTAGAATGCACTTTGGTTTTAGAATGCAATTTGGTTTTAGAATGCATTTGGTTTTAGAATGCATTTGGTTTTAGAATGCATTTTGGTTTTAGAATGCTTTTGGTTTTAGAATGCATTTGGTTTTGGAATGCATTTTGGTTTTAGAATGCATTTGGTTTTAGAATGCATTTTGGTTTTAGAATGCATTTTGGTTTTAGATTGCATTTTGGTTTTAGAATGCATTTGGGTTTTGGAATGCATTTGGGTTTTAGAATGCATTTGGTTTTAGAATGCATTTTGGTTTTAGAATGCATTTTGGTTTTAGAATGCATTTGGTTTTAGAATGCATTTTGGTTTTAGAATGCATTTTGTTTTTTTTGGGTATTGTAAATGGGAGGTAGATTTGAATGTCTTTTTTTATAGATTTGGTGGTTTTGGATGTAACTATAGTTTAGATGTTATGTGTATTTCCTCGCATGCTTTTCTAATATAATTGAGAGAGAGAGAGAGAGAGAGAGAGAGAGAGAGAGAGAATTACTTAAGAAGTACATCAGGGAATTTCAATATTAGAGCTACAATTCAGAGGGGAGAGAGAGAGAGAGAGAGAGAGAGAGAGAGAATTACTTAAAAATACATCAGGGAATTTCAATACTAGAGCTGCAATTCTGAAGAGAGAGAGAGAGAGAGAGAGGAGAGAGAGAGAGAGAGAATTTCAATACTAGAGCTGCAAGCCTGAAAGAGAGAGAGAGAGAGAGAGAGAGAGAGAGAATTTCAATACTAGAGCTGCAATTCTGAAAGAGAGAGAGAGAGAGAGAGAGAGAGAGAGAGAGAGAATTACTCAAGAAACACATCAAGGGGATTTTAATAACATTTGTGGTTTAGATATATCGTTATTGGTTCAAAAAATCCTTTCGTAATTACTTGTAAACTTTACCAAGTTATTTTAGGTCTATGAAAGATTCTTTACCAAACCTTTTAGTCTTATGATTTATTTGCACTCAGGACCATCTTTACATTTTCGTCAAATTTAAATACACATTTTTAAAGTTTTAT
>NC_090751.1:2869962-2874962 GCF_036898095.1 Palaemon carinicauda
GAAATGAAGGTCAGAATTCATGTATAAAAGAGAGAGAGAGAGAGAGAGAGAGAGAGAGAGAGAGATTGTGCGTGTTCTCCTTGAGGCTGACATAAAGGTCAGAGTTCATGTTTGAGAGAGAGAGAGAGAGAGAGAGAGAGAGAGAGAGAGAGATGAAATTAATTGATTATGACGCTTGAAGTAATTAACATTAGGATCTTGAAAACTTGACACAATATATCATTTCAAATGACATATATTTCCCATTGACTTCTTTGTATTCATGTATTTAGGTCATGACTTTATGAAAGCCACAGGAAAAATGTAAATAATTAATGAATCCTGACCGGTTGCTCAGTTAAGACTTCATATACAGGACAATATATTGAAAGAAATTTTGATAATAGATATATGATACAATGAGAATACGACCATTCATAAAAGTATTTGTAGAACAAAATATCAGAACAAAAAATGACACCTGTTTTTACAACACGTCCGTGCCTTCATGGGGGAAGCTCAAATTAACAGACAGTTATTATTATTATTATTATTATTATTATTATTATTATTATTATTATTATTGTTGTTGTTGTTGTTGTTGTTGTTGTTGTTGTTGTTGTTGTTGTTGTTATTATTATTTTTATTATTAGCTGATACTCTAAGCCCAAGGGATCCAACAGGGAAAAATATACCAGTGAAGAAGGGAAATAAGGATATAAATAAATGATATGAGAAATAATTAACAATTAATAAAATATTTCAAAACCAGTAACATCAAAACATCATATATAAACTATAAAAAGACTTATGTCAGCCTGTTCAACATAAAAATATTAGCTGAAAATTTGAAGTTCTACCGATTCAACTACCCGATTAGGAAGATCACTCCTCAATTTGTCACAGCTGGAATAAAACTTAGAATATTTTTATAATAATAAGAGTTTATCTTTAATAACTATGGAAAAACATGTGTATACATGATAAATCAATTGAACCTCAGTTTCTTGGGCCCGGGTTCGATTCCCTAACTGACCAGAAATTATTATCTTCGAGTTGATTCCCCCTTGGGTCTCTGATCCCGAGGTAGAGAGAATCCAGATATTAGGAGGTATATTATATATGGTTTATATGAATATGCATACATATACACCTACACATACGTATTTACATATATACCTAAACAAATACACACAAAAGCATAGATGTATACTTACATAAAAACATGTTCCTTTGAGTTTTCGTCATACACAATTATATATATATATATATATATATGTATGTATATATATATATATATATATATGTATATATTAGAAGGGGCTAGGGTTCGATCCCAAGTATGAGGTAGAAATTTATTTATATTTGAGCACGATATTGTGTTGATATATATCCACACACACACACACACACACACACACATATATATATATATATATATATATAAACTTTGGAAACCAATAAATTGTAGTGATAAACAAGCAATAGTTACCCGGTGTTTCAGTGATTGATGGCTGTTTTAATCTTTCATAAATAATAGAGATTTGTTGGGTTTTAATAAGGATTACTTTAGAAATCCCACTTAAGCAGATTTCATGGATTACAGCATGTAAGCTGGTGTCTTCAAGGAGGGACTGTTCGCTAAAATATTAAAATATTTCTATCTCTATTTCACACACGCAAGCACGCACGCACACACACACACACACACACATATATAATATATATATATATCTGTGTGTGTGTGTGTGTGTGTTGTTGTTGTTGTTGTTGTTGTTGTTGTTGTTGTTGTTGTTGTTAATGATATACAGTATATCATCGTTATCTGTTTTAACTACTCCACTGCAGGACAAAGGCCTCAGACACGTCCTTTCAATTTCATATGAAATGGATATATATATATATATATATATATATAATATGCATTTACTATTCTTCCTTTGGATAAGTGACACAATAAAAACACCGCAATCTTCACATGTACTGTATACTCTATACAGTGAACTACATAAATCCTGAACCTCCAACTAAGAAAGCCTTTTACTCCTCTTATCACTCTGTATGATACATCGCCAAAAAGGTATACATCAAAGGCATGATTTACAGCCCAAGCCCTCAGAAGCGCCCGATGAATTGTGTTCAGATTTATTCGTCTCCTAGCCATAAAAGCTCCTATAGATCATTAGCGTTAGTATGACGAAAGAAAATATACAGCCTGGGCACAATGGAAGGGTGCTAAGTGATACTGTATCCCTCGCCTTGATATAATGATGCATTTGAATATGAGGTCATTAGAGGTGATGGACGAGACGTTAAGGAATGAGAGATTTTTCTTAAGACTCGATTGGGCAAATATATGCTCTCGTTAGTGTCACTTTAATTCGTAAGGACTTAGAGTCCAGTTGTATACTTGTCAAAGAGGGAAAGGGCTTAACTTACAAAGAATAAGGGTATTTCATATTGGGTGTGCAAGTGTTTATGTGTATTATCAATGTGTGTGTTATGTGAAGAGAGAGAGAGAGAGAGAGAGAGAGAGAGAGAGAGAGAGAGTTTGATATATATATATATATATATATGTGTGTGTGTGTGTGTGTGTGTGTGTGCGTTTGATTGTGTGTGTTTATGATAATTTTTTTTCATATTTAGACGTGTTTTTCATATTCAAATAAGCCATATATTTTAATACCTTAATGTCTGGATTCTCTTATCGACCTCGAAATCAGAGTCCCAAGGCGGAACCGCTCAAAGATGATAGCTTCTGACCGGCCGGGAATCGAACCTTAGTCCATTAGCCACGTGGCTAAATGGTAAGTCACAGTTCATGCCAGCTTCCTGGACCAGGGTCCGATTCCTGCCCGGTCAGAAGCTATTGTCTTTGTGTAGTTCCGCCTTGGGAGTCTTATCCCGAGGTCGATAAGAGAATCGAGGCTTTAATGTATTGAAATATATGGTTTATTTGAATATTCTATATATATATGTGTGTGTATATATATATATATATATATACTGTATATGTATCTCTCTCTCTCTCTCCTCTCTCTCTCTCTCTCTCTCTCTCTCTCTCTCTCTTTCTCTCTCTCTCTCTCTCTCTCTCTATATATATATATTATATATATATACACATATCTATCTATCTATATATATATATATATATATACAGAGAGAGAGAGAGAGAGAGAGAGAGAGAGAGAGAGAGAGAGAGTATATGTGTATATACAGTATATATGTACTTATATTTGCACAAAGTTACTATCCCAATTAGTTTTCACTTTTTATTTGTCTGAAACATTACTTCCTTTGCATATGAATTCATTTCTTTTCCAAATAGAATTACTGCATAGCACTAATCAGCTATTCTATGTCCTTATCCTCTTCCCTTGTCCTTCCTTCCTTCCTTCCTTTGCTCCTCTCTCTCCCTTATTCCATCTCTCGTCAGCATCATCCTCTCCTCCCCTTTTTCGAGGGTAGAGGCTCAGTCCCGAAGCCAGATAAGAATTCTCTTCTGGGAGACGGAAGCTGTGAGTGAACGTCTCAATGGATGAAATGAATTGCAATTTGGTTGCCCATCTCGGTTCTTTTGTTGGTGCATCCTTTTAAAAGAATGTCCTATTTATATTTGATAACTATTGGAATTCTCTTAAAAGAATGTCCGAGTTATATTTGATAACTGTTGGAATTTTATTGAAGAATGTCCGAGTTATATTCAATAACTTGGAAGTCTCTTAAAGAATGTCAGAGTTATATTTAATGATTATTGTAATTTTTTTTAAAGGATGTCCGAGTTATATTTAATAACTATTGGAATTGTCTTAAGAAAATGTCCGATTTATATTTGATAACTATTGGAATTCTCTTAAAAGAATTTCCGACTTATATTTAATAACTATCGGAATTTTCGTAAAGGATGTTCGAGTTATATTTAATAACTATTGGAATTCTGTTAAAGAATGAGCGATTTTATTGAATAACAATTGGATTTTTTTTAATGGGTGACCGAGTTATATTTAATAACTATAGGACTTCTCTTGAAGAATGCCCGAATTATATTTAATAACTGTCGGAATTCCATTAAAGGATATCCGAATTATACTTGATAACTATCGGAATTCCCTTAAAATTGTCCGAATTACATTCAATAACCATCGGAATTCTCTAAAAGAATGTTCAAATTACATTTAATATCTATCGGAGTTATATTTCAAACATTCGAATTAAGGCTTGTGTTGTAAACTGGCTTTATGTAAATTGGTATTATTTACCTTTGAAATGAACGAATTTATAACATATTTGTATTTTGAGCAATTTAGTGAATTATAATTTCCACTTTGATTGCATAACGTTAATGGTTTTCTTTTAACGGTGCCCAAATTACTACTAATATATTATTTTGGAAACAGAATAGCGGATGTTACGATTGCAATAGCTGGTAACTCATTTATCATTACCCCCATTTGCCTGGCGCTTATTAATATGAATTAATAAATCTAAATAGGACAGTTGCTAGAAATGATAATGAATGTATCATATAATTAATAATTGCTATTATGCAGTAATGAGTGTTCAATTTAATATAGCACAGGAATAATAATAATAACAGACGGGACTCATGTCAAGCTGCCCAAATTAAACTGTTTTCATCAGGTTTAAATCTCTGAAGTTCATTCGATACGAAAATATGATTTGTGCTAATAATCAGAGTTTAATTATATTGAGGTTTTGAACCGAATAGATTTATAATTGATTTAGCAACTTAATCTGATGATAACGTACAGTAAAACAGAACAATGATAAGGCCCTTGATAAGCCAGAAATGATAACGTTTGCTGCAATAAAAGACGCTGTTATTCTTTAAAAGAAAACTAAGGTGGCATTTTCATTTTGAACATGCTTTAATGTGGAAGCAAGAGAACGAATTGCAGCAATAACCTCGACATTTGAAAATAAAGAGGTAACATTATTTCGTAGTAAAATGTACCTACTGGAGAATCTAATTTTCAACGCCGTCGGCAACTGAAAGGTTG
>NC_090751.1:2882462-2892462 GCF_036898095.1 Palaemon carinicauda
AACCTGTAATAATATAAATCTGTAAATTCCCCAGCTATTTGTTTATGCCTTATTATTTTTCAATATATCTTTGTGTCTTTGTTTAAATTGCCATTGGAACGTTGTAAAAAATTTTATTGTAACGCTTTTGGTTTATTCGCAAGATTTTATTATAAGAAATGTTATTGTAACCTCTTCGGTTTATTCGCATGATTGTATTGATAGGTGTACAAACGGAAGGTAATATATCTCGGTTTATTTTAGAAACTATAAAGAAGACTTACATTGGTGTGTTTGACATTCAAGATAGGACACTCAAGGTTGGGGTTCAGTTAAAAATGGACTATTTAATGTGTACAGCTCTTACTCGTGGTAGATCATGCAATCAATATCTTACCCACATTAGATCATGCGTTCAATATCATCCCACAGTAGATCATAGTATCAATATCATACCCACAGTAGCATAGTATCAATATCATACCCACATTAGATCATGCCATCAATATCACACCCACAGTAGATCATAGTATCAATATCATACCCACAGTAGGTCATAGTATCAATATCATACCCACAGTAGGTCATAGTATCAATATCATACCCACAGTAGATCATAGTATCAATATCATACCACATTAGATCATAGTATCAATATCATCATACCCACAGTAGATCATAGTATCAATATCATACCCACAGTAGATCATACTATCAATATCATACCCACAGTAATCATAGTATCAATATCATACCCACATCAGATCATAGTATCAATATCATCATACCCACAGTAGATCATAGTATCAATATCATACCCACAGTAGATCATACTATCAATTATTATACCCACAGTAATCATAGTATCAATATCATACCCACAGTAGGTTCATAGTATCAATATCATACCCACAGTAGATCATAGTATCAATATCATACCCACAGTAGATCATAGTATCAATATCATACCCACAGTATTCATAGTATCAATATCATCATACCCACAGTAGAGCATAGTATCAATATCATACCCACAGTAATCATAGTATCAATATCACACCCACAGTAGATCATACTATCAATATCATACCCACAGTAATCATAGTATCAATATCATCATACCCACAGTAGAGCATAGTATCAATATCATACCCACAGTAATCATAGTATCAATATCATACCTACATTAGATCATAGTATCAACATCATCATACCCACAGTAGATCATAGTATCAATATCATACCCACAGTAATCATAGTATCAATATCATACCCACATTAGATCATGCCATCTAATATCACACCCACAGTAGATCATAGTATCAATATCATACCACAGTAGGTCATAATATCAATATCATACCCACAGTAGGTCATAATATCAATATCATACCCACATTAGATCATACAATATCATACCCACAGTAGATCATAGTATCAATATCATACCCATATTAGATCATGCCATCAATATTACACCACAGTAGATCATAGTATCAATATCATACCCACAGTAGGTCATAGTATCAATATCATACCCACAGTAGGTCATAGTATCAATATCATACCCACAGTAATCATAGTATCAATATCATAAGCCACATTAGATCATAGTATCAATATCATCATACCCACAGTAGAGCATAGTATCAATATCATACCCACAGTAGATCATACTATCAATATCATACCCACAGTAATCATAGTATCAATATCATACCCACATTAGATCATAGTATCAATATCATCATACCCACAGTAGAGCATAGTATCAATATTATACCCACCAGTAGATCATAGTATCAATATCATACCCACAGTAGATCATACTATCAATATCATACCCACAGTAATCATAGTATCAATATCATAGCCACATTAGATCATAGTATCAATATCATCATACCCACAGTAGAGCATAGTATCAATATCATACCCCACAGTAGATCATAGTATCAATATCATACCCACAGTAATCATAGTATCAATATCACATCCACAGTAGATCATAGTATCAATATCATACCCACAGTAGGTCATAGTATCAATATCATACCCACAGTAATCATAGTATCAATATCATACCCACAGTAATCATAGTATCAATATCATACCCACAGTAGGTCATAATATCAATATCATACCCATAGTAGATAATGCCATCAATATCATCACACACAAAGTAGATCATAGTATCAATATCATACCCACGGAAGATGCTCATATCGAACCCAATGCCACCTTGGATAATGCCCTCAAAACCATACCTACGTGGGATGTTCATGTTAAAATGATAAAACTTAGAAGATGTTGTAATTAATGTCACATGAACTTTGGATGTTATTATTAAGATCATAATACTATTAATTGCTGTAACCCAGATTGTATTTACGGAGGATCCTGTTGTCAAGGTCCTATCGTTTAATGCTGTTATCAACGTCATACCAACGTTTGATGACTTATCAAGATCCATGGTCTTCACTGTCTGGGGTTAGAGTTCTCTTGCTTGAGGGTACACTCGGGAACATTGTTCTATCTTATATCTTATTTCTCTTCCTCTTGTTTTGTTAAAGTTTATATAGTTTATATGGAGATATTTATTTTAATATTGTTGCTCTTGAAATATTTTATATTTTCCTCGTTCCCTTTCCTCGCTGAGCTATTTTCCCTGTTGGAGCCCTGGGCTTATAGCATCCTGCTTTTCCAACTAGGGTTGTAGCTTAGCAAGTAATAATAATAATATTATTGTTGTTGTAGATTGCCTGGTTCTTTTGTCCAAGCACGGGCTCTTGCAATTCTGCAGCTCGTCAGTTCAAGACCTTAATCACTGCATTCTTCTCTTACTAAGTTCATGGAAGTTTGATGCACAGTTGTTGTCTAGATTTTTATTCTGAATGCTGTTGTCAAATTCATACTCGAGATGGACCATTTGATATATATAATTAATGCCAATCACGCAACCAAAGAAATTTTAAACAATATTAACCTGGACCTCGCAACATGAAACTATAGTCAATTCTATTAATGAGGTGCATTTTCACCGACTCGCAGGGGTGTCCTTTTAGCTCGGAAAAGTTTCCTAATCGCTGATTGGTTGGGACAAAATAATTCTAACCAATCAGCTCGCAGGAAACTTTTTCCGAGCTAAAAGGGCACCCCTGCGAGTCGGTGCAAATGCGCCTCATTATAAAAATTAAGTATAGTAAATAGAAGGAGAAATCTATTATTAAAAATTGAGTATAGTAAATAGAAGGAGAAATCTATTATAAAAATTGAGTATAGTAAATAGAAGGAGAAATCTATTATAAAAATTGAGTATAGTAAATAGAAGGAAAAATCTATTCCAAATGTTTATTTAGTTATCGGTCATGTGAATAGAATATGTTTTGCTTTAAAGTGTTCCGATGAATTTAGATTTCTTGATATTCAGAGGAATATCTCTTTGCCATTATTTGGATTTGCCGTCGTGGGTTCTATAGTCACTATCATTTACACATCATTTAGGGTTGTGGTGGCCTGGTGGTAGCATCCTTGCCTGGTGATTGCCAGACTGTGGTTCGAGTCCCGCTCAAACTCGTTAGTCCCTTTGGTCGTTGCAACCTCACTATCCTTGTGAGCTAAGTTTTGGGGTTTTGGGGTAGCCTATAGGTCTATCTGGTGAATCATCAGCATCCATTGCCTGGCCGTCCTTGGTCTTAATTTGGGTGAGAGGGGGCTTGGGCACTAATCATTCTCTATGGCATTGTCCTGCTTGATAGGGCAATGTCACTGTCCCTTGCCTCTTGCCATTCATGAGAGGCCTTTAAACCCATTAGTGTGAATTTGAGTGTAATTAATGATTATGGTTAATTTTAAGCCAGGAGGTTTACTGGTTTTTTTCTCTTAACTGAAATAATTTTATTTTTATTTTATATCTAAGAAAAAAAAATGTGATTTGCATGCAAATTTCTTATCAAGTTTTCATTCAAATCATCATGGTCATTATTAAAAAAAACACACAATATATATATATATATATATATATACATACACTCATATATATATATATATATATATACATACACTCATATATATATATGTATATATATATATATATATATATGTATATATATATATATATATATATTTAAATATGTGAATATATAGATATAGCATTTGTTTTAATATTTGCATGCAATGTCCATTATTTTTCTTTTACATTTTGCTAGTCACATTAAAACATTTTCTCCTTACATTTCTATCATTATTTTCTCCTTTAAACATTACAATTTTCATTTTCCATTTTATTTACGAAATCAAAGCATTCACTTGTTTCCGTCTTTTCTCCAATTCTGAGCTTCAGCGAATTTCATTTATTTACAAATGATAAACATTGCTGACGGATATATATTTCATTTAATTTCTTAGATTATTCCTCACTTTTATTTCTTATGTTCATTACTTCTCGATTTCTTTTTTTTTCGCCTTTGGGCTTTATTACATTGTGAATTTCCAGCTTGAATCTTTTTCTTTTGATATGCTTTTTAATTTCCATTTGATAGCTTTCTTATAAATTGCAGGAACAATGTGATTATATATATATATATATATATATATATATACTGTATATATATGCATATATATATATATGTATATGCCATATATATATATATATATATATATTCATATATGTATGTATGTATATGCGTGTGTGTGTGATGTGTGTGTTCTAATTAATCATATTGTTGGGTAGCAAAGTCTTTATTTTACATACGATATTTGCTTCGTAATCTGCATATATATATATATATATATATATATATGTATATATGTATATATATACATAATTTTATTTTATTTTGCATTCCCTTCCCCCTCTCTACGTGGCCCCGATTTCCAATTTCAGCCGAGGTAAGAAAGCGCTAATGGCCCTCAGTTCACTCAGCATATGAACACCAACTTCTAGTGAAAATCGGTACTACATTAAGAAAACTCAATAGGTTTGTTTCATGAGGCGACTGGAGTTTTACAAGGATGGTTTTGGCTGAATGTGGAGGAGGGTCGGTCGGTATATATCTTGCATATATTTTTATATTTATAGTTTTTGTTGGTATATGGTTGAAGTATTAGTTTACCTTGTAATGAAATGGATCAACTCTCTCTCCTCTCTCTCTCTCTCTCTCTCTCTCTCTGGTTGAAATGTAATTTTACCCGAGAAAGCAGTGGATTAACTCTTTCTTTCTCTCTCTCTCTCTCTCTCTGGTTGAAATGTAATTTTACCCGAGAAAGCAGTGATTAACTCTCTCTTTCTCTCTCTCTCTCTCTCTGGTTGAATGTAATTTTACCAGAGAAAGCAGTGATTAACTCTCTCTCTCTCTCTCTCTCTCTCTGGTTGAAATGTAATCTTACTAGAGAAAGCAGCGATTAACTCTCTCTCTCTCTCTCTTCTCTCTCTCTCTGTGGTTGAAATGTAATTTTACCAGAGAAAGCAGTGATTAAACTCTCTCTCTCTCTCTCCTCTCTCTCTCTCTCTCTCTCAGTTATGAACTTATGAATTAATTCTTAAGTTCTTTATTTCCTCTTTCGAATTGGTTTGCAACCAAAGCAATAGTGCCCTTGATTTTCTTCCGCCTTATAACGCCTTTGTTTTGACATTCATTTATAGGTTCTTGTGTGTTTTTCGTCACTATGTTGCAATGCCAAAACAAATAGAAGAGGAGTGTGTAGCGCGCAATTAAACTTGTGCCGAAGATTCCTCGTAAATTGATTTCAGTTCTCCGTTTCCATTACGGGTTTAAGCCTTGCTAACTTATATTAAGTTAGTTCGGAAGTACATGGATGGTTTGGAATAAGGGCTTTTCTTATGGTATATTTTACAGAAACTATTTTTTTTTTTATTTTATAAAATGTATTTGTACCCAATAAGGTCCATTATCTAATGCAAGTTAATGAAATACGGTACGATTGTTTGTACGGACTAATTCTTGCCCTCGCGCGGTTTTAAAGGTCACTCATGGATGATAGAGGCAAGGGACAGTGACATTTCTTACCCTATCAAGTAGGATAATATCCTAGAGACTTACCATATATACTTATGATCAGCGCCCAAGCCCCCTTTCCACACTACCTAGGACAAAGGAGGGCTAGGCAATGCGTGCTGAATGACTCAGTATATAGACATATAGGCTCCCCCAAACCCTCCATCCTGATGGTTGCCAAACTGGGATTCAAGTCCGCTGTAATTCGTTAGTTTCTTTGGTCTCTGCAACCTCACCATCCTTGTGAGCTTAAGATGGGGCTGTGGTTATGGGGAGACTATAGGTCTATCTGCTGAGTCATCAGCTTGGCCCTCCTGGATCCTAGCTTAGGTATAAGGCTTGGGTGCTGATCATATGTATACATGGTCAATCTAGTCTAAGGCACTGTCCCTTGCCTCTGCCATTCATGAGCAGCCTTTAAAGAAATGATTATGACACTACTTTTCTCCTAAATTTTTATTAGATGTGTAGATCTGCCTCTTCCCTTTCTAAAATATTACAATAGTTGACTTTGATGCTACACTAGTTTTTCTTTCCTTCTTTCCTTAACTCATGAAGACTGAGCGATCTCAGAAAGTAACGCAGCCCACGTAAGCGCAACCGAAGCCTTATATATCCTTCAAGCGCTACCACGCTTTTTCCGGAGAACTGTCATCAAAAGCTGAATTTATTCTGACGTTGTAGCCGCTTAATCTCGGGAGTTCGGTTGACGCGAAGTTCGTTTACGTCCGAGTAGCGTGATACATGCGTTTTGGGGGCTGGGGGGGGGGGGGTGCTGGAGGAGGGGGCGTCCTCCCCCCAACATTTTGTTGGAGCTGTGATTCCATTTACAAGTTTTTCCTTACACTCTGCGTTTGAGGTGACTTAGATTAAGGTGCGCTCTCCTCTCTCTCTCTCTCTCTCTCTCCTCTCTCTCTCGTTCGGGCTAGCACCTCATTAGTTTCTTAAAGAATGTACTATATCTTCTCTCTCTCTCTCTCTCTCTCTCTCTCTCTCTCTCTCTATGTTCGGACTAGCACCTCATTACTTTTCTTAAAGAATGTACTCTCTCTCTCTCTCTCTCCTCTCTCTCTCTCTCTCTCTCTCTGTTTTTATTGTTGTTATATTAATGTGGCAATGCATGGATACTAGCTATGTCCTCTCCAGATATGCAGCATTTGGCTCTCTCTCTCTCTCTCTCTCTCTCTCTCCTCTCTCTCCTCTCATTCCATTACAAATGTGGAGGCCTCATTTCCTCACTGTTTCCCTCGTCCTTCCAACCCATTTCCGTCACGAGCTTGGTCCCATTTTTTCCTTCTTCTTCTTCTTGGGTGCAATTAGATTGGTATGAATTTTTAATGGTGGAAATTTCTTAAATTTCCGAGGTGCGCCTTTTTATGAGGTGATTTCCATGGAATTATTCAAGGGAAGTGAGTTCGACCCCATGTTAATTCTCGTGCTTCAATGAAGTTAAATAGTTTACAGTTGTGTGTGTGTCTGTTTATATATATATATATATATATATATATAAATATATAGTATATATATATATATATATACATATATATATATATTTATATGTATATATGTATATATATGTGTGTATATATATACTGTATATGTATATATATATGTATATATATATATATATATATATGTAAATGTGTGCGTGTTACTATGTGTATATGCTACTACGTTATTATTATAAATTTATTTTCATAAGTGACTTTAAATTCTTTCTTATCAAATAGATATTTTGTTTAATTTTGCAGTTATGTATAGTAGGAAAACATTTAGATAGGATAACTTATCTGTGCATTATTTTGATTGTCATCCTTGGTATTACTACCAGTGATATCCAATAATACCAAATTTATCATTATTATTATTGTATTACCAACAGTAATAATATTAATCAATTTATTAACTTGAATAAAACACCCTGCCGTGTCTTCATCTTGGGTTTTTAAAATCCACAATTATATTATTATTATTATTATTATTACTAGCCAAGCTACAACCCTAGTTGGAAAAGCAAGATTCTATAAGCCCAAGGGCTCCAACAGGGAAAAATAGCCCAGTGAGGAAAGGAAATAAGGAAATAAATAAATGATGAGAATGAATTAACAATATATCATTCTAAAAAACAGTAACAGCGTCAAAACAGATACGTCCTATATAAACTATTAACAACATCAAAAACAGATATGTCATATATAAACAATAAAAAGACTCATGTTAGCCTGGTCAACATAAAAACATTTTGCTCCAACTTTGAACTTTTGAAGTTCTACTTTATTATTGAAAAACAACAGGAGCTTTTGCACTTTTTTCAAAGTGTCTCTTAAGCTGAAGAGGTATAGTTTTGCTTTTGGAGATAAAACAGAACAGATTTCCCCATTAATCGCCATAAGAAAAAAAAATTGTCAATTCCTGTTTGTAAAGTGGATGGTATTCCTAACATAATGTCTCCCATAACACGACACCTCAAGAATTGTTAAACAGGAATCAATACATATGACGTATTTTTGGTTGATGACTTGAAAATTAATATCTTAAAACGGTTCTTTTCCGAGTTGATTTTTTCAACTAGGTTCATCAACTTATAATTGGTTAACAGTTGAATGCAAGTTGATTTTATTGTGCTTAATTATTATTGATATCTGCTCTTATTTGTGTTGTAGTCAACTTGTTTATAGAATAGTAACTTAAAAGGTGTGATTTTGTTTTAGTAAACAAGGTTTAGGTTTATGAAAATGATATTAAGGATAATAATAATACATAATAATAGTACATCTATATTGCATATATGTTCTGTATATATATACTGTATATATATATATATATATATATGTATATTCTGTATATATATATATATATATATATTCTGTGATATATATATATGTATATATATATATATATATATGTATATATTATATTTATATATATGTATATATTCTGTATATATATGTATATATTCTGTATATATGTATATATATATATATATTTATTTATTGATACATATACATACATGCATATATATATGTATATATATACATACATATATATATATATATATATATATATGTATATATATATAATATATATATATATAGAAATTTATTTCTATTTGAACACGATGTTGTGTTGATATTTATCCATATTGACTCATTAGGGGTAATTTGAATGAATTACTACCAATTGTGTCACGTGGTGGGCCGGGGAAATCGGGTAAAACTCGCTGGTAAGAGACTGGTGTCTCGCCAGGTAAAATCCTCGGACAGCTAGATTAGCGTCAGGTTCGGATTTCCTTTTAAAGGCCTCTCGTGGCATGGTTGGTTTCGACCTGGCCTTTCATTAGAAGGGGTAGCGTTCGATCCCATATATATATATATATATATATATACATATATATATATGTATATAATATATATATATGTATATAATATATATATATATGTAATATATATTTATGTATATATATATATATATATATATATAAAGGTATTTATATCTCGCTTTCGTTTCTGTGTTTTTCGGTAACGAAGTTTTCGGCAATTTGTTTGTTAAATTGCATTGCTAACAAAGGGTTTGCACCTGCTCCACGTTTACTGTAGTTCTTTCCTATACGATTTATATATATATATATATATATATATATCTATATATATATAATTTACATACATACATACATACACACACACACACACACACCACACACCACACTCACGAAAAGAATATTATACATGATATACTCTATTCGTCAGAGTTTGTATTCCATCAGGCATACGGAAGAATCATCAGAATCAATGGCCATTGATGTCCAGATTTGCCTTTTTCAATGGAAAATACGCTTCTTCTTCTTCTTCTTCTTCTTCTTCTTCTTCTTCTTCTTCTTCTTCTTCTTCTTCTTTCTTCTTCTTCATAAACGTGGGTAATCTAATCATTCGTGCCATATATGTCGGACACAGCGTTGGCAAAACAACCGAATTCCATCGTCCATTATTCGTCGGAAAGATCTCTCC
>NC_090751.1:2897462-2912462 GCF_036898095.1 Palaemon carinicauda
ATAGTGTCCTGCTTTTACAACTAGGGTTGTAGCTTAGCAAGCAATAATAATAATAGTAATATATATATACATATATATATATATATATATATATATATATATATATATATATATATATATATATATGTATTTTTTTTTTTTTTTTTTTTTTTTTTGCATCCAACGAACGCTATCTAGGACATACACCTCAAGTGGAAAAACGTTTCATGTGATGGCGTACTTTCCATTTCTATTTTATTGTCTCTTCTCTTTTATCGCATGACATGGATTTCTCCGTTATTTTGGCCATAGCGGGGCGGCCTTTTCCGTAAAATGGAGCCTATCGGGAATACGAAGTAATGGCTTTCCCAATATTTTCAATTTTTCTGAATGGGTATTTTTTGAGATTTATACTATTTTAACGTTAGTTTCTCAATGATCTGAATAGCAGAATGAGGTTTTTCTTACTTTGCCCTTTTTTCTATAATATTAAAAATATTTTGGGTGGTTGTTTCAAGGTATAGATTTCATATAATCATTTTGTAGTACCTCATGAAATATTTTTTTATTTATAATTTTCTATTTTTTTCAAATTTTCTGTATTTCCATAAAGTTTATATGATCTTCAAGGTTTCATGAGTCATATTACATAACTTTGTTGTAATTTTAATATTATTATTAAAGAAAATTTGTTATCTATCATATTTGTAAAATTTTTAATATTTCTCAATTTCTGTATTCCCTTTTAACTTCGTACGATCTTAGAAGTTCCATAATTATAACAAAATTTCTAATACAACAGTTTAACATTTAAATTTAAAAGAAAATTGGATTTTTGTCGTATGAAACCAAATTGGAACGTTTCATACTATATCATAACGTTTTTAATTTTGAAAATAAATTTCATTTTTGTCACATAAAGCCAAATTAAACGTTTGTAACGTTTCATACTTAAAATTAACGTTTCAATCTATAGAAATGCATTCTATTTTTGTCACATGGAGCCGATTTCAACGTTTGGAAAGTTTCATACTACAATATATTTTAAATTTTAAAAATGATTTTAAATTTTTTCATATGAAGCCAAATTAAACGTTTTTAAAGTTTCATACAACATTTTTTAAATTTTCAAAATAATTTTAAGTTTTGTCACATGAAGCCAAATTAAACGTTTGTAAAGTTTCATACTACAACATTTTTTAAATTTTTAAAATAATTTTAAGTTTTGTCACATGAAGCCAAATTAAACGTTTGTAAAGTTTCATACTACAACCTTTTTTAAACTTTTAAAATAATTTTAAGTTTTGTCACATGAAGCCAAATTAAACGTTTGTAAAGTTTCATACTACAACCTTTTTTAAACTTTTAAAATAATTTTAAGTTTTGTCACATGAAGCCAAATTAAACGTTTGTAAAGTTTCATACTACAACCTTTTTTAAACTTTTAAAATAATTTTAAGTTTTGTCACATGAAGCCAAATTAAACGTTTGTAAAGTTTCATACTACAACATTTTTTAAACTTTTAAAATAATTTTAAGTTTTGTCACATGAAGCCAAATTAAACGTTTGTAAAGTTTCATACTACAAAATTTTTTAAATTTTTTAAATAATTTTAAGTTTTGTCACATGAAGCCAAATTAAACGTTTGTAAAGTTTCATACTACAACATTTTTTAAATTTTTAAAATAATTTTAAGTTTTGTCACATGAAGCCAAATTAAACGTTTGTAAAGTTTCATACTACAACATTTTTTAAATTTTTTAAATAATTTTAAGTTTTGTCACATGAAGCCAAATTAAACGTTTGTAAAGTTTCATACTACAACATTTTTTAAATTTTTTAAATAATTTTAAGTTTTGTCACATGAAGCCAAATTAAACGTTTGTATAGTTTCATACTACAACATTTTTTAAATTTTTTAAATAATTTTAAGTTTTGTCACATGAAGCCAAATTAAACGTTTGTAAAGTTTCATACTACAAACTAATGTTTTAAGTTTGAAAAATTAAGCCAAATTAAACGTTTGGAAAGTTTCATGCTACAAGTTAACGTTTTAAGTTAAAAAATACATTTTATTTCTGTCACATTAAGCCAAATTAAATGTTTGGAAAGTTTTATGGTACAAAATAACTTTTTAAATTTAAAAAATACATGTTATTTCTGTCACATGAAGCCAAATTAAAGGTTTGGAAAGTTTTATGCTACAAAATAGCTTTTTTAAATTTAAAAAATACATGTTATTTCTGTCACATGTAGCCAAATTAAACGTTTGGAAAGTCTCATGCTACAAATTAACGTTTTAAGTTAAAAAAAAAAAAAGAAACATTTTATTTCTGTCACATGAAGCCAAATTAAACGTTTTGAACGTTGCCTTATGATGTTCATATGCGCCGTCATGGTGCTAATAGCCCTGGTCTGATGTGCTTTGCCTTTTCACAGGAATTTAAAGGCAGGCGAGTCTTTTGATGTTGAGCTTCTGGCAATTTGTGTCCAGTCCATGTAGATTTGTTGAGAGAGAGAGAGAGAGAGAGAGAGAGAGAGAGAGAGAGAGAGAGAGAGAGAGAGAGAGAGAGAGTTCAAGCTCAAAACGGGGAGAAAAAAAATAAAGGCTTAGATGTATGGTTGGATTTTTGTTCATGTGAGAAGGTAGACCTTTTATGTTATTTTATTTTTTAAACCCTAGACATGTAACCTGTATTTTTTCCTCACACACACACACACACCCACACACGCACACATACACACACATATATATATATATATATATATATACATATATATATATATATATATATATATATATATATATATATATATACATACACGTATTGCAAGTGTGCGTGTCTAACCGGAAAGGACAGGTGATCAACAACAACAACAATAACAACAAGAACTCCTAAAGAATCGTTTACACTGAACCAAGCTGCTCACGTGACCCAATGGCTTGTTATTAACCTTATCATTATTTTTATCAATTATGAATTTAAATTTAAATATCCGTGATGACTCATGATATATTTGTGGAATACATCGTTATGATAAAAAAGAAAAGTATGTACAAAGGTAATTATTTATTTAATTATGAGCCCAGGATTAAGGCAATGTACTGACTTTTTCCATAGTAATTGCCTTTTCTTGGAGAACGCAATGAAATGGAAGGTAAAGACGTATATCCGCTTATGAATAATATTATGAGGCATAAATATTCATATATATTTTCATTTAATTATACATACCAAAAATTAATTGTTAGTATGAATGTCTAAGTGATCAAAGTTTCAAGAGACCCCGCCAAATAATCTTTTATTAGAGAGCTTTAAGGAACAGAATTGATAATGAAGCTTCTAACTTGATATAATAATTATGCCTATTTGAAATTCGTTGGATTGTGGAATTATTTGCTCTCATAACACTGGCTTTCTCGAGTATATCAACTGAATGACATTTTGCTGCATTGAATAAGCTTATATTTATTCCTTTTGTCTGACAACTGGATGACATTTTGCTCCATTGAATAAGCATATATTTATTCCTAATGTCTGAAATGTCAAGCATTAGTTCATAAACCCTTTCAGGGAATATATATTTTCCTCGTTTATCCTTTTTTATTATGCATTTATTTAACTTTTATTTTCAGTAGATGAAAATGAAAATCGCTGTTAATTTTGATAATGTGTTGGCTCGTAAATTACTGCAAAGATAACTTTTTCAGCTTTAGCGGTTCTAAGTCTGATGAAGCTAGTAAGGAGTTGTTAGGTTAATTGTACCAGACCCTGACATTAGTAAGGAGTTGCTGGGGGTAATTATACCAGAAAATGACATTAGTAAGGAGCTCTTAGGTAAATTATACCGGACAATGACACTAATAGGGAGTTATTTGATTAATTGTACCAGGCAGTAACACAAGATGTTTGGTTGATTATACCAGAAAATGGCATCGGGAGGCAGCGATTGGGTTAATTATACCAGAGAGTGACACTAGTAAAGAACTGTTAGGTTAATTTTATCTGGTAAATTCATTAATAAGGAGCTATTAGGTTAATTGTACCAGACACTGACATTAGCAAGAAGTTATAAGGTTAATTGTGCCAGACAGGGACACTAGTAAGGAGCTGTTAGGTTAACTGTATCAGGTAATGACATTAGTAAGGAATTTAGATTAATTGTACAAGACACGGACATTAGTAATGAGCTATTAGGTTAATTTTACTACACAGTTAAATTAGTAAAGAGCTGTTAGGTTAATTGTATCTAGTAAAGCCATTAATAAAGGGCTATTAGGTTAATTGTACCAGATACTGACATTAGCAAGGAGCTATTAGGTTAATTGTACCAGACAGGGACTCTAGTAAAGAGCTGTTGGGTTAATTGTATCAGGTAGAGTTATTAGTAAGGAATTTAGGCTAATTGCACCAGACACTGACATTAGGTATGAGCTATTAGGTTAATTGTACCTGACAGTTTACACTAGTAAAGAGGTGTTAGGTTAATTGTATCAGGTAAAGTCATTAGTAAGAAGCCTTTGGGTTAATTGTACTGGACTCAGATACTAGTAATGAGCTATTAGGTTAATATTACCTGTAAAGCCTACCAGTGAGGAGCTATTTGGTTAATTGTACCAGACAATAGCGGTGGTAAGAAGCAATTAGGTTAATATCACATGAAGAGGGCACGAGTAATGAGCTGCTAAATTAATAGTACAAGAAAATTACTACAGTAAGAAGTTATTATGTTAATTGTACCAGACAATTTCATTAATAAGGAGCTACTATGTTATTTTAACAGACAAGTAAATTCATTTAAAAGAGAAACAAATTTGGACAAGAAATATTATTTTGTCTATTCATGAAAACCAGGAGATGTTTATAGAAAAAAGCAGGTACATTAAAACTCATTACTTTTTTTATATAAATTATAATTATTAAACCTATTTTCTTTTCCCTTTTCCAGCAATGATTTCCCACATACTCAAAATATTAACAGAAATCTTTTGATTTTTTTTACAGGTACGTATTGTAAACGTTTGGAGTAAAGCAGCATCTGTGATCTGAAGTAGCTTAAAGAAAGAATAAAGAAACGTTTTCTTGAGGTACTGTAAACATAAATCGAAATCCGTCCAGATATAGCCAAGGTAATTATTGGTATCTCGCTCACTATCTCTGTTACACTTATCTACTTCACTATTTAAGCCAACCTCCTTAGCACTGTCCACATTACAAATGTGTGGTTGCTTTTCTTTTGTTAATGCCGTTACAAATATTATATATATATATATATATATATATATATATATATATATATATATATATATATATATATATATATATACAGTATGCGTAAAAATCACAGGAAAATGTGATGCTCAGATGCAGAAGAACCACAAGGAAAATTAAAATACGAAATATACGATTAAGTCCTGACTAGTTTTGTGATACTTCTTCAGAGGACTTCTTCAGTCCTCTGAAGAAGTATCACGAAACTAGTCAGGACTTAATCGTATATTTCGTATTTTCATTTTCCCTGTGGTTCTTCTGCATATATATATATATAAATATATATATATATATATATATATATATATATATATATATATATATATATATATATATATATATATATATATACATACGAGTGTGTATTATACGAGTAACCTGTAAAACTTGAAGGTCAGTCGTTAATATGCTGGGATCCCTTGTAAATATAGTTCCAGAGTTTAAACCCTAACATCAATTATAGGAACGACAGTATCGGTACTTTGTAAGCATTGTGTCCAACAAGTCTCGAGAGCCTTTCCCTAGAACACCATACCCTCCTGGATCAAAGACTTGATCTCCTCGAGTTCTTTTAGATGGTTAAGAAAAGGGTCAGAGGAGATGGCCCTTCAGCCGAGTGGGAATCGAAACAAGGGTCGTGGTAAGAGGCGGGTTATGGATGGACAAGGGGATATGGTTTATTATTCGGTTTCTTTAAAAGGAACAGAAAATGATGGTGTACACTGTGTTTGTTCTGTGAGGAAGTGACCTCAAGAATTGTTCAAGACAGATGGAGCCCCGTATTGTGATTCTTGAATATATGTATGTGTGGCAATAACAACAAATGCAGCCGTTTCTCGTCCACGGTAGGACATAGGCCTCAGACATGTCCTTATGTCTATGGTTTGGCCAGTTTTCATCACCACCCTGGCCTGTGCGGATAGGTGAAGGTGAGCGATTTCGTTGGATCGCTCACAACAAATTGGCCTGTTAAGGGTGGCCTTAACTAGTTTAGCTTTGCTGATCATGGTGATACGCAAACCCTTTCACCAACTCTTGAACGTCAAGTTGAACAAAGCACTCCCTGTCACAGTGGTACAACGTTCGGACACCATTTCTTGAAATCTTGTTGTATCTTCTTTTGGTGTATCTTCCATTAATTCACCCAGGTAGGTTTCTGGTTCCAGTTTAATCTGAATAGATGCTCACCAAAACGTCAGCCTGACAGTTGGGAAAGCCCAACTCCCCACTGGTGCCCAACCACAGCAGTGGCCTCCCCAGTAAACAGCTTAAACCCACGGTACCTAGCTGGGATTCATCTGCTGCCATACGAATGATAGGCGAACACGCTACCTCTGTACCAGCTAGGATTGATTGATTGATTTGAGGTTTTCTAGCATCCTGACATCTAGTACAGTGGTGTGAGGGTAGTAACTGAAACTAGAAATATATTCTTAAAATACAATTATCGTTTTGAGAAAACTGGTCAATTTTATGACGTATTTGAATCCAGTTCATTATTTTGGTCCTGTTCAGACTTTGCGTTGCTCTAATGTGCTTAATTTAACTATATACTTTCTGCTCTATCAATGTTAGATCGTGTTATCTTTTTACCAAGGCAACAAAAAGGGGAGGTAGAATAAAAAAAGATATATCGACAGAAAGCTTCCTCAAAAGATAAGGAGAAACTTTCCCTTTGAATTAAAGAAAAACTAAAAATTTAAAGAGGCCAGAAAAATAGTAAGGAGCCTTTTCAGTTCGTCTGTGGCTTTCTCGAAAAGATTAACAACTTTACCCTGATGCTTTGAGCGTAGACTCAGATAGCATTTTTGAGCATAGATTCAGATAGCATTGGAATATATTTTAACGAGGTGTACTTATTTTATTTTAGGAATGTTTATAGATATTATCCTTTGATTTGTGTAATTCGTAAATAGCAGAGGGACATGTTGATTGAGTTTAGGTTCGAATATTTAGGTTAAAATATTTTATTTTAATTGTTCATTACCCCTCTTGTAATTTATTTAGTTCCATATTTCCTTTCCTCGCTTGGCTATTTTACCCTGTTGGAGCACTTGGGCTTATAGCATCCGGCTTTTCCAACTAGGGTTCTAGCTTAGCTGCTAATAATAATAATAATAATAATGATAATAATAATAATAATAATAATAATAATAATAATAACAACAGGGGATAAAGAACAGTAATGGCACCGAGCTTAATCAAATCCATAATGAGATGTGATGATTAGACATGAAAAGTAAGCTTCCGAGGAAATTAGGAAAATCTTCATCATCATCATCATCATCATCATCTCCTCCTACGCCTATTGACGCAAAGGACCTCATTTAGATTTCGCCAGTCGTCTCTATCTTGAGCTTTTAGATCAATACTTCTCCATTCATCATCTCCTACATAGTCCTCAGCCATGTAGGTCTGGGTCTTCCAACTCTTCTAGAATCTTGTGGAGCCCATTAGCAAGAATCTTACGTTCCTTAGCGTCTAAAATGTTTCAAGGAAAATATCTTGAATTATATTAAGTAGAACCTTGAACAAGTGCTTACGTAGGGTCGTTGCCAACTGATTAGGATATTAAAACTAATGTTGTTGGTTTTTTTTTTCCCAGAAATCTGGCAGCCTGATTGTTGTTTTTTTTTTTTTTTTTTTTTTTTTTTTTTTTTTTTTTCATCCTGGCTAAATTTTAATGAAAGCATTTCAGGATTACATAAATTTTTTGAAGCTATATTTCATATGTTGAAATGAACACTAGTATGACGTGCTTTTAGTAACTGTGAATGTATAGCCGGAAATTTTAGCATATGTTTATATGAACATTATTCATTGATATTACGTGCTTTCGGTAACACTTAATGTATAGCAAGGGTTTAGTATACACGTTTTTTTTCGGAAAAGGCGAATTTTACTTTAGATTGATTGAGTCTTTTTATAGTTTATTTATGACATATTTGTTTTTTATGTTGTTAATAGTTTATATATGACATGGCTGTTTTGACGTTACTTATTTTAGAATAATTTATTGTTAATTTGTTCTCTTCATTTATTTATTTCCTTATGTCTTTTCCTCACTGGGCTATTTTTCCCTGTTGGAGCCCCTGGGCTTATAGCATCTTGCTTTTCCAACTAGGGTTGTAGCTTGGATAGTAATAATAATAATAATAATAATGATAATAAGTGATGTTTGAACGTGTGAACCGGGTATTTGGTTGTCGAACACGTTTGTCGAGCGGTTCGAAGAAAGTCTGTTCTTGCCTGGCTTTTGTGGGCGGGACTTCATTGTCCACAAACCTTATGCATTTGTGGCTTACTCCGCCTCTTCGAACCGTTTGACAACCGTGTTCGACAACCGGGTTCGACGAACGGTTCGATCGTATAAACACCGCTTTTACATGATGGTTTTTCTGTTTAGTTTTGGCCCAAACTATATCCAACTATAATGATTGTCATCATCATCATCATCATCATCTCCTCCTACGCCTATTGACGCAAAGGGCACTCTGTTAGATTTCGCCAGTCGTCCCTTTCTTGAGCTTTTACATCAATACTTCTCCACTCATCATCTCCTACTTCGCGCGTCATAGTCCTCAGCCATGTAGGCCTGGGTCTTCCAACTCTTCTGGGGCCTTGTGGAGCCCAGTTGAAAGTTTGGTGATCTAATCTCTCTTGGGGAGTGCGACGAGCATGCCCAAACCATCTCCCTCTACCCTTCACCGTGATCTCATCCAAATAGGGCACTCGCGTAATCTCTCTTATAGTTTTATTTCTAATCCTGACCTGCCATTGAACTTCCAATATTCTCCTAAGGGCTTTGATCTCAAATTTACAAAATCTATTGAATAATGGTTGTACTTTCTATTAATATATAAAAATAATAACATTATTAGAGTGAGCTTACTTCTTATACAATCTGCAGATGAATTGAAGTGTTACATATTTGTCAAGGATGTTCTGTAAATTTGTTATTTACGTTACCTGGCTCTTGTTGCTGTTGTTGTTTTTAGATTCAAATTGATCCTATTTCAATGAGATTGCGTTTTTTAATTAGAACAATCCTCAAACCTCCTTTGACTCCTTCTCCTTTAGGAGAGAAGCAGCTGGGGGAATTGAATTGACGCTATCCCTCTAAGCCAGGACTCGAGAGTTATCTCTTGAGTTTCCTAGACTAGCAAGACAGTTTTCTTGGTTATACTGGGCCTGATAAGAAAGAAAAAAATATATAAATCGTTTGTCTTTTGTCCTTTTCCCATTTTCTGACAGATTGAATTGATCTTTTGCAAGGATAGTTTTACTGTTACTTGTTCTTCTCTCGTTTTAATCTTTTCACTGCCATTGGTGACTTAGAAAAAAATTGAAAATGGAAACATCTTTTAAAACCATGCAAATCATATCAAGTTGGTATTGTTGGGAAGTCTTGATGAGAGTTTTCAAATAAATATCAACAAGCTATATAGGGTTTGAGTGGGCTTGAAAGATTTTGTTACATCAGAGGTTTTGTTGAATTCACCACTGGCAGTGAAATGATAAAGATGGAATATAAAAATCTTGTTGGGTTCACAAAGAAGAACTAATGGGACGTGTAATCAATGTATCGATATTAATACTTTTTATTTACTTATTATCAAACTCATATTTAATTTAAGGGTATTAGCAAGCGTGCATTTTATAATGAGCATTCATTAAAATATGTTATTACATACATCATATTGGCTGCAAGAAACAAAGGTATTATAATTGTATCAAAATGAATTTGAATTTATGAAACTGCAATTAGAAACGTATGCTCTCCTTAATGTTTAAACAAACAAATGCTTTGTTCCAACATAATAGTGTAATGTCAGGTCTTTTTGGTATAATTGTATCCAAATGAATTTGATTTTATGGAACTGCAGTTTTAAACGTATGCTTTCCTTAATGTTTAAACAAACAAATGCTTTGTTCCAACATAATTATATTGTAATGCCAGGGCATTATGGTAAAAGTGTATTCTATTTTTTGAAATGATTGCTAATGAGGAGATTACCTGTGTCATGCCAGTTTTAATCGGACATGGGCTGTCATTTTACCATACGATTATAGGCGTGTAATGTGCTGTATATGTGTAGGACTGTGTATATGCGTTATTAGCACATACAACAGTTGAGTTGTAAGTTTTATAGATTCTAAGTATTTTATTCATCTAAGCCTCTTCATTTGATAAGAACTTCATCTGCATATTGTCACTGATCTTGATATATTTAATATTCTTGATTCATATTTTTCCCATATGGTTGATTTATTTTCTTATATCCTTTCCCCACTGAGCTATTTTTCCCTGTTTGAGCTTGGGCTTATAGTATCCAGCTTTTCCAACTAAGTTTGTGGCTCAGCTATTAATAATAGTAATATTAACAAGCGGGGCACTCAGTAGAGCGCAGACCTCCGTCGTGGCAGCTTTATTTCTCGACATTTTGCTTGACCTTAACCTTGATCTTTGACTTCAACATGTATCAATTGGCGTTGATTTTCATACTATCAAATATGAACCAAATTTGAAATTTCTGTGACAACGATGTCTAAACTTATGGCTGATTGCGTGAATTGGACATTTTGCTCGACCGTGACATTGACCTTTGAACCTGACCTTCCAAAATTTAATATTTTCCAGTTTTTTACATGACAGTTAATCCTTGCAAGTTTCATTACACTACGATAAAAATTGTGGCCAGGAAGCTGTTCACAAACAAATACACAATCGGGGTAAAACATAACCTCCTTCCAACTTCGTTGGCGGAGGTAAATACAATAATAATAATAATAATAATTTACTACAAGCCCAAAGGCTCCAATATTTAAAATATCGTAGTAGAAAGAAAGGGTACCTTGTAAAAATAATAAAGAAAAACAAATCATATAGAATAGATAGCAAAGACATTATAATGTGGTGATCATGTCAGTATTTGTGCGAAGCTCTAACAATACCCTGACTTACATTGAAGGATCCCCCTGCCATTTGGAATAATCTCTCTCTCTCTCTCTCTCTCTCTCTCTCTCTCTCTCTCTCTCTCTCTTTCTCTCTGTATATATATATATATATATATATATACTGTATATACACACATATATGTGATAAATTTTGCACATTTAGACGTGTTTTTCATATTCAAATAAGCCATATATATTGATACATTAACGTCTGGATTCTCATACCGACCTCGGGATCAGAGCCCCAGCCGGAACCACTCAAAGACAACTGCTTCTGACCGGCCGGGAGTCGAACCCTGCTCCAGGAAACTTGTATGAGCAGTGACTTACCATATATATATATATATATATATATATATATGGGTGTGTATGTTTTTGTAATACGGATAGTATAAAAAGCAATAAACCCATACACATAGTAAATCTTAAACCTCCCAAGATATGGAAGTAGGAACAAGCTAACTATTTTTTTCGGAATTTATCCTGTGTCATTTTTGTTTTTCAATGCGTCATTCAATACTGTAATGACGAGGTTACTTACTGCTTAATATATGGATCTCACACTATCCAAAAGTCCAGCTTATATGACGGGCCGAGAGAAGGTTGTGACTCAAAAGCAGGATGAAAGCAACTGAGTGAGTTTATTGTAGAACACTCTCCTTTATATACAAAATCTCAAGCAACAAGAATTTTCATGTTCAAAAGTCGACACTGTTACAGAGGAGAAAACAGACATGTTATTTCAGGTTCTTTTTAGTGCGAGGGGAGAGCGAAGATACAAGCACAAAATGAAGTATGTACGATCGTGTGAAACACGGTTGGTACACTTAGTAAATCAAAACCAAAATAGCGACTTTATTAAAGAGAATAAAATATAAAACGTGATTATCAAAATAGCCTCCATCATCCTTCGGTGAGCGTAATGTTCATCTATTAACTGCGACAGCCATCAAAGGAACTGTGGATATTTTGACAATGGAGTCTAAATCCCTTTTGGCATTTGTATTCAAAGCTTCTACCGGCGTTATGTGCTGACCATTTATGTGGGTGAATGGCTTGAAGGGTTTGGGTAAATAAGGAAAGTTGTTGAGGATGAATCTATCCAGATGACAAATTCAGAAGATAGATGGTTTGTGTGGATAGGTGGAATGGGAGTTTATTTGGCGAGGAAGATGGACTAGATAATGAGGCCTGATGTTGTTATTATTATTATTATTATTATTATTATTATTATTATTATTATTATTATTATTATTATTACTAGCCAAGCTACAACCCTAGTTGGAAAAGCAATATGCTATACGCCCAAGGGCTCCAACTGGGAAAAATAGCAAAGTGAGGAGAGGAAATTAGGAAATAAATAAATGATGAGAACATATTAACAATAAATCATTCTACAAACAGTAACGACGTCAAAACAGATATGTCATATATAAACTATGAAAAGACTTATCATTATTATTATTATTATTATTATTATTGTTATTATTATTATTTGAAATGCAGAGTCATTCATATGAATTATGTCAAAATAACCATTGATTTGTAAAGAAAATAAATTAACAAACGGCATTTCTAATATCGCGTGACATGAGGAAAATAGCACAAGATATTCAAATATGATAAAAATATATCATGTATTGAGATTCTTACAAATTTGTAGATAAATTAACAGGTCATACATTGCTGTAAGTGTCGACCATACAATTGCCATAAGCTGTATGATTATTTTATTACTTTACTTTAAGGAAACCCTGTGCCCTACAGAACCTAAAAGGTCTATTTGTAGTATATATTCTTAGTTATATAGAGTATCACAGGGCATATTCCACATTAATTGCCAAATGCATATTATCGAAGCGCTTAAGAAATAAGAAATTCTTCAGTTTCATCTTGAAAACCTTGATATCTTCAGTCTTTGTGATGTCTAGTGGGAGTTTGTCGTATAGTCTTGGGCTGCATATTTGAAAGCTTTAGAACTTGTAGTATATATATATATATATATATATATATATATATATATATATATATATATATATATATTATATATATATGTGTGTGTGTGTATGTGTATATATAGATATATATGTATATAAATGGGTATATATATATATATATATATATATATGTATGTATACATATATATATATATAAGTATATATATATATATATGTATATATATATATATATACATATATATATATATATATATATATACATATATATATATATATATATATATATATATATATATATATATATATATATATATATATATGTATATATATATATATATATATATATATATATATATATATATATGGGTTCCAACCAGATTTTCATTGGTAATTTGAAAGTAAATAAAGTGCCAAATATAATACTATAGAGTATCTAGCTATGGTAGAGCCTTTTGTCACGGCACTGTCATCAAAGAATTTTATCGTTGTTCCTAACTGAAATAAGGCTAAATCTGTATCATAATCAGTGTGAGATAACAAGGCCGGTCAAAGTCATATCACAAATAACCCCAGGTTATTGATAATTCGAGATCCACTGTATTTACACTTGACCTTTTGGAGATATATTTGCCCATTGCTTTGGACGTGCTGTGATAATGGAATTTCTATTTCATTACTAGTGTGCCCTCCTGATTCACGTGTTGGGTAGTTTGTAGCGCTACGGCCAAGCGTCCTAATTTGCTTATTATCACTCTGAATGTTATCTTGTATAGAATAAAAACGATTGGAAATGGTCTACGGATCTTAAATATGTTGTGTAAGGGGGGGTCCGGGGGGCGAAGCCCCCCTGTGTAAGGACACGGCTTTTAGCATAGGTTAGGTGGGTTTTTTAAGTTAGCTTCTCCCGTCGTACTCGTAGGTAAGGAAACTGTTGTGTAAGGGGTGGGGGGGGGGGGGGGGCAAAGCTCCCCTGGGTAAGGATACGGCTTTTAGCATAGGTTAGGTGGGTTTTTTAAGTTAGCTTCTCCTGCCAAAATCGTTTTTCGAACGACGGCCACAGTTCAGAATATTCCCGTTTTCTACGGGATCTGGCCGTCACCCTACAAAGGCTCCTGTTATTTTTTATTCCACTTAGACCGGGACGCGGAGCTTTTTTGAAATTTGCGTTTATGAGCCTTGAGATTATTATAATTCATCCCCAATTTATCTGCCCCACAATGATAAATATTACATCTACAGTTACATATCTGTTTTTGACGTTGTTAATAGTTTATATAGGAGATATCTGTTTTGACGGTGTTAGTGTTTTTAGAATGAGAGCAAATTTGGAAAAGAGCAAATTTGGAAAATACCAAATTTGGAAAAGAGCAAGTTTGGAAAATAGCAAATTTGGAAAAGAGCAAATTTGGAAATCTCCAGTTACATATGTGTTTTTGACGTTGTTAATAGTTTATATAGGACATATCTGTGGTGACGGTGTCACTGTTTTTAGAATGATATATTGTTAATTTATTCTCATCATTAATTTATTTCCTTATTTCCTTTCCTCACTGGGCTATTTTCCCCTATTGGAGCCCTTGGGCTTATAGCATCTTGCTTTTCCAACTAGGGTTGTAGCTTGGCTAGTGATAATGATAATAATAATAATAATAATAATAATAATAATAAATAATTTATATAGGACATATCTGTTTTGACGCTGTTACTGTTTTTAAAATATATTGCTAATTTATTCTCATCATTTATTTATTTCCTTATTTCTTTTCCTTACTGTGCTATTTTTCCCTATTGGAGCCCTTGGGCTTATAGCATCTTGCTTTTCCAACTAGGG
>NC_090751.1:2917462-2932462 GCF_036898095.1 Palaemon carinicauda
GAATTCCAGATTCAGGCTGTCCTGGTCATGGCGGAAGCGTAACTTAATTTGAACCAATTTACTCCAACGACAGCTGCTTTTGATATACAGAGACTCGGGCAGAGTTTGACTTAAACTCTTGCTAACTTTAGGTAAATTGTTAAACCACATTATTCTTGCTCGAAATATTGCGTTCCCGGGGATTAAAACAATGCTGGTGGCTCCTCCTCCTCCTCCTCCTCCTTCATCTCACATTCTCCTTTGTTTGGTGTTGGTGAAGGATTCTCTCTCTTCTCGCATGTTTACCTCTGCTAACGAAGTTCGGGGGCGGTTATGTTTTCGCCCCTGTTTGTCTCATTGTCCGGTTTTCTGTTTGTTTGTTAACAACTTCCTGGCCACAATTTTACTCATAGAGTGGTGAAACCTTCAGGGATTAATTATTATATTGAGACGTGGAATTGATTCAATTTTCCAACTCCTAGGTCAAAGTTCAAGGTCAAGGTCGAGGAAAAGGTCGGCCGAATCAACCCCACCCTTAACCACAAGTTCACACAAGGTTGTCACACAGACTTCAAATACGCCTACAGTCTAAAATAATTCTGGGAAAGGCAAGCTGGCTTCGAGAAATAAGCTGCCGTGACGGAGGTCTACGTTCTCAGAATGCTTTTCTAATTCAGAGTATGTCCAGCTGCAATGACATGTTTTCATTAGGGAAATTATACTAAATGAATATTGATGAAGTGGTGACTTAATCGAAGGCCCAACACGAACAAGAATGTGTTGATTGTGTGTTAAAGTCGACTAGAACGAATTGTTAGTTTGTTTGATTGTGTTATTGCTGAGTAGAAGGATGTTCTGCTTAATATATACACCAGGAAAGGATTAGAGGTACATCTGTTTATTATTTGGTTGAAATGGAAAGGAAAACGGAAAACATCTTTGTGGAAGATCACGGACTTTGTATGGTATATGGATGAGAATGACTGTACAAAGATAAGGCATGGTAGCTTTATGAGATAGTGAATGATAATTGCGCTAAGATTTAAGCTAGAGGAGGTTTTGGGATTTTCATTGTTACTGGGGTTCTTCTATAGTTACCTGTTGGATGATGAATTTGATAGTGAATGGTTTATCAGAAGCCATTATGTCTGATGGGAAGAATCTTGTATAAAAAAAAAAAAAAAAAAAAAAACGGGATTTTGAATCGTAAAGTCTGAAATTTGTTTGTTCAGCTTTGAATTATTTTTGCTGTTGGTTATATCAGTTTTATCTTATAATCTCTTCCTGATTATTATTTATCCATAAGAGTATACTACTCGTCTTGTACTAGGTAAGGTTTATGGAGACAAGGAAGATGAAAATAGACGTCCAGAGCTTGGAAGTAAAGGGAAAACAATAGTCCCGAAAACAAGGCACCCGAGATGGTCCACTTTATAGAGTAGGTTAGTACTGCATTATGATATGTAAAGTTTAATAGTGGTTTTATTGTTTTCTTTAATTTTCTGACGATTAAGAAGGATTCAAACCATAAATCATTGAGAAAAGGAGATTTTAAATATATTAAAAGGGGAAAATAGAGTCATTATTATTTTAGTATAATTATAATATGATAAAAAGTAGAGTTAATTTTGTATTGCATGTGGGTTTTGTAAAGATAGCATCAGTCTTGCTATACGAGGTTCCAATTGTTCTAACTGCTGATTATTTAGCGTTAGTTTAAATCGGTATTAGTTGCCAGGGATAATATGAATTGGGATTTACAAAGGAATTTAAGAAAATGTCAAGATAAAAATGAAGAACTGATTAATCTATTGGATATTTTGGGAGAACTATGCAAAGTTATTGTGATGTATTTTGTATCATAAGGAGATGGAAAATGGGTACAATCTACAGTATATATTTTCAAAGAAAAATACGAAAATTATAAAATCTATACATTATAACATTTTTCTGAAGTAAGGTACAACCCAGGTCTATCAGAACAGTGAAGAATCAAAACCTTTGGCCCAACGTAGCTTAACTGTCCTACTAAATATAAGAGCAGTAGTTACAATAGGGGCAAAAGGCATGCTGGGAAAAGTATGAAGATTATTTTGGAAAATGGAACAATGGTATCCGTTTGTGGCCAGAGAATAAAAGCCAATGTATTTTGAAACAGTTATGTTTTTTTTTTTTTTTTTTTTTTTTTTTTGTACAAATGGAATATCCAAAATGGTGTTGCAAGAACCTGCCTCACATTTAAGCATTCTACCAGCGAGGGCGTTTAAATGGACATTGGCTTGCGGAAAATGTCTTCTGTCACACGCCCTTTCAACTTTGCTTTTCAGGCGGAATAGCAAGTTGATATTACTGGATGCTGGAGGTGATGATACGACTCTCTCTCTCTCTCTCTCTCTCTCTCTCTCTCTCTCTCTCAGGCTGGCTACCTGAGAAAGGTTAAACGTGTGACACTGTCCTCTTCGTCTTTTGAATGCAGATCTCTCTCTCTCTCTCTCTCTCTCTCTCTCTCTCAGGCTGCCTACCTGAGAAAGGTTAAACGTGTGACACTATCCTCTTCGTCTTTTGAATGCAGATCTCTCTCTCTCTCTCTCTCTCTCTCTCTCTCTCTCTCTCCAAGAACTCGTTCCCCATCATAAAGGCTGATTACCTGAGAAAGGTAAATATAGATTCATGGATGAACATACAGTGCTGGAAACTTACGCTACATCAGCTTCTTCGTTTACTTTCAATGGTGAATCAGTAGTAGCGTTCCATATGATTTTCTTTGCCTCCTCTTAATTTCAGTTGTGCACTTGTTTTATTTGTTTTTTTTATTGATATTTCGGTCGCGTTTGATTCATGTTATTTTCAGTTGCACTTTTCACACTTGGGTTTTATATATATGTATATATATATATATATATATATGTAAATGTATATATAAATATATATATATATATATATATGTGTGTGTATACATATATCATATGTGTGTGTATATATGTACATATAAATATATTTACAATAAATAGATATATATTTATGTATTTATGTATATATGTGTGTATATGTACATATATATGTATACTGTATATATATATATATATATATATATATAAAGTATATATATATATATATATATATGTGTGTGTGTGTGTGTGTGTGTTTATTGATTTTTTTTATTTTATCGCAGACTGGATGTTTCCTTTTTGATATTTAAATAGTAGTCAACAAACATCTTAAATAGAATTTCCCTTTAAATATCCGACCTGCAGGTGGGGGTGATATGTATTTATAACCCTATTTTAATTTCCTTTTGTATAACATATTTATTTAAAATATCAGATTGGCCGTATTTCTTTTAGCAATATTATATATATTTTTGGATTCGTATTCCATTGTAAATAATTGTTTACAGTTTTAGACTTTTTTTAATCGTTTAATATTTTCCCCATTTTCAAGTTTTTTCCTTAAAATTTTTGCATTGTATTCCTTTTATATTAAAAAATAATCTGTTTTTCTGACGATCCCCTTTTTCATTGAAGCAATCGATTTGAAAGAATATTTGGCTTAGTTACAAATAATGGTATTGGTTTTATTTAAATGTCCTTTTACTGTAGTCTGCTATTGGCAAGGGAAGTTTGACATACACTAATTGTAACTTTAGAGCGAACAATTTTGACATAATCGGCCCCCTTTTTATATAGATACCATCAAAATACACTGTTAAAAATTTGCCGTAAAAACCCGTAAAAATCCTGGAAGAAATGATGCCAGTAATTTATCGTTTTAAAAACGGATATGTTGACGTAATGAAGTGATATTACGGTCACCAAAGGAGGGTAATACGGTCGCCTCTGTTTTACTGAAATTCACTCAGCAGCCATTGCCTGGCCATCCTTTGTCCTAGCTTGGGTGGAAAGGGGCCATAGGCGCTGATCATATGTATATATGGTCAGTCTCTAGAGCATTGTTCTGCTTGCTAGGGGAATATCACTGTCCCTTGCCTCTGCCATTCATGAGCGGCCTTTAAACCTTGAAATACGGCTGAGACCAATATATTTTTACGGAGAATTTCCGATTAAAATTACGTTTTTTTTCTTAATTGTGTATTAGTCAAAAGTAAATTCAGAAGTACTAGAATACAATGGTTTAAAGTGACATGATGTACTGGAGATTTATTGGTCATTATTCCTTAAATTACTTGTAGATAGAGGTGGAGATAGGGTTATATGACTAAGTAAAGGAAGACATATACTTTATCTTCACAATCAATTTAGTATTGCAGTATTCTTTTTATGTTATTGAAGAGAAGAGAATATAATTTCTTTGAGTTTCAACGTTCACTACTAATTTTCTCTCAAAATTGTGTTACCTTTATTGAAGAAAAGTTATAAAGGGCAATTTTCGAATTGATTTAAAGAATATTTAGTTATGAAAAAGAGCAATTGCTAAGCTTCCAGGCTAGCACAGTGGTAACATGTTTGCCTAGCATTTGCATGGCAGCAGATCGATCCTCGTCCGGGATCGTGAGTTTAAGCTGTTTACTGGGGAGGCCACTGCTGTGATGGGGCGCCACAGTGGGTGGTTGGGCTTGCCCGGCTGACGTTCTGGTGAGCATCTATTCTGATAAAACTGAAACTGAGGCCAGACACCTTTAACCTTGTAAGTAAGAATCAAGGTTACATAGAGGATTTTTGAATTAAAATAAGTCTCAATAAGACGATAATATTGTATCATTTGTTAAAAGATTTAATGTGATCACCACGTGGTCTCGACATGTCTGAATATTGACCTTGAAAATTACTAATTCAAATGTACAATTGGACACAGAAATTCCTGTCAAACCTAGTCCTGAGGAAATGTACTCTATGACACCCTTACTGCGCAGCGAGTTCCTGCTTGTAACCCCCGTCCACCACCTCTTCTATCTCTCCTTATACTATACTGTCTTATAAGCCTTTTGTTTAGGTGTAGGAAAGCTAATGTTTTGGTAGTTTTGTTTTTGCAAACTTGAGTATGGGGACAGTGATCATTTTGGTTTTCTATAGAGCCACCCCTTTTTTGGAAAAACTGATTAAAATGAAATAAAACAAGTATATATTACAAAATATACAATAACATATATATTATATATATATATATATATATATATATATTATATATATATATACACATACACATCTCTCTCTCTCTCTCTCTCTCTCTCTCTCTCTCTCTATATATATATATATATATATATAATGTGTGTGTCAACATTGTGTCGTTTCCAGTAACAGGAGAGTGTGTGCATATATACATATGTACATATTTATATATAGAATATACACACATATAACAATATTTCATGTATCCCTGCCCATATTCCAGTGTTCTCCATCCATTGATCTCCTTACTTAAAAGTTAAATTCATCACATATAAAATTCATTGACGTTTTGAAAAAGGAAAAAAATCACCGAAGCAGAATTAAAAACTTTAGGAAGTAGATTTCACTTCGCCTTGTTTTTCTTTCACCGCCCCTCTGGTTTAACCGAGAGAGATTGTTTATCTCAATAGAGTCCGTCTTTTTTCTTCTTCTTCCAGGATTCCGCCCTATTCCCCCGTGATTGCAATGCGCGCGTTACTCAGGCAGAAGCTTTTAGCAATTAACAAAGTCTTTGCAATGTGCAGAATAAAATGCACGTGCCAGTTGACACGGTTTGGCTGCTCTGAAGTAAAAGGGTTCAGTGGCTGGGTGTGTTTGACTCGAGTGCAAAAAATGTTCTTTGGTTTCAGAGGTGGATGAAGTTTGGAAATAAACTTCATAGAAAATAGGAAGGGGTCTTTCTAAAAGGGGAGGGGTCTTTCTAAAAGTGGAGGGGTCTTGTCAAAAGAGGGAGGGGTCTTTGTCAAAGGGGAGGGGTCTTGTCAAAAGAGGGAGGGATCTTGTCAAAAGAGGGAGGCGTCCTGTCAAAAGACCCACCCCGTTCCTTCTGAACGGGGTGGGTCTTTCAAAAGGGGGAGAGGTGTTCAGAAGACGGAGGGGTTTTCAAAAGATGGACAGCCCTTAAGGGGAAGGGGTCTTCAAAAGAGGGGATGGCCGTTCGAAAGAGGGACGGATCTTTAAAAGAGGGACGGATCTTTGATAAGGGGGAGGAGTTTTCAAATGGCGGGGTTGTATTCAAGAGAGGGAGTAGGCTTTCAAAAGAGGGAGGGGCCTTGTCAAAAGGGGAGGGGCTTTCAAAAGGGGAAGGGGGTCTACAAAGAAGGGCGGGGACTTTCAAAAGGGGGAGGAGTCTTCAAAAGGCGGGGGTGTATTCAAAAGAGGGAGGAGGCTTTCAAAAGGAGAGGAGTCTCCAAAAGGGGGCGGGTCTTCAAAATAGGTAGGTGTCTGTCAAAAGGGGGAGAGGTGTTCAAATGAGGGACAGGCCATTCAAATAGGTGAGAGGTCATTTTTAAGAGGGAGGGGTCTTGTCAGAAGGGGAGGAGTCTTTCAAGACAGGGAAGGATCTTTCAAAAGGGAGAGGGGTCTTCAAAAAGGGGCGGGGACTTTCAAAAGGGGGAGGGGCCTTCAAAAGAGGAGGGGCCTTCGGGCTATGTCTGCTCTTGTTAGGGTTGTGTAAATGTTAATCAAATTAATCAAAATATACTAACAGGTAATTTTATGCCGAGAGATGAAATATAAATATGAATTACCCCAACGGTAGTTAAAATAAGAAGAAAAAACTCTTAAAATTAGATTTTCCTATTTTTCTTGTCATCTCCAGGGATAAAAGACTGTTTGCAAATTTTTACGAATATGATAAAAAAAAGATTTTCCGAAATTTTTACCTTGATAACACAATGGATATTTCAATGCAAAACATCATTGTTTCTCTTTCCTCCTCCTCCTCCTCCTCCTCCTCTTGTTCTTCCTCCTCCTCTTTTTCTTCCTCCTCCTCCTCCTCCTCCTCCTCTTTTTTTCCTCCTCCTCCTCCTCCTCCTTCTCTTTCTCTTTTATTATAAAAAAGAAAATTCTGACGATTCGTATTTTACTTTCCCGAAAAATATATAGAGAATAAAGCTATTTTCTGAGATTTTTACTTTGTGAAGCATAATACAATAGGAGTTTTTGGTCCCTAAATTTTTTCAGACAAAGAAAACATTACAATTATAATTTCAAAGGCGTAGAACTACACTGTAGAGAATTTGGCAAATATTTGGAATTGAAAAGATAGATTTCTCCAATTACAGGTTTCATTTACCAGGCTTTGTAATCATATTATTATTATTATTACTATCATCATCATCATCATCATCATCATCATCATCATCATTATTATTATTATTATTATTATTATTATTATTATTATTACTTGTTAAGCTACAACCATATTTGGAAAAGCAGGATGCTATAAGCCCATGGGCTCCAACAGGGAAAAATAGCCCAGTGAGGATAGGAAATAAGGAAATAAATAAGCTATATGAGACGTTACGGACAATTGAAATAAAATATTTAAAAACATTAACAACTTTAAACCAGATATTTCATATATAAACTATAGAGTTACCTATGTCCGCCTGTTCAACATAAAACATTTGCTTCAAATTTGAACTTTTGAAGTTCTACCGATTCAACCACCCGATTAGGAAGATTATTCCACCAACTTTGGAATAAGGTTAAATCTAGATTTAAATTGCTTGTTTTTAATATTTAGGTAATAGTAACTGTAGAAGCAAAAATTTTAAACATGGATGAAACATATACATTATTTGTATTATTTATATTAGAAGGAAAATTTGTCATTCAACAGTGCAAGCTCTTCCAGCACGCTGCAAAGTTAAAAATTTAGCCTTAAAAACGGCAAACGTCCTGGAATAAATGTTGCCAGGCATTAACGTTTTTAAAAAAAACAGATATATTGACGTAAAGGAGTGGTATTACGGTCACTAAGCCGTAAAAGATAACAAAGTAAGGTAAAATTACAGTCGCCTTATATTTAACTGAAATATGTCTGAGAACAGTATATTTCTAAGGAGAATATCCGATTAAAATTACGGTTTTTATAACAGTGTGTGATGAAGTCTGTTGTGAAAAGGTAAGAAAAAAATTATGAAATTTTCATGAACATTTAGAAGAAATCCGATAAAAATTACGGTTTTTATAACAGTGTGGGATGAAGTCTGTTATGAAAAGGTAAAAAAATAATAAAATTTTGATGAATATTTAGAATAAATCAAGAAATATCCAACACTGTAAAACTGGAGGACGAAAATAATAACTTAAAAGTCTCGTACACAATCATCAAATTATAAGCAAGGTATTGCTAGCCAAAATTCAACTCGTAAAATTCGAGGAAAGGCAATTTTTGTCATAATAGTGAAATCAGTTAGAAACTGTTTCATTAAATTAATCTATAAAAGTTACTATGAGATGATTTTTTTCTCTATTCGTGGCATTGAAATATTGTATATTTCATTTTAATAAAAGAAAAAATCTAGCCATCACTCTGAAGCTGAATATTGGAAGAAGTTGTCATAGTTTTTAAAAGTGTATATTTATTTTTCTTTGACTTTTTATTTAGTGCCATATGCAATTTGGACGTTCGTCTTAAAAATAACTGGTTGGTGGTTTGTTTGAAATGAAAGCTTAATGGTAAGAAGGACTGATATTAGATAATGTAGTTTTAGATTTCAACCTCAACATGATTAATTCTATTATCAAGTGTTTATCACGAATTTTATTTTGCAACGAGTTTATATAGAATGGATATATCCATTTAATAAATCGTGTATATTTTACGATTATGAGTATTTGTGTTTTGAGATATTGAAGGAAACTTGATTAAAGGTTTAAAGGTCGCTCATGAATGGCAGGGGCAAGGGACAGTGACATTGCCCGATCGAGCAGAACAACGCTGTAGAGACTATCCGTATATACATATGATCAGCGCCCAAGCCCCCTCTCCACCCAAGCTAGGACCAAGGAGGGCCAGGTAATGATTGCTGATGACTCAGCTGATAGACCTATAGGCTCCCCCAAACCCCCTATCCTTAGCACACAAGGACGGTGAGGTTGCAGCGACCAAAGAAACTAACGAGTTTGTGCGGGACTCGAACCCTAGTCTGGCGTTCAACAGTCAGGGAAATTACCACATTTGTCATTCTTGGAAATCCAAGAAATATTGTCTTAATATATATTTTGTTAAAGTTTTTTTTTATAGTTTTTATAGGAAATATTTATTTTAATGTTATTACTATACTTGAAATATTTCCTTTCCTCACTGGGCTATTTTCCCTGTTGGGGCCCCTGGGCTTATAGCATCCTGCTTTTCCAACTAGCGTTGTAGCTTAGCATTTAATAATAATAATAATAATAATAATAATAATAATAATAATAATAATAAATTTTTATTAATTACAAATATCTTGCTGTACTTCGGATGTTGGATTTTAATAAGAGACCGAATCCCCTGACCAGATATATCGGTTGGAAATTGGGTACACTTAATGGCCTTCTGTTCAAAGCAGTATCTGTTCCTACCGAACAGTTGTGAGAATCATTCGCTGATAAACCCCTGCATCTGTTAGCCGTATTTCCATTTTAGTAGCAGGCGAAAGTACCAACACAGATTTCTGTTTACGATGTGAAGGCCATTTCCCAAATAGAGCCTTTTATTATTATTATTATTATTATTATTATTATTATTATTATTATTATTATTATTATTATTTATTATTTATTATTATTATTTTATTTATTTATTTATTTATTTATTTATTTTTTTTTTTTTTTTTTTTTTTTTTTGCTGCTGCTGCAGGTACTTCAGCCTTTTTACGAAATGTTACTGAACGAAAACTGTTGCAGCCAACAAATTGATTTGACACGAGGATATTTACAGATGGTTTCAAGTTAATGGAACCTAGATATACTGTAAGCAGTATAGAGCCTTTGAATATGCTGCCCGAGACTATACAATAAGCTCCCACTAGACATCCGAAAGACTGAAGATGTTAAGGTTTTCAAGAGGGAACTGAAGACTTTCTTGTTCTGTGAGTGCTTCGCTTGTGTCGATTTAACAAAAAACGAGTAATATGCGTTGTGTGAAATGTTGAATGCTTTCGAACGAACATGATGAAATGACTATGGAGGTCTTGTAGAGAATAGCGTTTCCCTGCTGTATAGGACCAGGAAAAAAAACAGCCCTTAAAGACTGAAAAACTGCCCTTAAAGACTGAAAACTGTTCTTAAAGACTGAAAAACTACCCTTGAAGACTGGAAAACAGCCATAAAGACTGAAAAACTGCCCTTCAAGATTGAAAAACTGCTCTTAAAGACTAGAAAACTGCCCTTAAAGACTGAAAACAGCCATTAAAGACTGAAAAACAGCCTTCAAAGGCTGAAAAACAGCCTTTAAAGACTGAAAAACTGCCCTTAAAGACTGAAAATCAATCCTTAAAAACTGAAAAGCAGCCCTTAAAGATATAATGGAATGCATATACATTTTCCCCTTCATGCTTTGCTCTCTTTCTACCTATCCAACTTGCATTTATTTATTACATTTAAAGGCAAAATACTCAAGTCAGCTGCTTGCGTCTGTGTGCACATGGGAACACACAGATTAAAATCCTGACCAGACTATGTTTTGGCATTTAGTTATCATGATGAAAATTGGAAGATATCGATTCCCTTCAAGTACAAAAAACCGGAATTCGACAGGATATATATATATATATATATATATGTGTATATATATATATATATATATACATACATATATATATATATATATATATGTGTATATATATATATATATATATACATACATATATATATATATATATACATATCCAGAAAGTGTGAGTACCTGTTAGGGGTGAATGGTGCTAATTGTGTCAGGGGTTCTACGCATTACTAATGAGCCTCCTCTCAAGGGGTGTTGAGCAAATAATGCTGTCGAGCCTTTGTTGTACTCTACGATTCAGGAGCTTTAGGATTTTTTGGTTTATTATTATTATTATTATTATTATTATTATTAGCTAAGCTACAACCCTAGTTGGAAAAGCATGATGCTATAAACCCAAGGGCTCCAACAAGGAAAAATAGCTCAGTGAGGAAAGGAAACCTGGAAATAAATAAACTACAAGAGCAGGAATAACAATCAAAATAGAATATTTTAAGATTATTAACAACGTCGGCCTATATGTGCTATATACATAGACACTCACGTATATATATATATATATATATATTTATATAATGTGTGTGTGTATATATATATATACACACACATATATATATATATATTTATATATATATATATATATATATATATAATATAGCCCATATTGATATAAATACCAATACTATTTTGACTAAACTATACATTTTTATTCCCCTTTCAGGTAGGTGAAAGTTGTAGTGCTATTCCAGCGATGGCAAATGGCAGTGAGTACATCTAATAGCTTGTAATTTATATAGTCTTTCATATCAACGTCGAGTGATCTATGTTCGATATATTCCATTTACTTGTTTGTCCTTGCGCCGTACATTTTTTTTTTATGTTAGTGTTTTGAAGGTTTGTTGTTGTTTTCCTAAGCTGTTTACTACATAATCTCGTAATGTTGAATGTTTATATTATGTAGTTGCCAATTACCATATATTCATGTATTAATTATAGCCTCTCAATCCTTTTTAGCTTTTTTTTTTTAAATTATACAATAAACCTGTGGATATGTACTTGAATGAAATATATATATATATATATATATGTGTGTGTGTGTGTGTGTGTGTGTGTATGTGCATGTATGTATATATATATATATATAAATATATAAGTGTGTGTGTGAGTGTATATATATATATATATATATATGTATATATATAAAGAGAGAGAGAGAGAGAGAGAGAGAGAGAGAGAGAGAGAGAGAGAGCCATTGCTATAAAGATAGATTGCTAAAGGATGAAAATTATATGTGGCTTGATCTCAGTAAACAGGGAAAGTCGACATTCAATGTTTCTAAATTGAATATTCAAGATCAACATGACGATGGAGTTGCGATGAAAGTGCGATGGCGTTGCGATAAAATTGCGATCGAGTTGCGATAAAATTGCGATGTACTAAAGAACATAGACTTGAAATGCCTCTTTTTTCATCACTGGAATTTGCATAGGAACGTTTTCTGTCTGAAAGCTTAAAAGGTTTTATGTATTTGCTTAGCTATTTTTAGTGTGAACTGCGATGGAATTCAGATGCATGTTGCAGCGAAATCGGAAGAGATTAACAATATAATTGCGCGAAATATTGAAAGTGAAAGAACTGTTTTTTTTTTATTTTTTATGTTTTTTTAGATAAAAGTTTACAGCTCTTTTGGATGAATTGCATATTCACTTACTTAACTGCATAGTAAAATGCATATGTTTAATAATTGTATGTTACATATATATATATATATATATACACATATATATATATATATATATATGTTCTTTTAAGATATAATTGCATTTAAGAAAGGGAAAGAAAAAGATGAATTTATCATTATTTCGATAAGGTATTTTAAATAAGTACCTAAGAATTTTTTTTTAAGTCTTCAGTGTTAAAAAAACATAACAAAAAACGAGGTTATATATTACACGAAGATAATTTTCCTTTTTCGTAGGTGAAATAAGAGAGAAAACCTACAAGAAGCAGAAAATTAACTATAGTTTTTAACTCAAAATTCTAATTCACCAGTCATTTTTCACTAAATATATGTTTAGATTAATATTAGCTGTCAGTATGAATTTCAACTGCAAAATTGTCACGATAACATCAAAAATTATTTTTATATGATGTAGAAATTATAATGATTTAAATAAGGTAAGATATACCTAGCAGGGTCTTATATACAATCTCTCTCTCTCTCTCTCTCTCTCTCTCTCTCTCTCTCTCTCCTCACAAACACACAAAAAACTGGAAGCATGTTCCTTTAACCACGAAGTGGAATTATATTAACATTATTTATTCTCTTCGTAATCCAACAGTGGCCAATCGTCCTGGAATTAATGTTTTTATTTTCCCCAAAAGGTTAAGATTTAGACGTTCGTTTTTTCCCCCCAAGGCGAGCTGGTTGACATTATTAAATTATCCTTTTTTTTTCGGCAAGTCTTAAACCGACAGGCCAGAACGATTGAAGGGAATAAATCTTTCAAAGGCTTTCATCTTACAAACGTTATGACAATACGTTTTTACAAACGTTGTGACAATACGTTTTTTGTTCTAAATTGGCTAAAGAAATTATGATTTGAATGTTGATTTCCAAATAGTTTTGTGGAATATACACACATATACATATATATATATATATATATATATGTGTGTGTGTGTGTGTGTGTATGTATGTGTGTGTGGTTTTGTGTTATCGACACATTTACGCTCCCTACGTGTCAGCCGTCGGGATTTTTATATGCCCTTTATATATATATATATATATATATATATATGTATATATATATACACACACTATGTATACCAGAGTATCGTTTTAACGTCCAAAAAATTAGTTTTACTTTCTATGATTTATTCATGAACATTTTATATATGAAATATTCCAACACGAAATAAAACATTTAGTATACATTGGGGTTTATAAAACAGAAAAACTGTAGAAAAAGCTATTTATATATTGCGTAATATATAACTTATTATGTCTGGGTATTTCAGAATATGAACGAATATTATTCCATAGTGTAAAATTGTCTTTAAACATTAGTTTTGAATATGATTTCGAGTTTTCCTTGTGCTCAGTTTTCTGTCGTTTCGAATTCATCTCATTCTCCTCTTTTGATATGTAAGAACATGAAATAATCTTTTACCTCGATTCCCTTATCTCTACATCGTACTTTGACCCGAGGCCCTTCAGGTTAATCGAAAAGATATGAAGAAATGGTCGCCCGGTTAATCAAGAGGGGAAAATAAAAAATTGGACCCATGTCGAACAAGGATTTTTGATTCACACTGGGTGGTCTCTTTAGATTTCGTGTTCGTTTCGAGCCTATAGATATAAAATGGCGTGTTTCTGAGAATTTCTAAACTCTAGCTGATGTTGAGATGTGTTTTTTATTGTTTCATGTTTTTTGGCATTCTGAAATTATTTTACATTGTTGCATCATGATACTTTTAGCCATATGATTCTTTATTGTTATTAATATTATTATTATTATTATTATTATTATTATCATTATTATTAGCTAAGATACAACCCCAGTTGGAAAAGCAGAATACTATAATCCCAAGGGCTCCGACAGGGGAAATAGCCTAGAGAGTACAGAGGCTATGACACTATCCAAGACTTGAGAACAAAGGTTTCAGTTTAGAGTGTCCTCCGTTATAACAAATTCATTATTAATTTCAATGCCCCTTTTTTCTAATTAATGGTATTATAATATTTTTTTTTCAAATGGTCATAGCAAATTTCAATAGTATATGTAATCGCTCGTGTAGATTAAATAAAGATAATTTATTTAGATTAAATATTGATTTTTTTTTAAGCCTCTGTGTTTTGTTTATGTTTATGAATCAATCGGTTAGAGAATAAAATATATAGAATATGTTATGATATATTCATTTATGATTTATTGTTAAAATTTACGAATTATTAATTATGCCTTGTCTAATGTCAATTGAATTGTTGGTAATTGACTGTCTTTGATATAGTGGTAAAATCCGTTCAGTTTTTTATTTACGTAATTTATCTCATGACCAATGTTGTTATGCAATTACTTCAATACTCTGATTTATGGTTTCATAGAATTTTTACAGTTAGAAGAATTGTGTTTGCATATGAGCCAAAAAGGATGTTTGAGAGAGAGAGAGAGAGAGAGAGAGAGAGAGAGAGATTATGCAATTACTTCAATACTCTGATTTATGGTTTCATAGAATTGTACAGTTAGAAGAATTGTGTTTGCATATGAGCCAAAAAGGATGTTTGAGAGAGAGGAAAGAGAGAGAGAGAGAGAGAGAGAGAGAGAGAGAGAGAGAGAGAGAGAGAGAGAGAGAGAGAGATATTATGCAATTACTTCAAAACTGATATTTGGATCA
>NC_090751.1:2937462-2944962 GCF_036898095.1 Palaemon carinicauda
GCTGGACTCTCTATTCCATATATTTTTTTTTTCTTTTCCTTTTTTTTTTTTTACTTTTTCCTTTTCGTTCTTCAGAAATTATCAAGTTTGGAATTCTTACCAAAAATTGTCGTCTTTTATGTCTTTATGGTTAAGAGACATCTCTCTTTTGTATATTTGTGTTCATGCGTATTTTAATAAAATTTGTATTCAGAGAAACTTGCTTTGTGCGTATATTTGTGTTCATGCACATTTTAATGAACTTTGTGTATAAAGAATAATTTTTGTTTGTGCTTATATTTGTGTTCATGCTTATTTGAATGAAATTTGTGTTTAGATAATCATTTTATATTGTGCGTTTATTTGTGTTCATGCGTATTTTAATGAACTTTTTATTTAGAGAAACTTGATTTTTGCGTATATTTTTGTTCGTGCACATTTTAATGAACTTTGTGTTTAAAGAAGAATTTTTGTTTGTGCGTATATTTGTGTTCATGCTTATTTGATTTAAATTTGTGTTTAGATAATCGTTTTATATTATGCGTTTATTTGTGTTCATGCGTATTTTAATGAACTTTTTATTTAGAGAAACTTTTTTATTTGCGTATATTTTTGTTCGTGCACATTTCAAGGAACTTTGTGTTTAAAGAATAATTTTTTTTTTTGTGCGTATATTTGTGTTTATGTACATTTTAGTTAACTTAGTGTTTAAAGAATATTTTTTTTCTTTTGTGCCTATATTTTTGTTCATGCATATTTCATGAACTAAGTGTTTAGAGAATATTTTTTTTCTTTTGTGCCTATATTTTGTTCATGCATATTTCATGAACGAAGTGTTAAGAGAATATTTTTTTTGTGCTATATTGGTATTCATGAATCTTTTAATTAACTAAGTGTTTAGAGATTAATTTTTTTGTGTCTATATTTGTTTTCATGCACATTTTAATGAACTTTTTATTTAGAGAAACTTTTTTGTGCGTATATTTGTGTTCATGCACGTTTTAATGAACTTTTTATTTAGAGAATCTTTTTTTGCGTATGTTTGCGTTCATGCACGTTTTAATGAACTCTACGTTTAGAGAAACTTTTTTGTGCGTATGTTTGCGTTCATGCACGTTTTAATGAACTCTACGTTTAGAGAAACTTTTTTGTGCGTATGTTTGCGTTCATGCACGTTTTAATGAACTCTACGTTTAGTAAAATATCTTTATTGTTTGTTTTTCGGTTATTGAGAATGCTGGAAAACATTGAGGCTTAATTGTGTCCTTCGGTATGTTTTACCATAGCTGTTATTTTTAGGATCGAATTTTTAATATAATTAATATTTTTCGTTCTAATCAAACAGTAGCTCTAATCCTATTCATGAAAGAATATTTTGATTTCATCTTTTGATTATTATACTTTTGGTGAAATGTTTCATTTTAAGACTTTCTGTGAAATTTTTCATTTCAAGATTTTCTGTGAAATTTTTCATATTACGACTAAATTCTTTTTCATTTTAAGACTTTCTATGAGTATTTTCATACTAGGAATTTCGGTGATTTTTTTTTTTTATCTAAGACATTCTGTGAATTTCTTCATATTAAGACTGAAATTTTTCATTTTAAGACTTTCTGTGAAATTTTTCATATTAAAACTGAAATTTTTCATTTTAAGACTTTCTATGAATATTTTCATACTAAGACTTTTGGTGATTTTTTTATATATATATATAAGACATTCTGTGAATTTCTTCATATAAGGACTGAAATTTTTCATTTTAAGACTTTCTGTGAATTTTGTTTCAAGACTTTCGGTAAAATTTTTCATTTTAAGACACCGTGATTTTTTTTTTCATTTCAAGACTTTCGGTGAAATTTTTCATTTTAAGACTTTCGTTGGGAAGCCTATCCAAAATAGCAGGTAAAAAAAAGAGGCTTATCCCCTACATACAATAGCGCACGTATATTCGTACGTAACCTTTAACAACAGACAGAGCAGACGGTTCTCCCTTCAATAATTGTAATCTGAAGATTGAATCCTTGATATCCTTTGCCATCCGAGGGATTCCCACAAAGCTACCTGAGCCCTGACCCGCTGACCTGTCTTTGGGATGTTGTGCGAGTTGTCACAATTAGTTTTTCTCTTCGTTGTTTGTTGTCAGCGAGGAATGGGGAAACCGAATTTCCAACAGACCCCTTTCCTTAACTGTGTTTAATTGCTAGCTTTTGCTGGTGGTATTTGCTATGGGTTGTCAACTAGGAAAAGACGTGAGTTCACACACTAGACTTCAGCAATATTTTGACCGTTTAATCATTCCTTATTTCCTCATATATACAGTAGTTATCATATTAATCAATCTTTTTTTTTTTTAAATATTTTTACATTTTAATAATTCCTTATTTCCTCATATATACAGTAGTTATCATATTAATCAATCTTTTTTTTAAATATTTTTAAATTTTAATAATTCCTTATTTCCTCATATATACAGTAGTTATCATATTAATCAATCTTTTTTTTTTAAATATTTTTACATTTTAATAATTCCTTATTTCCTCATATATACAGTAGTTATCATATTAATCAATCTTTTTTTTTTAAATATTTTTACATTTTAATAATTCCTTATTTCCTCATATATACTGTAGTTATCATATTAATCAATCTTTTTTTTTTTAAATATTTTTACATATTAATAATTCCTTATTTCCTCATATATACAGTAGTTATCATATTAATCAATCTTTTTTTTTAATATTTTTACATTTTAAGAATTCCTTATTTCCTCATACATACAGTAGTTATCATATTAATCAATCTTTTTTTTAAATATTTTTACATTTTAATAATTCCTTATTTCCTCATATATACAGTAGTTATCATATTAATCAATGAAATTATACAGTAAACATGGAATTCAGCCAAGATCTTGTAACATTTCAAAGTCCTCGTCTGGAATTGAAAATGATTTTCCAGCTTCCCTTGTCTCCAGGGAATTTGAGAGACTCTACCATTAATTCCAGAAACTACCAACGGACATTTAACCTTTATTATGATTCATCTTTGTTATGAAGGTCCCATCTCCTCTACAAGTTCAGTAAGGTCATATTCACCTAACGTGAGTAAGAGAAATAAGAGAGATTTAGAAAAAAAAGATACAGTTAGCAAAGAGAAATAAAAGATATTAAAAAAAAAGAAATACAGTTAACTTGAATCTATGCATTATGATGCTGAAATGGAGATGGATTATATAAAATAAATTCCTTGTAGCTTCTGCGTTTGTTATATATATATATATATATATATAATATATATATATATATATATATATATATATATATATACACATAATTTGTTCAAATACCTTAGTATCAATTGTTATTTTTAAACCTTTAGATATTTTGTATGTAGGCCTATACCTGTAAAGGTTTCCATGCTCCAGATATTGAAGAACAGCTAAATCTCTCTCTCTCTCTCTCTCTCTCTCTCTCTCTCAGATATTATATATATATACCTGTAAGTGTTTTCATGCTCAAGATATTGAAGAACAGCTAAATCTCTCTCTCTCTCTCTCTCTCTCTCTCTCTCTCTCTCTCTCTCTCATTTAAATTCCAGGGACGAATTTGAGCTTACAATTATGGACTTGATGAATCAAAGCAAGATTTGTTCCCTGGAAGAGATTAAAGTCAGATTGAATTTATGAATTTTCTTTTATTATTGACTTACGGTTTTCTTCAAGAGAATTAGGTCGAAATAAAAAGAAATTGGTTGAAAAAAAAATATTAATATTTTGGAAAGGGTTTTAATATTTCAGTAGGTTCATTATTATTATTGTTGTTATTATTATTATTATCATTATTATTTTGATTATTATAATTATTATTTTATTAATAATAATATTATTATTATTATTATTATTATTATTATTGTTATTGTTGTTGTTATTATTATTATTATTATTAATATTATTATTTTTTTTGTTGTTAATATTATTATTTTATTATAATTATTATTATTATTATTATTATTATTATTATTATTATTATTATTATTATTATTATTATTATTCACTTTTAAATCATAAAAGCTGGAAGCAAATATTTTTCTTGGAAACTCTTATCTTGTTTTGTTTTATTTGAATTGAGTATATATATATATATATATATATATATATTCTAATCATGAATAATATACCGTTATCGTTATAAGAACAAATCATTAATTTTTTTGTACAAATATAAAATAGTAATAGATATAAAAAATCTCTTTTAATTTTGTCGATTTGTAAAGTCTTTATGCTTGACATATTGCAAAAAAAATCTCAATTGCAATGTAAAGTAAAAGTTGAAAGAAGTTGAAGAGCAAGATTAAAAAGAAAAATGAAACTGAGTTAAAGTAAAAGGCTAGTTCGTTTTAGATTGTCCTAACTTATGTAAAACACGGGCTTTTGCGTTGGCAGCCCGTAAAAAAAAAATTAAATATAGAAAAAATAAAAATAAAATATATATATATATAAAAAATATATTCTAAAATGATGAGAAGTTCCGGGAGAGCGAATTTGGCCTTGACAGTTATAGATTGAATTTTTAACTCGTTTATTATATTTAGTCTGAATTCATCATTACCATTAACACTAGATTTAATAAGAGAAAACTAAAGTAATTTATTATTTCTCTTTGATAATGTTTTGTTGAGATGAACAAAGAAGGAATGACATCATTGCCTCCGACGACGAAGTTGGAAGGAGGGTATGTTTTCGCCCCTGTTTGTGTGTGTGTTTTTTTTTTTTTGTGAACAGCTTCCTGGCCACAATTTTAATCGTAGAGTAATGAAACTTGCATGGATTAACTTTTATGTAAAAAGCTGGCAATGATTGAATTTTGGAAGGTCAAGGTCAAATGTCAAGGGCATGGTCAAGCAAAATGTCCAATTCATGTAATCAGCCATAAGTTTGGACATCGTTGTCACAGAGACTTCAAACTTGGTTCATATTTGATAATATGAAAACCAACTCCAATTAATACATGTTAAGGTCAAAGGTCAAGGTGTAGCAAAAGGTTGAGAAATAAGCTGCCGTGGAGGAGGTCTGCGCTCTACAGAGAGCCCCTCTAGTTGTAATTTACATTCAATTTTCTCAATCATTTTCTTCACTGCAACTTGATATCGGTGTATAGATATTTTCAATTTATATCTTCCATACTGTAAAAGGACGTGTCTTTAAATTGTATATGAATATTTAGTTGATTCATAAGCATTTTTATGTTCAATTTTCCGTTAATCTTCATACATGATTTGCACGAGTTATAATTTTATGTTGTTACCAAAATATCACCTCGTAACCTTCAAGGTAAACTTATTATATTTTTAAGAAACCTACTACCCTCTTTGAAGTGAGATTAACAAGTAAAAAATTATATTCCCTTTCACTTTTCTCATTCATTGTTAAACGTCAAAGATTATATTCCCTTTCACTTTTCTCATTCATTGTTAAACGTCAAAGATTATATTCCCTTTCACTTTTCTCATTCATTATTAAACGTCAAAGATTATATTCCCTTTCACTTTTCTCATTCATTGTTAAACGTCAAAGATTATATTCCCTTTCACTTTTCTCATTCATTGTTAAACGTCAAAGATTATATTCCCTTTCACTTTTCTCATTCATTGTTAAACGTCAGAGATTATATTCCCTTTCACTTTTCTCATTCATTGTTAAACGTCAGAGATTATATTCCCTTTCACTTTTCTCATTCATTGTTAAACGTCAGAGATTATATTCCCTTTCACTTTTCTCATTCATTGTTAAACGTCAGAGATTATATTCCCTTTCACTTTTCTCATTCATTGTTAAAAGTCAGAGATTATATTCCCTTTGACTCATTAGGGGTAATTTGAATGAATTACTACCAATTGTGTCACGTGGTGGCCCGGGAAATTGGGTAAAACTCGCTGGTAAGAGACTGATGTCTCGCCAGGTAAATCCTCGGACAGCTGTTAGCGTCAGGTTCCAATTTCTTTATGGGCTCTCGTGACATGGTTGGTTTCGACCTGGCCTTTCATTAGAAAGGGTTAGCGTTCGATCCCAAGTATGAGGTAGAAATTTATTTCTATTTGAAAACGATGTTGTGTTGATATTTATCCATATACATATATATATATATATATATATATACACGCACACATATGTGTATATATATTATAGCATATATATGTATATATATAAATGTATATATATGCATATATATATGTGTTTGTATATATATATATATATATATATACACGCACACATATGTGTATATATATTATAGCATATATATGTATATATATATAAATATATATATATGCATATATATATATATATATAATTATTGTTGTATATACAATTAATCTATATGCAGGAGAGAGAGAGAGAGAGAGAGAGAGAGAGAGAGAGAGAATTTAGAAAGTAGAGATTAATTCTTGAAAGGTCGCAAGAAAAAAGCATTTAATTAATTGGTGAAAAAATATATTGTAGCTCTGGACAGCTAGAAAGAACATAATCACTTAGCCAACGATTTATGAACTCACATCGTACCAGAATGTTATTCCTTTCCCCCCTTACTTTTATAGGAATAGAATTTGTAGTGTAAAGAGCTTGAGAGATTTACAGCCGACGAATTGGTGATTTGGCCCAGAAATTTTTTATTGCTCCTAGGATCGGATTTAGAACGGGGGTAAACGCAATCACTTCTTGGGGGCTATGAATGTTTTTCAAAGGACCCCCTTCCGGAGATAATGTCCGGGCAATCTGTGTGTGTGTATGCGTGTGTGTGTGTGTGGTTATGTGTGTTTGTGTGTCACTGCCAGCAAGAGACTTCGATAGCGATGGAGGAAAGTACCAAAATGCCAATACAAAGAAAACAAAGAAAAGAATTCCCTTCCGGAGATAATGTCCGGGCAATCTCTGTGTGTGTTTATGTGTGTGTGTGTGCGTGGTTATGTGTGTGTGTCTGTGTGGTTATGTGTGTGTGTCTGTGTATTACTTCCAGCAAGAAACTTTGATAGCGTTGGAGGAAAGTACCAAAATGCCAATACAAAAGAGTGGCCTTGCTCTGTCATATTTTATTTTTAAATGTTCTTTGTTTATTTAATTACAATTTCATTTTCGTCAATACGAAGAGTAACCTTACTGTGTAGTAAGAGTGTCATGGTTCTTTAAAAGCTCAAACTTTATTTAATTACAATTTAATTTCCGTTTCAGAAGTCTGATTTTAGTCTTGTTCTACTTGATTAAAAGAAAATTCTTCATCCCACGTCTCTTGCTAGAGAAATATCATTATACTTCAATACTCGAGATAATTTTTGATAGATTTTTTTTCGTGTTATGAGAAATCATGTTCCATTCTCTTACTTGAGGGTACACACAGGGAAACTATTCTGTTCCCTATTTCTTTTCCTCACTGGGCTATTTTCCCTGTTGGATACCTTGGGCTAATAGCATCCTGTTTTTTCAAATAGGGTTGTAGATTAGCTGTAATGATAATAATATTAATGTAGCCA
>NC_090751.1:2947462-2949962 GCF_036898095.1 Palaemon carinicauda
GACTTACTCTTGGGGTTCTTGCTCCAAATGTTAATGATTGAGAGAATCTCAAGTTATTTTTATTAAAGAAAAATAATCTGACTGTCTAAAGTGTTGTTTCAAAAGGATATCATTTGTAATATCTTCCATTTCTATAAAACAATCCCATTGGGGCTTCCCCCCCCCCCCCGTCCACCTAGTCCAATGCATTTAAATTGAATGCAAGGCAATATCACCGAGGTCGAAACAAGTAAACTTTCACCCATGAAGCAGTGCATTGTATATTATTGTCACTTTCCAAAGCACAGTAGTATCAAATCTTCTCAATTTACGTACTCCACGAAAACAAAAGCAAAACAAGGGGGTTCCAAGTCCTTTGTAATATCACAAACATTAATGTAGATTGAAGTTGAGGGTAGTTCAATGGTATAAAAATCTGAGCTCAGGATTTCTGAGCCTATCGTTATTCTTAATGAGATACTCTTTGTAAAAATGAATAAAGGATTTCAAATAATGGAGGCTTGCTTACAAGAGAAAGAAATGGTTATATTCACAATTAAAATCTTTGTCATTTGATTCAATCTTTAGACACTACGAAAAGGACTACATTTCTAAGTTACTATACGAGATTTTCCTCATTAAAGTAAAATTTCCCTATTTACATAAAGGTATATCCCTATATTGTTCATGAGATATAGGGTTGTGGTGGCCAATGTGGTAACGTCCCTGACTGGTGATTTTCCAGACTGGGGTTCGAGTCCCGCTCAAACTAGTTAGCTTCTTTGATCACTGCATCCTCACCATCCTTGTGAGCTAAAGATGGGGGAATTGGGGGAGCCTACAGGTCTATCTGCTGAGTCATCAGCAGCCATTGTCTTGCCCTCCTTGGTTCTAGGTTGGGTGAAGGGGGGGCTTGGGCGCTCGATAGGGCAATGTCACTGCCCTTTGCCTCTGTCATTATAGGTGACAGTTAAACCCTTGAAAATCCTATATTACCTGAGATTAACTCGTTTGCCTTGTTTCTGGATTCTGTAAGGGGAAAGTACCGACAGTGCGCCCTATTCTGTGTACTCTAGGCATTCTTCAATTGTCTTTGCAACCTCCCTTCGACACATAGCTGCTGCGCCCACTTTTATGCTTTCTACGTTACCTGTGTTCCCGCTTTCTCTCTTCCATCTTTTACTTTTTTTTATTCTATTTCAGAGTTTTACTCTGTGTTAATCGGCACCAAATGGCCTCCCTGTTCACAGCACCGCTTTATATAACACAAACATAAGTATAATCATAATCTAATATTATCTTTGTAGCAGAAAAAATTAGGTATGCTTCCAATATTATATATATATATATATATATATATTTATATATATATATATATATATATATATATATTATATATATATATATATATATGTATATATATATATATATACTGTGTATATATATATATATATATGAGAGAGAGAGAGAGAGAGAGAGAGAGAGAGAGAGAGAGAGAGAGAGAGAGAGATGCGCGTACACCATTCTCACCATTTTGGAACACCCAAGAAATGCTAATGGTCAAAAGTTTTGTCTTGGTCATTATACAAGAAAAACTTCCCAATGGGTCATTTATGATAAGTACTTTTTCTAAGTTTCGTTGCATATATTGTTCTTCTTACCACATTTCATTTACCATTTTCGTGCATTTATTTTTAGAGGATGGTCAGATTTTTATCAAATAGGGCACATCAATTACCTATTTAGGGTTTTTGTAGGGTTTTCTTGATACAACTTATGGTTGATGTAGGTTTTTTCTTGATTCAACTTATAGTTGATGTAGGTTTTTTCTTGGTTCAATTTAGGGTTGATGTAGAATTTTCTTGATTCAATTTAGGGTTGATGTAGGGTTTTCTTGGTTTAATTTAGGATTAGTGTAGGGTTTTCTTGATTCAATTTAGGGTTGATGTAGAATTTTCTTGATTAAATTTAGGGTTGATGTAGGGTTTTCTTGATTCAAGTTAAGGTTAAAGTAGAATTTTCTTGATTCAATTTATGGTTGATGTAGGATTTTCTTGATTCAATATAGAGTTGATGTAGAATTTTCTTGATTTAATTTAAGGTTGGTGTAGGATTTTCTCGATTCAATTTAGGGTTGATGTAGAATTTTCTTGATTCAATTTAGGGTTGATGTAGAATTTTCTTGATTCAATTTAGGGTTGATGTAGGGTTTTCTTGATTAAATTTACGGTTGATGTATGGTTTTCTTGATTCAAGTTAAGGTTGAAGTAGAATTTTCTTGATTCAATTTATGGTTGATGTAGGATTGTCTTGAGTCAATATAGAGTTGATGTAGAATTTTCTTGATTCAATTTAGGGTTGATGTAGGATTTTCTTGATTCAAATTATGGTTAATTTAGGGTTTTCTTATTCAGTTGAGGGTTAATGTAAAATTTTTCCGTATTCAATTTAGGATTGATGTAGAATTTTCTTGATTCAATTTAGGGTTGATGTAGAATTTTCTTTATTCAATTTAAGATTG
>NC_090751.1:2954962-2968887 GCF_036898095.1 Palaemon carinicauda
GCTATTAAAAAAAAACATACAAAGTTAATGTATCATAAACATTCATAAGTTCAAAAGATTCTTTCGTCTCAAATTATGAAAGCACATTACAATGCCCCTAGTAGAATTAAATTTCAATTAACCTTAATATAAAGTTGATATGCCTTCATTAGAAAAAGTACATCTGCATAGGCTGGAAAATATTTTAGCTTTTAAAAAAAAACATACAAAGTTAATTTATCCCAGACTTTCATAACTTTAGAAGATTTTGTATCAAATTATGGAAACACATACCAATGTCTCTAGTAAAATTAAATATCACTAAACCTAATATAAAGTCAATATGCCTTCATTAAGAAGTACATCTGGAGAGGATAGACATAAAATATTAAAAGTGTTAGTATGCCTTAATTAAACAATATATTTTGCCTAGCTGGCTGATATTTCAGATGTAAAATATTGAAAATGTCATAGCATGTTATAATTAAAAAATAAATTTTGCAAGGTATGGCCTGAAATATGAAAAGATGATGAAATGCTTAATTAGAGTAACACTTCGCCAGGTAAGCTATGAAATATTAAGAAAGTTTATAGTATTTATCTAAGATAATCAAGAAAGAGTATAATATTTTACGAAGATATAACCTGAAACATACTTTGCCCATTAAGTATAAGTTATCAAACAGTTGCTTCACTTTTCACCTTGGGCAATATGATATTTAGAAAAGCAATTAAATTAGTATCACGTTTGAGCAATATAATATTTAGAAAAGCAATTAAATTAGTATCATGTAAGAATGCTATACATAATGTAAATGAAATTAAAAACAAATGTAAAAGTGTACACGCAAGTTTCACAAAGAGGATTATGAAAAATGTGAAAAGGTGTAAGTCTTATCATATCAGGTATTATGTCAATTTGAAGTACAGTAGCAAGAACATACCGAGCACTGAGACCAGTTAGACATGATTTAATTCTGACATTCGTTGAAGATGATGACCGGCTGCGTGAAATAATACAGCCTCCAACACACGCTTACATTAACCAAAAAAAGAGCCGCTAACAAACTTAGAACAACGGTAGGAACGACTTCATTGATCACTTCTGAAAACAACTTGTGGTCCGATTTATTTCCTTTCGTCTTGTTCCTGTAGGGTGTAGATGTGCTAAGTGTAGAACGAGTAGAATCGACGGTGCTAGTTGTTGTAACACCTATAATTGTAGAATGAGTAGAAGCGATGGTGCTAGTTGGTGTAACAGGTATATCAGGTGTACCAGTTTCCTCAGATAGCGAGACTTCAGTTTTCTCAGGTAGCGAATCATCATTGCTATCGATTGGTATGTCGTAGGTGACGTTTTCAGTGACGTCTACATTGGCTTCCAAAGCTAGTATGTCCTCTACAGGTGAAAACGTCATGATGATGAAGTCGAAATGATTCCGGGCCTTTTTCTCGGGAATTGGAGAGTCGATTTCAGTCTTGTCAGGTTGTGAATCATCATTGCTATTAATTGGTATGTCGTAGGTGACGTCTACATTGGCTTCCAAAGCTGGTATTTCTTCTACAGGTGAAAACGTCATGATGAAGTCGAAATCATTCCGGGCCTTCTCCTCGGGAATTGGAGAGTCGTAGATCTCGTCAGCTAGGAAGAAATCAGAATCTTGATTATCACCCGGAGAAGCATCGTTGTTATTCTGGAGATCGTAGATTCTGTCGAAGCTTTTTGATAAGTCACTTCGTGGGATGAGAGGAGTCACTTCACTGACGATGACAAGAACGAAGAACAGCATACACTTCATGTCTAGAATTTCTTCTTTAAGAGTTTTCAAAATACTGGATCACTCGTCTAAAGAGTCTCGACTCAAGGTCTTTGGAGTATGGAGTACAAAGACCTGATGTCCGTTTGGGTCCTTGATAGAATACTGGATCGCTCGTCTAAAGAGTCTCGACTCAAGATCTTTGGAGTATGGAGTACAAAGACCTTAAATGTCCGTTTGGGTCCTTGATAGAATACTGGATCGCTCGTCTAAAGAGTCTCGACTCAAGATCTTTGGAGTATGGAGTACAAAGACCTTAAATGTCCGTTTGGGTCCCGGATAGAATACTGGATCACTCGTCTAAAGAGTCTCGACTCAAGACCTTTGGAGTATGGAGTACAAAGACCTAATGTCCGTTTGGGTCCCTGATAGATTTAACGATGACTTTCCCGGGTCATTTTAGTCCTACCCATCGGATTTAAGACCCAGTGTGTGATTGGTCACTCGGTTTCTTAGCATCGGAGGCGGAATCCAAAAATTCGTATTCCCTCCTCTAAAATGGGCGGTCTTAACGGATGTAAACATACACACGTGTCAGGTTTTGTGATTTCTATACACACATGCACACACACATCACACACATATGTATATATATATATATATATATATATATATATATATATATATATATATATATATATGTGTGTGTGTATATATACAGTATATATATATATGTAATATATATATATATATATATATATATATATATATATATATATATATATATATATATATATATATATATATATATATAAAGCCTCACCATTATTTTTCTCTCTTTGCCTAAGGATTATTATTTATATCCTGCACACACACATCACACACATATGTATATATAAATATATGCATATATATATATATATGTGTGTATATATATACATATATATATATATATATATATATATATATATATATATATATATACTGTATATATATATATAAAACCTCACCATTATTTTTCTCTTTTTGCATATGGATTATTATTTATATTTTGTATCATAAAATTGCAATCGAAAAATTATATCGTTTACAGTAATTAAGTAATTAGATATGTCATTACTTTCTAAAGCAAAATGTCGTAAGACCATCTTTTAACTTCATACAATAAAAATATTCTCAAAAACAAGAAAATGGACACATATACTTTTATAGTAAAGAAATCATTAAAATTAAAAATAATGCCGGGGGTGAAGTTCAATCGATTTATTTAAAGGAATTGGACATATCTTTTATTTTCTAAGCCTAATTTATTTCATATCATTATACAGTATGATAATTTTTTTTATAATCTATTTTGTTCTATGAACAAAGTAATTTGCACGCCAAACTGGTATAGATAATAGTGGAATATCATGATAGGTCAATCTATCCTAATTTCATTTTGCTATTCTCTGGTCTTTTCGAATTGAAATAAAGTTGTAAGTCGATGTAAAAGTTTTATATTTAATAAAGTGTTATTTTTAAAGTAACACACATTTACATTTTTATTACTTTATTTTGGTATTTTCGACCTATTATCCTTTGGATCGAGATAACATTGAAGGTCGATTTAAAAGTTTTAGATTTAACAAAGTGTTATTTTTATAGTAACACTTTTACATCTTTATAACTTTATTTTGGTATTTTCAACCTATTATCCTTTTGGATTGAAATAAAGTTGAAGGTCGATATAAAAGTGTTATATTTAACAATGTTATTTTTATAGTAACACATTTACATTTTATTACTTCATTTTTTTGGTATTTTCGACACAGTGATCCCTCCTGATTTCAATTAACATTGAAGGTTGATCTAAAAGTGTTATATTCAACAAAGTGGTTCAGTGGCCAGACTGTTTGATATTTTTTTTTTAATCAAAATAATGAATAGCATGAAGTTTGATATACTAAGGCTGTTATTAACGTTAATAAAGTAATTTACTATTTTAAAGGTGGTGTTGAATTTTGATCTAAAAGTGTTACATTCAACAAAGTGGTTCAGTGGCCAGACTGTTTAATATTTTTGTAATCAAAATATTGAATAGCATTAAGTTTGATCTATTAAGGCTGTTATTAACGTTAATGAAGTAATTTACTATTGTAAAGGGGAACTTGGTTGTGGGGGGCTATATTATAGCGTTATTAGAGGGACTGAATTTCCAAAGGTAAGTTTAACAGAAAACTTTTATTTTTTTTGTGGTGTTGAAACGTTCATGTTTTATATAAAAGGCTTAGCTAGATTATGGTAATTAGCAAGTTGAGAAAGTTACCGAGTTTCAAAGGTGAGCGAACCGTATTGCGCCGAGGAAGTTTGTTTGGTCGCTAGTTCAACAGGTTTAGTGAAATTTATGAAGGATAGGTACCTGGGTCGTAAAATACTGGAATTTCCTCAGATTTCAAAGGGAATGGAATACTGTTGGGATCTGTTTTCCCCCACGAAGTTGGAATAATTCCCACGCGTTTTATGTTTTTCGTTTCCTTTTTAAGGTAGATTTTCATTCCTTTTTTATCAAAAAAATGAAAAATATGGGAATTCAATTCTTTCATATGCATGTTACTTTAAACGGTATTCTTTGTTTCTGTCTTTTACAGTTTTTTCTATTTAAGAAAATGTTAAAAATATTAATATAAAGAATTTCATTTTTAAGGTAGATTTTCTTTTCCTGTTTTTCAAAAAAATGAAAAATATGGGAATTCAATTCTTTCATAAGCATGTTAGTGTAAACGGTATTCTTTGTTTCTGTGTTTTCCATTTTTTTTTCTATATAAAAATTATTCTAATATTAACAAAAAAAATTCATCTTGTAAATTTAATGAAAATGTCCCTTATTTAGATAAAAGAAAAGAGTCATATGCTGACAAGAAGTCTTTATGTGAAGACTATCCAGTTACCATAGCGCCTCATAATAATTGCGTGTAACATGTTGGGCAGTATCATCCTCATCAGTACTGCAATTTACTGCCGCTTGCTTTGCCAAATAACATCGAATACAAAATACTCTACACTTTTTTTTTTATCCCGCATCATTTTTCAAGTTTGATCGATACAAAGAGAACCAGGTAGATAAATGCTGTTGCAGCAGACACCACAGAAAAAAATGGCATTCTTTTGATCGGTTCCGTTTGATCTAATGTTAGTGTTAGATCGATAAGTTTTATGTCTCTCTCTCTCTCTCTCTCTCTCTCTCTCTCTCTCTCTGTGAATGCCCCTTATGTTAATATATTCATACTTATATCGTTGTCTTATTAAAGCTGCTTTATTTCGATACATGATTAGTTTATATATATATATATATATATACATACATATATATATATATATATATATATGTATATATATATGAATATATATGTATATATATAGATATACATTATACATATATATATATATATATATATACATATACATATATATATATATATATATACGTATATATATATATATATATATATCGATAGCAACAAGGCCTGCTTGTTATTAGAATATAAGGAACCTTCAGACGTATTATCGTGGGACTGTTGGACGGCAATTTCCTGGATTGTCTCTAGGAGACTATATTTCCCGGAAAGATGCTTCGAAACCTCTCATTATTATTATTATTATTATTATTATTATTATTATTATTATTATTATTATTATTATTATTATTATTACAAGCTAAACTACAACCTTATTTTGAAAAGCATGATGCTGCAAGCCCTAGGGCTCGAACAGGGAAAAATAGTCCAGTGAGGAAAGGAAATATAGAAACAGATACCCATACGTATCTAAATTATTTTATACCCGGTTTCTTGGTCGTACTATTTTTATAATGTAATCATGTCTTCGGCTGTTTCTAATTAAGCTCATTAGTATTCATATTGAAGGTCTTCATTTAAATATTAACGATCAAAGTTATCATAAGACGTGTTTTGTTTGAAGTCTTTTATTTATCATATGGAGTTTTTAAATTACTAATTCCTTTCGAATTTCACTCAGTTTCCTCAATCATTTTGGAAGTAGTATGAAGTGGTTACGTGCGCGCGCACGCACACAGACATTCATATATATATATATATATATATATACATACATATATCTATATACATATATATATATATGTGAGTGTGTCTGTGTATATATATATATATATATATATATTTATATATATATATATATATATATTTATATGTATATATGGATGTGTGTCTGTGTGTGCGTGCGTGTGTATGTATGTATGTATGTTTATATATATATATATATATATATATATATTGAAACTGATTAAAATGAAAGTCCATGAACTCATACATTGAATAAAAAGAAAAATTTGATAATTTTGCAATGTTTGTTCTTCTAGAGTTGTATAAACAAAATTTTTCAGCTATTTAGTTATAAAGAAGTTGATATGGATTATACACATATGGTGATATTGTATATACAAACCAATAGTTTTAGAATGTGCTGCTAGTCTTCACCGGCTCTTTATAGTGTATATAATAGTTTTTTTTTAATGTAAATTATGTTTTGTAAGGATTTCTGCTCATATTAAGTTTTAATTGTCCCAAACATATTAAATTAATGACTCGGTAATGCTGTCAGAAAGTAATCAACGTAGGTTTTAAAATGGTAATTGGGTTAACCTGTAGATTCGTTTATTTTTTTAATTACTGTCTTATTTATTCAGTAGAAATTAGATTTGTCAATTATTCAATTTCTAACGTTTTAAGACATGTAGGATATTGTTATACTTTCTCTTGATTTGCTCATAGAAGTTCTCTCTCTCTCTCTCTCTCTCTCTCTCTCTCTCTCTATACATATATATATATATATATGTGTGTGCATATATGTGTGTGTGAGTGTGGTTGTATATGTATACACACACACACACATATATATATATATATATATATATACTTAAAACTATTTTCCTAAATGGGTATTATATGAATCGTTATAAAAATTGCTTTCTCAAATTAATGATTCACATGTTGAATCTCGACTGAAGCCTATAAGCAAAATATTATCACAACGCCACGTAGAGGTCTCATTTATTGAGTATTGGAACGCATGGTTTTCCCCTAGGAGGATTAATACTACTGGAGATGCCCTGAATCAGAATTCTTTCCTGAACCCGTGAGGGCAGGGTTTGACCAGATTCACCCCTTCAAACTGTCAAATCTCAATCCCAAGTTAATCCTCCGACAGTGTACTGGTACTTAGTCTGTTTTACTCAGATCTTTATTTTTAGCTGATAACTATTTACTTGTGCTATTTTATTACCGATGGTCCCTTCCTGTAATACTTTATTAAAAAAAAAAATAATGTTAAACTTGTTGCTCAACTTATTGGTGAATCAGTTACAAACTCCTTGGAATAATGAACTACAGTAAAGTCGTTGACCTTTATAGCCGTCTTTGGATGACATTGAACACAGCTTGTGATAATCTCACAACTGTTGTTACTGATTTTTGCCTAAAGGCAGGCAACGGATTTTTTTCGTACAACCAAGAGCAGCACAGGAAGGAGCCATCGCTAATGAAAGCACAATAAGGGTTACCGTCTCTAAACAAAGGTCTGAATAGAACTGACTACATATTCCAATACAGTGACAGAGATTAACTTGAAGGATCAAGAACTGACAGTTCGAAGGGTAAAAACCCAATCCTCCCCCCCCCCCCAGTCTACCCCCTCCCCCACTTCCTGATTCACTCTTATCCTGCTAATCTTTAGTTTGGAAGACCCAACCTACTCTGTGATTTAGCAGGCCAGTTTAGACGGCCTTGACTTATACACCCTTATCCCTAAAGTACAGGCTTAAAGAAGGGTTATTAAATTTTCCTCCAAAAGTACTGGTATTATAAGAGGATTTAATCCCCAAACGGCTTAGAAGGTCTATGACCTTGACCTCACTGGCTCAAAAGTCTCGGTAAACGTAAAAACAAGCTGACCTCTCATCCCAACAGGACTAAACAAGGTCTTGTTTTGGTTGATTGATTGATTTGGAGTTTTCTGGCATCCTGATAATTGAGGTCATCATCCTAATAGAACCTAAAACAAGGTATCGCTTATTTCCTTTCCTCACTGGGCTATTTTTCCCTATTGGATCCCTTGGGCTTATAGCATCTTGCTTTTCCAACTAGGGTTGTAGCTTGGCTAGTAATAATAATAATAATGATAATAATAATAATAACCTTTTAAACAGCGGGTGCGATTGGAAATGAAATAGCGCACTTCGAATCCTGCATTTCGTTTGGGTTGATTGATAGATTGATTGATTGATTTTGAGTTGTCTGGCATCCTGATACTTTAGGTCATCATCCTAATAGAACCTATAACAAGGTCTTACTTCCTAACCTTTTAAACAGCGGGTGCGATTGGGAATGAAATAGCGCACTTCAAATCTTACATTTCGTTTGGGTTGATTGATAGATTGATTGATTGATTTTGAGTTGTCTGGCATCCTGATAATTTAGGTCATCATCCTAATAGAACCTATAACAAGGTCTTGCTTCCTAACCTTTTAAACAGCCAGTGTGATTGGGAATGAAATAGCGCACTTCGAAGACTGCATTTCGTTTGGGTTGACTAATAGATTGATTGATTAATTTTGAGTTTTCTCACATCCTGCTATCGAAGATCATTCAGGTCCTGTAGGCCTTTTAACCCTGCTATAGGCGACGGTAACAGTAGGAGCTTGCCCATTACTTCTATGGTAGGAACATCTAGGAGTAGTTTTTTTAAAGGATTATGATAATATACCTGAAAGGTCAAGGCCTTTGGAGGCTCAATTCCTTAGGTGATTCATTGTATCTTTATATCTGTTGTCTCCGTTTCGCCGCATTTTTCAGGAAATGTGCTCTCAGTTTTTGCGTCTTTAACTTTCACTTTTCCTTGAATTATGCTCTCAATTTTTGCGTAATCAACATTCACTTTTTTCCCGAATTATGCTCTCAATGTTGGCGTATTTAACTTTCATTTTCCCCCGAATTATGCTCTCAATTTTGGCGTCTTTAAGTTTCACTTTTCCTTGAATTATGCTCTCATTTTTTTGCGTATTTACCATTCACGTTTTTTCCCGAAGTATGCTTTCAATTTTTGCTTATTTAACATTCACTTTTTTTCATGAATTATGCTCTCAATGTTGGCGTATTTAACTTTCATTTTCCCCCGAATTATGCTCTCAATTTTGGCGTCTTAAACTTTCACTTTTCCTTGAATTATCTCTCAATTTTTGTCTCTTGAACTTTCACTTTTCCTTGAATTATGCTCTCAATTTTAGCCTCTTGAACTTTCACTTTTCCTTGAATTATGCTCTCAATTTTTGCTTATTTAACTTTCAATTTTTCCTGAATTCTGCTCTCAATTTTCCCGTTTTTAACTTTCACCTATTCACGAATTATGCTCTCAATTTTGGGCGTCTTCTTAAACTTTCAATTTTCCTTGAATTATGCTCTAAATTTTGGCCTGTTTAACTTAAATTTTTCCCTGAAATATGCTCTCAATATTTAGGTATTTAACTTTCATTTTGCATGAAACATGCTCTCAATATTTGCGTATTTAACTCACACTTTTTCCCGAATTATGCTCTCAATTTTGGCGTATTTAACTTTCATTTTCCCCCGAATTATGCTCTCAATTTTGGTGTCTTTGACTTCCATTTATTTGATATCAATGTCTGAATGGTATTTGTTTGGAAGAGAATGTTTCAAAGTTTACTCCTCCCTACACCATGTACGATATTTAATATTTTCATTTGATAAGAGATGGGGAAATTGTAATGGCTTTATAAGACCCTAAGGAATATGTATGAGAAATCCTTAATATATTTCATAAAAAGATTGTGTTTAACCAGTACTTCATGAAAGAGTATGCAATTATATTTTTATTATATCCCCTAGAAACGGAGAGAGAGAGAGAGAGAGAGAGAGAGAGAGAGAGAGAGAGAGAGAGAGAGAGATAAATAAATGAAATTTACATTGCTAACGAATAGGGTAAAAAAGAAGAGGGGAGATATTAAATTGGCACTATATATGCACATTGAGGCAAGATATTTCACGCTCCAATTCATGGTTGAAATATATATTTCTGACTTGGATACCGTGTCTAAATACGCAACAATAAAATAACTTCTAAAATATTTCTTAAAGTTGATGTTACTATTTTGTTTTATTAGAAGGGACGTTTAGAACATTAACAGAAATCCTTTTAGTGAGTGGGAGATCGAGAGGGAGGCAGGGAAATAAATTGCGAGATGAAGTGAAGGATGATATGGAGATATGAAGGCATTGGAGAGGGCGCATAAATATTCCTTGAAGTTGTAGTTACTATTTAGTTTTATTAGAAGGGATGTTTAGAACATTAACAGAATCCTTTTAGTGAGCGGGAGATCGAGAGGGAGGCAGAGAAATAGATGATGTGAAGGATGATATGGAGATATGAAGGCATTGGAGAGGGCGCCTCAGGCAACCGACTCCTTAATGTAGGGATATCGGTGGGAAAGATCAATAGAAATCCTTTTAGAAGTCATACACATGACGCTGCTCACATGGAATTAAGATATAAGAATATTATAAGTATGAATTATTTTTATATGTTTTCCAATGTGATCAAGGTCATTGAAAGGGTATTTACGAACCTTTAATGGTATGCGCACAAGGTGAGATTGCAGACTCTATGAGAAACTATCGAGCTTAACCGAGTCTCGAACCCCAGTCCAGCAGATCTCTAGCTAGAGAAGTTTCCAATTGGCTACCACAATATAATGAAGACAAAGATTAACTAACCATCGTTGAAAGATGAGATATAGCACCAAATGATATCATATCTACTGTACATCCCACTGACTGACTTAGCGACTTCGCAAATCTGGGACAACTTGGATGCCTGTGTCTGCAAATAATTCAAGGCACCCAAGAAGTGGCGAATGTTTAGAATTTCCTGACATTCGTCTCCGACGTCGTGGATTCTTAACTGAATTTTGGAGAAGAGGAGCTTCTCGTCAATATACCTCAGAGTCGAAAATTGTAAGACTTAGAGGAAAACTTGTTTAACGTTTTACGACGACATGTCCCGAACATGAGGGGACAGATGCATTTCCAAGTGCAGGGTCAAGTTTTAGTTTATATTTAGTCTTATTTTGATGATGAAATTGATGTTTATTTCCTTTAACGTAAGGAAAGAATTTTTGTATAGGTCAGTATCAAGTAAAATATCTGAATCACTATGAAAGATTTATTGTTTTATAATTGTTAAGATAGATAAGAAATATTTTACGTTTAAATGTTTAAAGGCCGCTCATGAATGGCAGGGACAAGGGACAGTGACATCGCCCTATTGAGCAGTACAATGCCCTAGAGACTGACCACATACACATATGATCAGCGCCCAAGCCCCCTCTCCACCCAAGCTAGGACCAAGGAGGGCCACGCAGTGGCTGCTGATTATTCAGCCGATAGACCTATAGGCTACCCCAAACCCCCTATCTTTAGCTCACAAGGATGGCGAGGTTGCAGCGACCAAAGAAACAAACGAGTTTGAGCGGGACTCGAACCCCAGTCTGGCGTTCAACAGTCAGGGACGTTACATCGGCCACCACATATTGAATTATTGTTGCAAAAATCATAATCATAATTGGATCGGCGGTATTTTATCATTACCCCCATTTTTTTTACGAGGGTTGGATAAGCAATATGAATGTCCATTTATTTGTGAATTTAGTATTTCCATCGACAAATATAATCCGGATATTACTTGAGTTTTCCCTGATCACTTTTTCAAATATATTTGTGATCGTCTATATATTTTTTTAACTGGTTTACTGAACCATATTTTTTTCATTTACATTAACTGGCTTATTAACTGATCACTTTTTCAAATATATGTGTGTTCGTCTATATATTTTTTTAACTGGTTTACTGAACCATATTTTTTTCTTTTTTTTTTTTGGGGGGGGGGGTTAATTCATCTGGTTTATTGAGCCATATTTTTTTCGGTTTAATTGTACCGGTTTATTGAACCATATTTTTTTCGGTATAACTTAACTGGTTTATTGAACCATATTATTTTTTTAATGTTTAATTTAACTGGTTTATTGAACCATATTTTTTTTCTTTATTTAAATTAACTTGTTTATTGAAACATATTATTTCTTTCGGTTTAACTTAGTTCAGGTTAAATCCTTAATATTCTATATTCTTATTTTGGCTGTCTATTATACTGTATATACTACGTTAGATTTTACTCTCTCTCTCTCTCTCTCTCTCTCTCTCTCTCTCTCTCTCTCTCTCTCTCTTTAAAAAAATTCAACTGTTTTGCAATTCTTCTTTGCTGGGATCGAAAAATTCAGCCCCCCCCCCCCCCATAGAAAAAAAATTCCTTAAAACTCATTTTGTTCAAAGATATATTCAACGCATTTCTGTGTCGAGTGAATTTACCCTCTATTTTTTTCTATTTTTTTTTTATTTTTTTTTATATATTGGAAATTACTGCATTCCTCCATTTATAACAGCCTTTAACTTCCTTTTCTCGTTTTTTCATACTTGTTTCTCATACTGAAAAAGTATCATCTTCCCCTACTTCATCTTCATTCATTTTCTTCATTATCGTAAACCTTCGTTCAGTTAATTTGCATTCATTCCGCCTTTATAACTGTCTAACACATTTCCCACAGCTCATCGAGCGTCCCTTTCAAAAAAAGAAATATATTTTTATTTCATTCTTTTATTTTTTTCTATTTTTTTTTTTTAATATATTCTTTGAGTCACAGACAATACTTTTATCTCCCGTCTGTGTGTTCAATTTGCAGCTCGCATTTTTGGTTCGAATATTTTTCTTCAATGGTTTTTTTTTCTTTGTGTTTTTTTTTTTTTTTTTTTTTTTAGCTCGTCCCATACAGCAGTGATGATTGTAAACCTTTTTAGAGATGTTTCTCACGTAGGATAATGAAATTGTAAATATAAATGAATGTTAATGAATATTGAGAAAATTTATGATGTGGAACTAATATCCATTTCCAGAAACACGTTGGAAGATCAATCAGCCATCATGTAGCAGTGCATATTTTCGGTAGTGGAAAAGGTATATATATATATATATATATGTGTGTGTGTGTGTGTGTGTGTGTGTAAGTGTGTGTCTCTGTGTGTTTGACAAGTACTTACATTGTAGTAACACTAAATATAAAAGTTGTATTATGTTATAGCTGCAAATTCTGATTTTCTCGAGTGATAATTAACCCTTGCTTTTTACAGTGTGCATATTTATAGCCCAAAATACCGCTCCACGAAATTAATAGCTCTAATTCGTATAAAATCGAAAAAAAAGAAATGAATTTTTAAATAGTGAATCTGTTTTAGCCTGGCTAAATATGAGGCTTATAGCAGTAGAAGATTTGAATATATAATTCATTATGAATAATTTTCATGTTTATATACCTTTCAGTTTTTATTTTTTCTTAAATTGAGCAAAGTCCTAGCAAATCTTATTTCTTTAGACCCTAGCAAATATATTTTATAGCATCATTTGACATAAACTGTTGAATGTATAATTCATTATGAATAATTTTCATGTTTTTATACCTTTCAGTTTTTTTATATTTGTTTTTTTTTTTTAAATTGAGCAAAGTTGTAGCCAATCTTATTTCTTTAGACCTTAGCAAATATACTTTATTGCATCATTTGACATAACCTCAATATTATCAGAAAAATTAATCACAAAATTATTATGTGGTTTGTAAACTCTTCAACATGAAATCTACACTCTACAAAGTGGGTACATTATTACAAGAAGCCGTGTATGCCTACAAAGCCAGACAAACATCTACAACAACGGCATTTGTTTCATACTCTCATACTTGCAGGTAAACAGTAGTGCTTCCTTTGTTACCTCTTTGGAGAAAAAGAGATTTTTGTTTACTTTGTGCATTTTATATTTTGTATTATGTCACGTTGTGGACAAATTTGTACTAATTACTGTATACTTTTGTCAATAAAATAACTAACTAACTATCTTTGTTGGTGCTGTTATGTATTCACACCACCGAATGACTGGTCAAAAGAGGGAAAAATTGTTCAGTGGCCACTTTCATCTTGGTAAGGGTAGAAGAGACTCTTTAGCTATGGTAAGCAGCTCTTCTAGGAGAAAGACACTCCAAAATCAAACCATTGTTCT
>NC_090751.1:2976887-2984387 GCF_036898095.1 Palaemon carinicauda
ATTAACCTTTTAATATCACAGACCGCTTATCGGATGGGATTCGAAGATTAACCGCTAGCGGTTTTAACCTTTCCCAGGGCGTTTTTCGTGATTGTGAGCTTAACGTGTCTTTTAATGTTTGGGGGGGGGGGGGGGGGGGAACTTGTATGTCAATCATACCATTCTTTCTTGTCCGTCATTGTTTATTACTGTTGTTATGTTATGCTTATTTATAAAGTATTTTGAATTTAATATATTTTGTTAATAAAATTTTCGTTTTTAAAAAACGTAGATATGCTGTCCCATTTTAACGGTGGATGTTATGCTTATTTAACAAAGATTTTTTATTACATATATTTTTAGAATAAATTTTCATTTTAAAAAAAGCAGATATGCTGTTCTCTTTAACGGAATAGGAGTCAGAAGTATTTCATTCCTCAAAATTGATTACAAAGTTGATTCAATACCGTAAGAGTCATTGGAATTAACTAGAATAATAATGTAATGACAGGAGAATGTATGGGTCAATGATAGCAGCCATCTGAAACCCTCTAAATGTAGTTTCGTCACATATTAATTTGCAAGAACTCAATTTACTAAATACATGTGAACATTCAATTTTCAAGTTTGTAGTTGTTATCCTTCGTACAGCTATCTTTACTTATCGTATAATCAATATTTAAAAAAATAAATACAGGCAGCCATATCGTCTATAATGCGCCTTTTCAGCATTACGTTAAAATAGTGTCTCATGCTTAAGAGTAAAAGTACATTTCTTTATTTTTAATATTTGTTTCCTACCATTAATTTCATTTCTGTCCTCTTCTTTACTCTGTTTTATCTAGACATATGCGTTCCATTTTACGGATGATTTTTTAATTAGGGAATGTTTTTCCATATATTTTCCTATAAATGAAGATAATTATAACAACAACAACAGTGATGAAAATATGATAATATTTTGTAATAGTGTTATAAGGTATGTATCCAAGTATAGAAAAGCTAGTATTTCAGCCTTCATACCATGGTGACAATTACCACAAAATAAACAAGGATAGATCATAATAACTCTTGTATAAAATGCCACTTTACATACTTCCATTGTGTACAATTGCATTGAGTATTGGAAGTAATGCCTGAGATTATCCAATACTATTTGACAGACACCTTCATAATTTTAAGCAATGATCTCTTTCCTTCGTCCGGCCATTTGAAATCACCGCGGGAAGCGTATTATTATTTATCATTTTTATTAAAGGTTGAGTCCCTTGTCAGGCTGGGAGGAACGTAGAGAGTAGAGGTCCCCTTTTTGTTTTTGTTTCACCTGTTTATGTCGGCTACTCCACAAAATTGGGGTAAGTGCCTTGGTATATGTATGTATGTATGTATTTTCATTAAAGGTAAGACCTGCAATGTATAGGGTTTGCCGTACATGTTATTTACAGTTTGGATATGAGGATTTTTAGGATCCTCTGTTTGGTTTAGTATGTAATGGATTATGACGGCCGAGAGCAAGGTTATGACTCAAAGGCAGGATGCAATCATCTGAGTAACTTTATTAAAGAACACTCTCCTTTATATACAAAACCTCAAGGCAACAGGAAATTACATGTTCGAGAGACAGACAATGTTAGAGAGGAAACACGCAGACACGTTTATTCAGGTTCTTTTTAGTGCGAGGGAAGAGCGCAGATACAAGCATAATATATACAAAATAATTTATGTACGATCGTGTGACACACGGTTGGTACAGGATTTTAATCAACTTCATAAGTTCATAGTCTTTCCATCCGTACTCTGACATGTTTCCACGAGAAGCGAAGATAGACTGGAAATGGTGCAATTTACGTTCTGGAATATTATTGTCAACTTCATGGAACCGTGTGAATGGAAATTTACTATAGTCCATTTCTTTTAGCGAGTAATATTTGCACCGACTCGCAACGGTGCCCTTTTAGCTCGGAAAAGTTTCCTGGTCGCTGATTGGTTAGAATTATCTTGTCCAACCAATCAGCGATCAGGAAACTTTTCCGAGCTAAAAGGGCACACTTGCGAGTCGGTGTAAATATGACTCGCTAAAAGAAATGGACTATAGGCACTTGTAACTCGTCATTGTCTATGTAATTACTCATCTGAATTTATTGATGGCGAAATGAACAAGAATTGTTTTGAAGAATACTTATAGAATGCGTAATTTCAATGATAACTTTGAATGAAATATGATTATGGCTAATTTCACACCTTGGTTTCATTACTGAACGTTGTAATATTATAAGAAATTTACAGTTTCTATTTGAATTTTATAAAACTCTTAAACCCCCTTTTTTTTTTTTTACTGACAGATTTCATCGGCTTACGATATCTTAGATTTTCCTTAAAAATAATGTAATATATTTTTTTTTTATCCCGCAGGTAGGTGAAGATGGTTTGTGTTTCTACACTTGGGGTGAGAATTTATGTAAGTAAATTTACTTGTTTCAGAATATATATATATATATATATATATATATATATATATATATATATATATATGTGTGTGTATATATATATATATATATAATATATATATATATAATGTATAATATATATATATATATGTATATATATATATATATATATATATATATATATATATATATATATATATATATATAAGGAGGTTGTGTTTTTGCTCCTGTTTGTGTGTTTTTGGGGAGGAACAAGTTCCTGGTCGCAATTTTAATCGTACAGCAAGGAAACTTGCAGGGATTACCTAGCATGTAAAAAGTTGGAAATCATTTAATTTGGGATGGTCAAGATTAAAGGTCAAGGTCATGGTCAAGCAAAATGTCCAATTCCCGTAATCAGGCCTAACTTTTTACATTGTTGTCACAGAGACTTCAAACTTAGTTCATATTTGATTGTATGACAATGAACGGCAATTATTATATGATAAGGTCAAAGGTCAAGGTCAAGCAAAAGGTAAAATTCTGGTCATCAACCATACGACCATATTTCAATCGTATATACATATTAAGGCACTTCCTTCATTTTAATCGTAAAGTAATGACCCTTGCAGGGATTTTAAACTGCTAAGTAAAGAGCTTGAAATGATTAATTGATTCTGGGAAAAGCACGCTGAAGCTACCGTGACGGAGGTCTGCACTCAGAGTGCTTTTCTAATTTACTACGTTGTCAAGAATTAAGACCATGGAAACTTTTCTCCCAACGTTTTAGCATCCATTACTACATCAATGTTTTTTTTTTGTGTATCCATTGATTCCTTTGAAGTGAAGTTTCGTCATTAAAAAGCTTTATAAGTTTTTAAGTGTTGCATACGGCGATTGCAACGCTGCTACTGCTTCGGTGATGGGTTTCATCCTGTTGCATATGCATAAAGTGAGCACTCTGCAGTTTTGCTAAGAGTTGAAGCATTGCATTTCGTTAGACGGGTATTGGAAAATGGTTTTGGATTGATACCAAAGAGGACAATTTTTGCTTTAAAAAATATAATCTTGAGAGGAAGAAAGACAGTTGTTCATGGAATTTATGAATGAAAACGTGAATAGTGATATAGAAATATGTAATGTGTGTATACAGTGATATATATGTGTATATATATATATATATATATATATATATATATATATATATATATATATATATATATGTGTGTGTGTGTGTGTGTGTGTGAGTATATATGTATATATATAATCTGTGCATATATAAAATATATATATATATATATATATATATATATATATATATATATATATATAATGTGTGTATGTATATATACACACATATATATATGTATATAATGTGTGTATGTATATATACATATATATAAAATGTGTGTATGTATATATACATATGTATAAATATATATATATATATATATATATATATATATATATATATATAGTGTGTATGTATATATACATATATATATATATGTATATATATATATATATATATATATATATATATATATACATATACATATACACATATATTGAATCATTATCTTGTATTGAAAAAAACGTGTTTATGCGTTTTTCCAATATTCCATTCGCTGAAGAGAGCATGTAAATTACTTTCTTTTTATGAAGTCCAAAAGAGAATTTGTTAGCAGTATGCGTTATGAGTGGATGGAAAAGGAAGGGGGTGGGGGGGGGTCTTGTTGTTGCTTTAACAGAAAGAGCACAAGTTAGTTTATAGTTTATTACAATAATTTTTTCCATCCTTGTCCCTCATCGGTTTTTTTTTTTTTTTTTTTTTTTTTTTTTTTTTTAAGGATCTCGCTTATCAAATTTATCTTTGATAGGTTTAAAAAAATCACTTTCAAAAAGAAATATTCCTGAAATAGGTATCCTTACTCCAGATGCTTATAGGAGAAACTTTTTTTCATTAGGGATATGTTATCCTATATGGAACACTATGCTTGCCTATCTGCTGGACTCGGGTTCAAGACCCGCTCAAGTTCGATAGTTATTTTGTAGTGTCTGCATCCTCACTTTCCTTCTGAACTGAGGATGGGGTTTGGAGTTGGAGGAGACTATGGCCGGGAGCACACTAGCGACTCTGTGGTGCCACAAAGCCACAGCATCGTGTGGCGGGGATGTGGTCTCCCATAGGTTTCCATTGTTTTCAAGTTTTACCGCGCAAACTAGCGACTGTGGCTCTCTGTCGCTCATCCCCGCCACAGGCGTGGCGTGGCTTTGAAAACAATGGAAACCTATGGGAGACCACATCCCCGCCACACGATGCTGTGGCTTTGTGGCGCCACAGAGTCGCTAGTGTACTCCCGGCCTATAGGTCTACCTGCTGAATCATCAGCAGCCATTGCCAGGCCCTCCCTGTTCCTAGTTTGGGTGGAGAGGGGCCATGGCTGCTTATCATATCTATATATGGTTAGTCTCTAGGGTATTGTCTTGCTATAGCAATGTCACTGTCGCTTGCCTCTGTCATTCATGAGCGACCTTTAAACCTTTAAACTCTAGGAAGAAGTACAATTCTTCTTCACTCAGAGGGTTAACTACTGCACTGTAATTGTTCAGTGGCTACTTTCCTCTTGGTAATGATAGAAGAGACTCTTTAGCTATGGTAAGCGGCTTTTATAGGAGGACACATCAAAACTAAACCATTGTTCTCTAGTCATGGTTAGTGCCATAGCCTCTGTACCATAGTCTTCCACTGTCTTAGGTTAGAGTTCTCTTGCTTGGGGGCACACTCAGGCTTACTATTCTATCTGTTCCCTTGTTTCCTTTCCTCTTGGTTATTTTTCTTGTTGGAGCTCTTTGTCTTATACAGTAGAATCCTGTTTTTTCCAACTAGGGTTGTAGCTTAGCAAGTAATAATAATAATAATAATAATAATTATAATAATAATAATGATAATAATAACGGAAATATTTCCTTACAATTTAGCCCTCTCTTTGCAATTTGAATCAGATTTTTAAAACATATTCCTGGTAAATGTTTTCTCAGTAACACCGAAATGTTGTTTTACTTGACATTCAGCTTTTATTGACCCACACCTGTCCCCTCTTGCCATCCAATTAACTCATATATTTATAGTAACTTTCAGCTTATCCATTTTTCATTATTCTCGGCTCCCCTTTCAGTTCCACTATAGTTTTTACATTGTGACCTTTTGATAGCGTTTATTTATGGCATTTAAGGTATCCACTATTCATATTATTCGTAGTAATAGCAGTTTAAAGTTCATAAATACGCAAAGATTTTATTGTTCTTACGCATTAGCTTTCATGTGAAGGCAGCATTTTAAGATATAATGTAATCTTTTTATCAGACAAAAGGATTAAATTATTTTTCTTCAGATTTAGATATTTTATTTTCTTTAAATTATTGGGGCTTTAGAAAAGTAGGGTTTCCATATCTTTGGCATCTGCTCTAAGATGTTTCAGATAATCTATTGTTATTATATGCCAGTGTTGTTTAGGAAGAAGCCGAAGGGCTGCGGAGGGACTTCGTCTAGTCTAGCCCCTTCATAAGGATGGAGTGTTTTTAAGCATTCTCTCTCTCTCTCTCTCTCTCTCTCTCTCTCTCTCTCTCTCTCTCTCTCTCTCTCTCTCTCTCTCTCTCTCTCTCTCTCTATATATATATATATATATATGCATATATATATTTATGTATATATATATATATATATATATATATATATATATATGTGTGTGTGTGTGTGTGTGTGTGTGTGTGTGTGTGTGTTTTGGTGTGTATGTTTGTATGTACGTACAAATGTCTTATCAGAATTATATTTTACCTAGAAATCTTTAACTAAGCCTTTGTTATATTATATATCCCCCGCTTGACGCATTAATGTAATACTACTATTATTAATACTAGGAAAGCTAGTAAACGCTAGATGGAAATGTAGATTACTATAAGCCCAAGGCCTCCAACAGGGAAAATAGCCAAGGGAGGAAAGGAAATAAGTAAACAGAGAGAATTGTGTGCCTGAGTGAACCCTCAAGCAAGAGAGCCCAACCCATGGCAGTGGAAAATCTATTTGAAAAGCCATGAGAGCACCATACGAAACATACATTATAGAAATGTAGAATTATATGGATGAGCAATTAATGCAACTACAGGAACGGCATTTAATTTTTTTTTTTTTTTTTTTTTTTTTTTTTTTTTTTTTTTTTTTTTAGGAAAGCATTAATAATCAATCCCCCTTTGTTGTTTCAATATAAAAAACGTCAGTCTACCGGGTGTGTTTGGCTGAGCGATTTCTATTAAAAACACAGCCGGGCCGCGTATGTATAATCGAGGCCAATAAGTGGGCATGAATATGCAGGCTCTTGTGTTGGCGTTCACACGGCCGTGTATCACTAAAAGCATTGGAGAGAGAGAGAGAGAGAGAGAGAGAGAGAGAGAGAGAGAGAGAGAGAGAGAGAGAGAGAGATAGGCATGGGCACTGACCATGTAATGTATTCTGGTAGGCTCTCTAAACAAAAAGTGCAGTTTTAAAATGTCCCTGTACTTGACTGATGTCTCGTTTTAAGGGAAATAGCGTGTCTGGTAATTTCATGCTGGATTTTCGCAAAGGTAGAAGAACCCTTTGCGCTCTTTCGCGAACATTGCTAACTTATCTTGATATATATATTTTTTTTCCTCACGTAGTTTTCTGCTGGCTAGTTTTGCACCAACTCTGGTCATTTCGAGAGTGGACGAGTTCCTTACTATTACTCGATATATATATATATATATATATATATATATATATATATATATATATATATATATATATATGTATATATATATATATATATATATATATATATATATATATATATATATATATGTGTGTGTGTATATATATATGTATATATATATAATATATATATATATATATATATATATATATATATATACTTATATAAATATATGTATGTATATTTAATATATATATATATATATACATATATATATATATATATATATATATATATATATATATATGACTAGATGAAAATCAATACAATACTGTTCTCAAATAGAAAAAAATTCTACTTCATAT
>NC_090751.1:2989387-2991887 GCF_036898095.1 Palaemon carinicauda
TCTTTTATGGCCTCTCGTGGCATGGTTGGTTTCGACCTGGTCTTTCATTAGAAGGGGCCAGCGTTTGATCCCAAGTATGAGGTATAAATTTATTTCTATTTGAACACGATGTTGTGTTGATATTTATCCATATATATATATATATATATATATATATATATATATATATATATATATATATACATATATATATATATATATATATATATATATATTATATATATATATATATATGTATATATATATATATATATATATATATATATATATATATATATATATTGTATGCGTAAACTTATACGAAGCATGATTGAGTATGAAAAGTGGAAAATCCAGTTGTTAGTTTATTCTTGAATTGTTTAACAGTTTCATCAGTATTAATGCAAAAAAAAAAAAAAAAATTCAAACAACTCTTTTGTTTACAAATGCGAAAAAACCCGAGCTAATTGACGTTTGAAAGCATTTTCCAACTCGTTTAAAGTAGGTAATACACATTTTTTTTCCCCTCAGCACAGGCATTTGTCTGATCGTTGTTTAAAAGAAAAATGGAAAATAAAACAAGGGAATGATAAAAAAAGATGAATCCTGATCATTAATTAATCCCGAAATGAGGAAAAAAAGACCCACAGTCGTATTTTACACGAAGTGGCCACATGTGGAAGCAGATGCAGAAAAGAGAAATTCGCGGACGTTATGCGGAATTAAAAAAAAAAAAACGAAAAAAAATTAGACAATAATAGAAAGGAAAAATTAGGGGAAAAGGGTCCGTGATGAGCAGTGTTTAATGAGTCTCATTGTTTAATGAAAGTCCTGTGAATAATATTCTTTTGCGCAATGAGAAGCTTTGCTCTGGATTAGACATTTTTTTCTGTCTTTTTGCACATTTCATAAGTTGGTTTTTTCCATGCTTTTAGAGACTTTTGCAAATGAAGCAGATGATAATAGGAATGGGATGATGTAATCACTTTTTTTTTTCTGAATTGAAGAAGTTCATAAGTTGGTTTTTTTTATGCTTTTAGAGACATGATTTTACCTAGATGAAAATAGGAATGTGATGTAATCACTTTTTTTTTTTTTCATTAAAGTTCATAAGTTGGTTTTTCAAATGGTTTTAGAGACTAATGCAAATTAAGTAGATGAAAATAGGTATGTGATGATGTAATCACATATTTTTCTAAGTTAAAGAAATTCACAATTTGTTTTTCATACGCTTTTAGAGACTTAAGCAAATTAACTAGATGCGAATAGGAATATGCTGATGTACGGACTATATATATATATATATATATATATATATATATATATATATATATATATATATATATATATATATATATATATATGTATATATATATTTTGATGAAGGAATTTCATAAGTTGGTTTTACTATATGCTTTTAGTCTTATGCAAATTAAGTAGATGAAAATAGGAATATGATGATGTAGGGACTTTATATATATATATATATATATATATATATATATATATATATATATATATATATATATATATATAAATAAATATAAATAAATATATATATATATATATATATATATATATATATGTATATATATTTAATTATGGAATTTCATTAGTTGTTTTTTTTCATATGCTTCTAGAGACTTGTGAAAATTATCTAGATGAAAATAGGAATGTGATGATGGGCACTTTATATATATATATATATATATATATATATATATATATATATATATATATATATACATATATATATATATATATATATATATATATATATATATATATACATATATATATATATATATATATACATATATATATATATATATATATATATATATATATATATATACATATATATATATATATATATATATATATATATATATATTTAATTAAGGAATTTCATAAGTTGGTTTTACCATATGCTTTTAGTCTTATGCAAATTAAGTAGATGAAAATAGGAATATGATGATGAGAGCTGTTGTATTTGGCAGTGACTGAAAACCCACACTTTTAAAAGGGAAATGACACAAGAACACCACCTAAACTAAGGTTCCTCACCTAACCTAACGTAACGTGTCCTTACCTACTTACCTACCGTGGGGCTACGTCCCGGCCTGCGGAACTCCCTCATCCACCTAACCTAACCTAACCTAGGAGCCGTGACCTTACTTACTTACCTACCGTGGGGCTACGTCCCGGCCCTGCGGAACCCCCTCCCTTATCCTCTTCCTAGAATGCCGTATCCTAAGTCTACAACCTGTGTTAGTTCTGAACTAGCTTCACTCTTGGTAAGGTAGCACTAACTAATGATATTTCGTAAATCGTGAAGCTAGCTTCATAATATCGAATCAGACAGAGATAAACAATATTTTCCTTATAAAGGAATTTGATTTCATAAGTAATAAGAAAGTTTAAGCCTGTCCCAACGAACTGCATTCATCCATGATAATGTGATCACGTTATTTTTTTTTCTAAATTAATGTATTGGAGTAGCATTTGATTTTTTATTGTA
>NC_090751.1:3004387-3014387 GCF_036898095.1 Palaemon carinicauda
AAAAACTACAGGAGAAGTTTAAGAACAATAAAATGAATTCCAAGTGGATATATATTCCCAAGATAGAATTCGGTATAAAATGCCATTCGTGGGTGATATTTACATGTTTATGTATGTGTGTGAATAATAGTCTACGGAAAAATAATTCCAAGTTAAAATCGTCGTCTAGCTCGTGGTCAGACTCTATCACTATTTGCCGCTATAGGATTGATAAGAGTGAAGGGCCCTCTGCACTCTCGACATATTCTTTTAAATTATAATTTTGTGTGAATGATACAATATAAGAAAGGTTTAATGAATTCTCTCAGTATATATGTAAAACGTTTCAGAGGTAATTATTTATTTAATAATAGTTTTAAGAATTGTTTTTGTGCAAAGTGAAATTTCCTTCATTTCCTTTTCTTTTTTTCTTTTTGCAAATTGAAAAATATTATCATAGATGAAAATTGTTAATTACGTCTCATTTATTTGTTAGTGTCTTTTTCAATTGTAATTCTGTGTATAAAATATGAAGTGACGTATAATAGTTTAAACATAGTGGATATAGGTAGTAGGTTGGCCAGGGCACCAGCCACCCGTTGAGATACTACCGCTAGAGAGTTATGGGGTCTTTTGACTGGCCAGACAGTACTACATTGGATCCTCCTCTCTGGTTACGGTTCATTTTCCCTTTGCCTACATACACACTGAATAGTCTGGCATATTCTTTACATATTCTCCTCTATCCTCATACACATGACAACACAAATTACCAAAAAATTCTTCATCACCCAAGGGGTTACTGCACTGTAATTGTTCAGTGCCACTTTCCTCTTGGTAAGGGTAGAAGAGACTCTTTAGCTATGGTAAGCAGCTCTTCTAGGAGAAGGACACTCCAAAATCAAACTCAAACCACTGTTCTCTAGTCTTGGGTAGTGCCATAGCCTCTGTACCATGGCCTTTCACTGTCTTGGGTTAGAGTTCTCTTGCTTGAGGGTACACTCGAGCACACTCTCCTATCTTATTTCTCTTCCTCTTGTTTTGTTAAAGTTTTTATAGTTTATATAGGAGATATTTATCGTTGTTACTCTTCTTAGAATATTTTATTTTCCTTTTTTCCTCTCCGCACTGAGCTATTTTCCCTGTTGGAGCCCCTGGGCTTATAGCATACTGCTTTTCCAACTAGGGTTGTAGCTTAGTAAGTAATAATAAGTAATAATAATAATAATAATAATAATAATAATATAGCCAAGAATCATTCCAAACCCAGTGGATATAGCCAAGAATCATTCCAACCCCAGTGGATATAGCCAAGAATCATTCCAACCCCGGTGGATATAGCCAAGAAATATTCCAACCCCAGTGGATATAGCCAAGAATCATTCCAGCCCCGGTGGATATAGCCAAGAATTATTCCAACCCCAGTGGATATAGCCAAGAATCATCCCAACACCATGGATTTAAACATAGAAATTATATTATTCCTGCAGGACATGAAACAGCTGGGGAGTGGTGTGGGAGGGGGGAACCGGGGGGGGGGGATCAGCACTGGATGTAGGCGCTAATAATGTGAAGAGCAATTAGTGCATGAGGCGTCCCAAGTGTGTTGCTAATGATCCGTGTCGAATCTTCCAAGCGTATGCAAAGGCTTGTCTGTGTGTGTGTCTGTGTGTGTGTCTCTTATGTGTTTGCTTGGATTTCATTTGCTCGGTTATTAGGTTTTCGTTGTTTGTTCTTTGTGTAGTTTAGATTTTTACAATCATTGCGACGGAGTAAAGACTAATATTTTTATTTTTATTTTTTTTTCTTGAAGATATGGAAAGCTTTAGAACGATATTGTTTTTGTATTAGAATTACACACACACACACATACACACACACACACACACATATATATATATATATATATATATATATATATACAAATACTTTTTTCTATATCTGTTTACATATACTGTATATCAATACACTTATGTAAGTGTACATATGTAAATATATGTGTTTGTTTATGATTGTATACACATACAATTTTATATATATATATATATATATATATATATATATATATATATATATATATATATATACACACACATATATACACACACAGGATTCTCCCAGTAACGAGCATTCCTTTATTGTTCCCAGTTGAGAAAACCGATTTGATCACTTCAATTTAGAGGTCTGTTGTGGGTGGTAGGGAAGGTGGAGAATTGCAATTTCCCTGCAATAGAATTAATGCGAATTTCAAAGTTGGTACCTTCAGAGGGTAGCCTATTTAAAGGCTATTTTTCCCCCCTTGCTATTTAGTCCTGGACTTGAGTCGTGGTATGATAATGAAACAATATCCAATGGATTTTTTATATTTGAGAACAAAGCCCTCAGAAGAATATTGGAAGTGAAATAGCAGAGAGGATTAGAAATGAAACTATGAGAGAGATTACTCGAGTACCATGTGTGGATGAGATCATGGTGAGGGGTAAATGGAGATGGTTTGGTCATGCTCTTCGCACTTCCCAAGAGAGATTAGTTCACCAATTATTCAATTGGGCTCCATAAGGCACTAGAGGAGTTGGAAGACCCAGGCCTTCATGGCGGAGGACTATGAACTGTGAAATAGATGATAATGTAAGGAGAAATATTGATTTGAAAGCTCAATATTGAGACGAATGGTGAAATCTACCTGCGGCCCTTTGCGTCACTAGGCTTAGAAGGAGATGATGATGATGATGATTTAATTTCATAAAGTTACTGTTTACGTTGATCTATGACTAGCACGAATGTGATTTAAATAATTATAATGGTTTTTCCAAAGAAATTAGAATATCTTTTATATATTTTGTTGAAGTTTGATTTCCAGTGGGTTGGCTATTAGTAGTATTTCAGAAAAAAAGGTAAGTATGAGGTTCAGACAATGGCACTAAGAAAATTAGAATATAGAAGAACCAATGATGGAGCATATTATTATTATTATTATTATTATTATTATTATTATTGTTGTTGTTGTTGTTGTTGTTGTAATTATTATTATTATTATTAATATTACTATTATTATTATTATTATTATTATTATTATTATTATTATTATTATTATTATTATCATCATCATCATCATTTTAGATACAACCCTAGTTGGAAAAACGAGATGCTATAAACCCAAAGGCTCCAACAGAGAAATACAGCCCAGTGAGAAAAAGGAAATAAAGAAATAAACTATATGAGAAGTAATGAATAAAGAATATAAGATATCTTAAGACCAGTAACAACGTTAGAACAGACCATTCAAAGAAACCACACAAAAAAGAGGAGACGTAACAGCGCTGTTTGCTGTCTGGAGGGAAGTTAGTTAGAAAATAAACAAGGAGGCCAAGTTTCTGAAAATCAATCGAGCCCTTGGAAGAGAGTTCTCTTGCTTGAGAGTACACTCGGGCACACTGTTCTATCTAGTTTCTCTTCCGCTTATTTTGTTAAAGTTTTTATAGTTTATATTGGAAATATTTATTTTAATGTTGTTACTCTTAAAATATTTTATTTTTCCATGTTTCCTTTCCTCACTGGGCTATTTTCCCTGTTGGGGCCCCTGGGCTTATAGCATCCAGCTTTTCCAACTAGGGATGTAGCTTAGCATTTAATAATAATAATAATAATAGTAGTCGACACTGAGTTTTCCCTCTTTTTTAAAACCAATATTCGGTTGTTTTTGTTACTCTAGTTGTTTATTTGTCCTCAAATAGCCAAATCTATACTTTTTGAGGGTTGTAAATTTTGTATGCAGTAAGTTTGAACTTAATGTCTTCCACTGTCCTATGTTAGAGTTCTCTTGCTTAAGGGGACACTCGGGCACACTATTCTGTCTTGTTTCTCTTCCTCATGTTTGGTTAAAGTTTTTCTAGTTTATATAGGAAATATTTATTTTAATGTTGTTACTCTTAAAATATTTTATTTTTCCTTGTTTCCTCTCCTCACTGGGCTATTTTCCCTGTTGGAGCGCCTGGGCATTTAGCATCCTGCTTTTCCAATTAGGGTTGTAGCTTAGCAAGTAATAATGATACTACTACTACTACTACTACTACTAATAATAATAATAATGATAATAATAATAATAATAATAATAATAATAATAATATAGTTTCCGCCCTAACTAAAGGTGTCATGTTGTCTGGTCTAGGATTATTTTTTAAAGCCAGTTCGAGAAGTTAATTATTTTGGAATTGTTGTATTATTAAATTAGGCAGTATGAAAAGAAACTCAAAATCTCTATCCAGTCCAAAACTCTGAAGACATAGAAAAAATTCTCTTGAATATTCAGTAATTTTTAGTCACTTGTTAAAAATGTTAAACCTTAATTTTATAATATTAATGCATTTATTTATTTGTATTTTCAAATATTGATTAGTTTGTTTATTGATTTGTATCTTAATATTTCCGTTTCCATGTTAATGGTATAAGGAAACCATCTTTTAGATATGACGGGGAAAGAATATTCCTTAAAAGCAAGGTACAGTTATGCACAAAAATTCGTGTCCACACACTGAGGAAATGCACTGTCTCACACACTTTAAAGGTTTTAAAGGTCGCTCATGAATGGCAGAGGCAAGGGACAGTGACATTGCCATAGCAAGCAGAACAATGCCCTAGAGACTGACCATATATTACATGATCAGCGCCCAAGCCTCCTCCCACCCAAATTAGGACCAGGGAGGACCAGGCAGGGGCTGCTAATGACTAAGCAGATAGACCTATAGGCTCCCCCAAACCCCCCCCCCCCCCAAACCTTACCTCACAAGGATGGTAAGATTGCAGACATTAATGGCACTAACGAGTCTGAGCGGGACTAGAACCCCCGACTGGCAGACACCAGCCAGAGACGTTACCAATCAGGCCACAACGACCCCAACTGCTAGACTATTTCCCGCATTTAGCCCTAAGCCCTACTCACCACCTCTCACATCTCTCCTTACGACATATGGTTACTCGCACGCAGTTAGGGTGTAACAAAGTATACATCTTCCAAAAGACATCTTAGCTATGCATTTAGTGGATAATAGAATTTATTCACAATTATCTCAAAAGTTTCTGTTCGAGCTTTTGCAAACAGATTTAATCCTATTTTTTGAGGCTCTTGTCCATCTCGGTTTCATCAGTGTCTCCTGGGATTAGATTTCATACAGAGACAGCCACCAATTTCCACCGGCCTTTCAGATTATTATTATTATTATTATTATTATTATTATTATTATTATTATTATTATTATTATTATTAGTTGCTAAGCTACAACCCTAGTTGGAGAAGCAGTATGCCATAAGGCCTGGGGCTACAACAAGGAAAACAGCCCATTAAGGAAAGGAAACAAGGAATAAATAGAATATTTTAAGAACAAGAACAACATTGAAATGAATATTTCAAAAATAAACTATAAAAACTTTAACAAACCAAGAGGAAGAGAAATAAGATAGAATAGTGTGCCCGACTGTACCCTCAAGCAATAGAACTTTTATCCAAGACAGTGGAAGACCATGGTACAGAGGCTATGGCAGTACCCAAGACTAGAGAACAACGGTTTGATTCTAGAGTGTCCATCTCCTAGAAGAGCTGCTTACCATATAAAGAGTCTCTTCTACTCTTATCAAGAGGAAAGTAGCCCCTGAACAATTACACTGCAGTAGTTAAGCTCTTAAGAGAAGAAGAATTGTTCAGTAATCTGAAAGTAAAAGCTGTAAAATCAGATTCAGATGATGCTCAATGACTACTTCAACTTTAGGATGTACATTTGGCCCGCAGGAACCACAATTTCAGTTTGAGCGACTACTTTTTTTCCTTCTTTTTTTTTTTTTTTTTTTTTTTTTTTTTTTTTTTTTTTTTTTTTTTTTTTACCCGAGCAGCTGAGTGGCGTATGTTAACCACATTATCAACCCCCTTTTTAAAACCTTATCGTGCGTATTTATTGTATTTGATTTTTTTAAATGTTTTTATTTTTCCTTTTTTTTACTTTACCCGAGCAGCTGAGTGACGTATGTTAACCACGTTAAGAACCTTTTTTAAAAACGTTATCGTGCGTATTTATTGTATTTGAATCGTTTTTTAAGTGTTTTTACTTTTTATTTTTACTTTAACTGAACAGCTGAGTGGCGTATGTTAACCACATTAACAACTTTTTTTTTTAACCTTTTTGTGCGTATTTATTGTATTTGAATCGCTTTTTAAATGTTTTTCTTTACTCTAATTAAACGCATGCGTATATTAACAAAGTTAAGAATTGGTACACGGATTTATCATCACACAAACTTTTGGGTAGAATTTATGAGTTAATTTCTTTCACAAATGTATGATCTATTATGAGGAACCAGTGGTTTTTTATACTTTTAAAAACATAAGGATTTTAATTTCGTCGTGAATAGCACTATTTTAATTTTGTCCCGAATAGCCCCTTTTCTATTATTGTCCTGAGTAGCGATGTTTTAATTTTTTCCAGAATATCGCTATTCTAATTTCGTTGTATATAGCACTATTTTAATTTTATTCTGAATACCGGTATTTGCATTGATTCCCGAATAGCCCTGTTCATTTAATTTCATCCTGAAAAGTACTATTTTAATTTTGTCCTGAATAACACTTTAATTTTTGTCCTGAATAACAGTACTGTATTTTAATATTGTCCTGAATAGCACTATTCTAATTTGGTCCTGGATAGAATTATTCTAAATTTGTCCTGAATAGCACTATTCTAATTATGTCCTGAATAGCACTATTCTAATTATGTCCTGAAGAGCACTATTATAATTTTGTCCTGGATAGAATTTTTCTAATTTTGTCCCGAATAGCACCATTTTAATTTTGTCCTGAATAGCACTATTCTAATTTTGTCCCGAATAGCACCAAGTTCTCGACCTTTCGATTTCAGTGTTGAAAATGTCAATTGAAAACGGATTTGGGAATCATTCGTCCAGAATATATTGCCAGAATTGGTAGCTGTGTATGAATGCGAAATTAAGTTAAGCTGGATTTTTATTTTATTTTATTTTATTTTATGATAAAAAAAATAGTTACGACTATAAGTATCTCTTATAGAAATGTGAAATTGACCTTGGGAAAAAAAATACCCCCCCCCAAAAAAAAAAACTTAAAAAAAAATACCCCCCCTAAAGAAAATAAAAAAAAACTGCCCCCCCCAAAAAAAAATTCCAAAAAATACTTCCCCCCAAAAAATTCCAAAAAAACTGCGCCCCCCCCCAAAAAAAAAAAAAAAAAACAACTACAATGTTACAGTGTGATAAAACAGAATTGTTATCTAACAAACAATTGGGTTTGAACTTGAATGACCTATATATGATACTGTTAAATGGTTTTTACAAAGTAGAAAGTCTTATTTTTTCCTTATTGAATTATTTTTACATTTTTTACAGACTGATAATTGGTTTTTCACAATTGAAAAAGTCACTTTTCAGATTGTTAAATGGTTTATACTCACGAAATGATTTTTTTTAGACTGATTAATTTTTTTTTTTTTGCAAACGAAAAATTAAGATTTTTAGACTTAAATGGTATTTTCAGACTGTTAAGTGTTTTTTTACACACGAAAAAGTTTTTTTTCCACCGTTAAATGGTTTTTTCTAACAAAAAAGGCTATTTTTTACATTTAAATGTTTTTTTGCAAACGAAAGTCTTATTTTTTTCAATGTTGAGGTTTTTACCACAAAAAAAAGGCTATTTTTACAAAGGAAAGTCTACTTATTCAGTTTAATGTAAAAGTGCCTTGTAAACGGAAGCATCTCACTTTTTAGACTAATGAAAAGAAATGAAAAAGTCTTGCTTGTAATGCTTATAAAAAGAACTTGGAGACAAAAAAGTCTCACTCACAAGACAACTGAAACAGACTTATAAGTAATAAGTACCACATTTTGAAATTAAGAAAACAGTTTCTTATATGACTTCACTTTCCAAGGTAATAAATGTGGTTTTAAAACAAAACACTGGAAATATAGACATTAATGAATTATTGTTTTAGCCAGAAGTATGTTTTTTTTATTGATAAAGTGTATTGGAAGTAAAGGAACCTTACTTTTGAGACTATAAAGGAACTATCTGACTTTTGTGACTCATGAAAAATGACTCTCAAATAAAATGAACCTTACTCTAGGCATTTGTTTTGACTTCTTATTTAAAAAAAATAATATATATATATATATATATATATATATATATATATATATATATATATATATGTATATATATATATATATATATATTATCCAAAAGTTACTCTAGAAATACGACACGCAAATAAAATGTACCTCACTCTAGACATTTGTTTTGACGTCTTATTTAAGAAAAAGAAGAATATATATGTATATATATATATATATATATATATATATATATATATATATATATATATATATATATATATATATATATCTATCTATATATATATATATTGTATCCAAAATTTGCATTGATTGTTAACACTGTCAAGTGCCCTAGATAATGTATTTACCTTATTTGATTTTAGGACTTGTGAAAATATTTCTCTTTCTGTATATTGTAATATCAAGCAACCGAAAATATTTTACATCCTTTTTCTTCTTCCTCTCGTTATATTAATAAGGCTCAAGATATAGTGGTCTTTTTATTCTTTTTCAAACAAATGAGAAATAGGCAAATTATTGTAATTTTTTAACTTCTAGTTTTATTACTAACTTTTATTATGGTAATTTGATTTTTATATTTATTATGCCTTTTATATAATTCTTTTATCATAATATCATTGACTGAACATTTGCATTCATGGGCAAATTGAATTCTATATCTCGAACTTATGGTTTGAACTGTTGTGATTATTCTGTAAACATATACAGTTGATGAACAAAATTTATATATATATATATATATATATATATATATATATATATATATATATATATATATATATATATACTGTATATGTATATAATATGCGGAGGGCACAAAATAATTATATAATATTGGTAGTAATTAAATTTAGTGTGAAATTCCAAGGAAATTATTTTTTCTTAATTTTGGTTTCAAATATGCAGACGGCACCAAATATTATATAATATAAATAGTAACTATAGTCAATTTCTTTTAATGAGGCGCATCAGGAAACTTTCCCGAGCTAAAAGGGCACCGCTGCGAGTCGGTGCAAATCTGCCTTGCTAAAAAAAATTGATTATAGTGCAAAATACCAAGGAAAATTTTTTTTTTCTTATTTTTTTTTTTTTTCAAATATACGGACGGTACCAAAAATGATATAATATAGATAGAATCTAGTGTAAAATACCAAGGAAAATTAAGCCAGAAATTTGGATGAAGCCTAGAATTGTAGAGTGACATGTTTCCAGCCTAACTCATTACTGTTTTGGAAGCCATTAGCAGCACCGAGATAAAATTACACGTATGCTAATTACATAAGTAATTATTACCATTAAGTTTACCAACTCGTATAGTTTTGTTTTTCCTTTTATTATTATTATTATTATTATTATTATTATTATTATTATTATTATCATTATTATTATTATTTTTTTTTCTTATTATTATTATTATTATTATTATATTATTATTATTATTATTATTATTGCTGTTATAATTATTATTATTATTATTATTATTATTATTATTGCTGTTATAATTATTATTATTATTATTATTATTATTATTATTGCTGTTATAATTATTATTATTATTATTATTATTATTATTATTATTTTTATTATTATTATTTTTATTATTATTAATATTATGATTATTATTATTATTATTTTTATTATTATTTATTTTTAGACAAAGCTGACAATGATATACAACCGGATGTCTTACTTGGTGTAAAGCAAAAAATAAACAAAATTAACCTTGATAGAGAATGTTGACCAGGCAGACATTTTTATAGTTTATTTATGACATATTTGTTTTTGGTGTTGTTAATAGTTTATATATGATATGTCTTTTGACGTTGTTACTTATTTTAGAATGATTTATTGTTAATTTGTTCTCTTCATTTAT
>NC_090751.1:3026959-3031959 GCF_036898095.1 Palaemon carinicauda
ACTGTCTAATTTTTAAATTATTTTATGATGCTGATTGTTGTTTTTCCCTTTTTCAATACAGATATATTGGGAATTATGCAATAAATTTATTTTTCCCCCTGAATTCATCTTCTATTTGATATCCCAATAAATTTACGCGTAACAGTTTATACACACATTTGAAGACATTCTTTTTTGAGGAATTTCTGATGACTGCAACTTATTTTATTTTATAAATACGAATATATGTGATAAATGAATACTATATACGGTAATATTTTATAAAAAGATTAACATTGTTGTATAATTGGACTGTGGGTTTTGGTGGAACTTAAGGAATTGTTTTAAGGAAACGTCATTAATTTATATTAACAGATTGGTTTTATATATATATATATATATATATTATATGTATATATATACATATATATATATATATATATATATATGTGTGTATATATATATATATATTTATATATATATACCGTATATATCATCATCCTCATCATCAGCCATTACTAGTCCACTGTAGAACAAAGGCCTCAGACATGCCCTTCCTCTTACGTCCGTTTATGGTCCACGCCAGAAAAGTGTCTTACTTCGTCAATCCATCGTCTTTTCTTCATTCCCCTGCTTCTTTTGTAATCTCTAGGGGCCCATTCTTATTCTTAATGTCCATCTATTATCTGCCATTCTCATTATATGTCTTGCCCATGTCCATTTATTTTTCTCACATGTTGTTAAACACACATACACACACATATATATATATGTATATATGAATGTATGTATGTATATATATATATTATATATATATATAAATATATATATATATATATATGTGTGTGTGTGTGTGTCTGTGTCTGTGTGCACGTGCATGTGTGTATGCAGTATATGTACAAAATATAATATTTAAATCTCATATATATATATATGTGTGTGTATATATATATATATATATATATACTGTATATGTATTTAAATATATACATATACATATACTATATATATATATATATATATATACATATATATATAAATACTATATATATATATATATATATATGAATATGTGTTTATATATAATATACAAAATATATAACGTATAAAATCTTCCACGTAAAGCAATTCCACTCTGTGTGTATTCGACAGCTTCCACTCCAATGGGTCGCAGCTGCATCTCTCGGAATTTCATCAAAAGATGATTTTTATGAATGAAATATTGTCCCGTATTTTCACCCCCCAAGGGAAATCTCTTACAACTCGGGCTGTTTTCATGTCTGTATCAATATGCATATGAATATCCGGCCGGTATATATTTTTTCACATTTTATTCCATCTTTTGTGGGTATACATTTTTCTCTCTCTTTTTTCCTACCATACCTCATGGTCAAGAATCTTTCTTTCTTATTTATTATTATTATTATTATTATTATTATTATTATTATTATTATTATTATTATTATTATTAGTATTATTATTTCCTCGTATTAATGTTAATGTATCTGTAATAAACTTTTTTTTTTACTTTTTATTTTATCTCTTGTGTATGTAATTTTTTTACTCTCTTTTTCCATCCCCTTCCATTGTCAATACGTTCTTTTATATCTTTATGTTATTATTATTATTATTATTATTATTATTGTTGTTGTTGTTGTTGTTGTACAATTTCTTTCTCTATATTATTATTATTATTATTATTATTATTATTATTATTATTATTATTATTATTACTATTATTATTATTATGAATATTGCATCCCCAAGAAACTTTCTTTGTTTGTTAGTTGTTATGGAAGGCAAAATAGCATCTCCTGAACGAAGTTAAAAGAGAAAAAATCTCTAAAATTATAGAAAATGAATTGAAGTGAACGAAATAAGATGATAGAGGCTTTTTTTCTTATTTTGTGGAATTTTCATTTGAATTATCTGAATGGTCTGTGTAATTCAATGATCGTAATAATTAAAAAAGATGTTTTTATTTCTTAGAAATGTCTTAATCAGCAAGTATGGGATGTTATGTCGTGTTTATGATCACAAATTTTATTATGTATAAAAACTATACGTTATTTTCATTGAATTAAGTCTCTACTGAGTACTTGAAATTCATTTAAAGTTTTAAAGGCCTCTCATGAATGGCAGAGGCAAGGGACAGTGACATTGCCTTGTCAAGCAGGACAATGCCCTAGAGACTGACCATATATACTTATGATCAAGCTCCCAAGCCCATTTCCACCCAAGGTAGGACCAGGGAGGACCTGGTAATGGCTGCTGATAACTCTGTAGGTAGACCTGTAGGCTCCCCAAAATACCCCATCTTTAGGTCACAAGGATAGTAAGGTTGCAGACTCTAAAAGAACTAACGAGTTTGAGCGGGACTCGAACCCGCGTCTGGCGATCACCAGTCAGGGACGTTATCAATAAGGCCCCGAATTTTACAGATTATAATTTTGTAAATATTTTACATTTTCCTAACAATCGCACTCAAAGTGACTTGATAAACTAGAGGGAGACTATTCCATTGTGTTCTTTTCTTAGCATATTTCTTCGTGTGATTTCTTGTATCTAATTTTTTTTTGGGGGGAGAGGTGGGAGATGATGTTTGAGAAACAACATTGAACAATAACTGATATTGGATTGGCTTTTAATTAAAGGTCAGTTTTGTTTGTATTTGTTAGAAATATGGTTAACTGGAGGGCACTCAGTAGAGCGCAGACCTCCGTCGTGTCAGCTTATTTCTCGACCTTTTGGCCAAACCTATGGCTGAATACGTAAATTGGACATTTTGCTTAACCATGACCTTGGCCTTCCAAAATTTAATAATTTCCTTCTTTTTGCATCTGTTAATCCCTGCAATTTTCACTACTCTACGATTACAATTGTGGTCAGGAATCTGTTCACAACCAAACACACACACAAAGTCTCAAACTGGGGGTAATAATATAACCTCCTTCCAACTTCGTTAGCGGTGGTAATCATGCCATGTGGTTACATTTTATATTTATTTTATTGCCCGGGTTGGTGGACGGCATCTGGCTATTTATCTTGGCCCAGTGGCTCCAACAGGGAAAATAGCTCAGTGAGGAAAGGAAACAAGGAAAAATAAAATATTCAAGAACAGTAACAATATTAAAATGAATGATTCCTATGTAAACTATGAAAAATTTACCAAAACAAGAGGAAGAGAAATAAGATAAAATAGTGTGCCCGAGTGTACCTTCAAGCAAGAGAACTCTAACCCAAGACAGTGGAAGACCATGGTATAGAAGTTATGGCACTACCCAAGGCTAGAGGACAATTGTTTGATTTTGGAGTGCCCTTCTCCTAGAAGAGCTGCTTACCATAAATAAAGAGTCTCTTCTACCCTTACCAAAAGATACGTGGCCACTGAACATTTTTTTTTTTTTCAAAGGTCGCTCATGAATGGCAGAGGCAAGGGACAGTGACATTGCCCTATCACGCAGGACAATGTCCAAGAGACTGACCATATATCATATGATCAGCGCCCAAGCTCCCTCTCCACTCAAGCTAGGACCAGGGAGGGCCAGGCAGTGGCTGCTGATTATTCAGCAGATAGACCTATAGGCTCCCCCAAACCCCCCAACCTTAGCTCACAAAGATGGTAAGGTTGCAGACACTAATGGCACTAACGAGTCTGAGCGGGACTCGAACCCCCGTCTGGCAAACACCAGACAGAGAAGTTACCAATCAGGCCACAACAACCCTTACGGTGCAGTAGTTAACCCCTTAAGAGAAGAAGAATTGTTTGGTAATCTCAGTGTTGTCAGGTGTATGACGACAGAGGAGAAAGTGGAGAGAATAGGCCAGACTATTCGGTGTATGTGTAGGCAATGGGAAAATGGGAGTAAATTAAGGAAAGTGTAACTACGTAGGAGGTTGTGCATTGTTTCAAAAAAAGAGCTGTGTCGTAAATTTCGTCTTTTACGACTTGGAAATGAAATATTTACCTTTCCCCAGAGTTTTAAGTCTAGGATGAATGCGAGTATATTTTTTTATTTTTCAAGTTTGAGTCTTACTCTTTGAAATACAAGTTTCTCTTTATAGTTTATATATACAAGATCTATTTCAATGTTGTTACTGTTCTTAAAATATTTTATATTGTTCATTACTTCCCTTACACTTTATTTATTTCCTTATTTCCTTTTCTCACGGGTTATTTTCCTTGTTGGAATCCTTGGGTTTATAGCATCCGGCTTTTCCGACTAGGCTTGTAGCTTAGATAATAATGATGGTAATGATAATATTAATTTTAATATCTTGTTATTTTATGATGGAATAAAATCTGTTGGTATATACTGAATACCAGTAAACCATTAGGCTGACGTGTCCGATTCCTATCAGTGATAAATGTTCCCATTGTTGATCTGCCTTGTCAGTAAATAACAAGAGAAATGTAGTGATTTGTTCTTTCGATCTCTTTTGAGAAATGAACTGGAGCTTTATGTCGAGTGCTTATGTAAAACTGTTTTAAGTTTTTAAAGGTAGCTCAGGAATGATAGAGTCAAGGGGCAGTGACAATGACCTAGCAGATCATTACTCCAGAGACTGATCATATATGCATATGATAAACATGGAAGCCTTCTCTGAACCCAATCTAGGACTCTAGGACCAGGGAGGGCCAGGCAATGGCTGCCGATGACTCAGCAGGTAGACCTATAGGCTCTCCCCCAAACGCCGCATCCCTAACTCACAAGGATAAGGTGGTTTCAGACACTACAAGAAACTATTTAGCTTAGTGGTCTCGAACCACAGACCAGTAGATTGCCAGGCAGGGAGTTTTCCAATAGGCTATCACAACCCTATAATATATATGTTTATATATATATATATATATATATATATATATATATATATATATATATATATATTATATATACCTATATCCTCATGTATTTATATATATCTTCATGTATATATATATATATATATATACATATATATATATATATATATATATATATATATATGTACTGTATATATCTTCACATATATATATACAT
>NC_090751.1:3036959-3039459 GCF_036898095.1 Palaemon carinicauda
TAAAACGCTAGGGCTTTAACGAAATGCGATTATATGCCAGAGCTCTCACACATTAAAAAGTTAGGTAGAGTTTTAGTTCCAGGAAGATCAATTGAAGGAATTTTAACTCGTGTTCGCTTGTGTTATAAGGATGCAATTAGTTTACTTTTAATGGATGCTGACTATTTTCATAAAATTCCTCTTTTTTTGTGGGTATTGTTATTCATTGGAAAATTTAAAATTATCTGTATGTTAATGTATGGTGTTTAAGTTTTAAAATCATATAAAAAGTTCGAGGTAACAATTTGAAAGATATCAAAGAAATTAAATGCAATTATATATTGATTAATTTATACTTAATCATCATTTTAATGAGAAAATAACATATGGAGGAAAATCATAACGAATAGAAATAGAAGGATAAAGTAAAATTTCCGTCCTATTAATACCAACATAATTTATTAATGCGTCAAGGAATGCCATTTGAATGACGGGTTTTCATCCCCGTAGAATTATTTCATCTTTAGAAAAGGAACCCAGAAATAACTTCTCTTGAAGATTTCAAAGCAACTCCTGACTTCTTGCGCGAAGCACCAAGGGAACGTTTTGTGGCAATTTATTACTCCTAATTCCATTTCCAGACTTCTTTTGTATGCATTCCAGAATGGAATTAAATTCACTCCTCTGTAATTCTTCGTGGAAAGGCAAGAAGAATGGTTATTGGCGCTGCCCACGCAAAGCGATTTCGCTTGAAGCATTGCGATTGCAACGCAACACTTACGCGATTACACGAGAAGCATTGCGACTTTAAATCACTGTTACGCGATTAGACGAGAAGCATTGCGATTTCAACGCAACACTAACGGGATTACACGAGAAGCATTGCGACTTTAACGCACCACTTACGTGATTAGACGAGAAGCATTGCGATTTCACGTGAAGCCTTGCAATTTCAAGCCAACACTTACGCGATTACACGAGAAGCATTGCGATTTCATCGCAACATTTACGGGATTAAACGAGAAGCATTACGACTTTAACGCACCACTTATGTGATTAGACGAGAAGCATTGCGATTTCATCGCAACATTTACGGGATTAAACGAGAAGCATTACGACTTTAACGCACCACTTATGTGATTAGACGAGAAGCATTGCGATTTCATCGCAACATTTACGGGATTAAACGAGAAGCATTACGACTTTAACGCACCACTTATGTGATTAGACGAGAAGCATTGCGATTCACGTGAAGCATTGCTATTTCAACCCAACACATGCGCGATTACTCGAGAAGCATTGCGATTTCATCGCAACACTTACGGGATTACACGAGAAGCATTGCGACTTTAATGCACCACTTATGCGATTACACGAGAAGGATTGCAATTTCAACGCAACACTTACGCGATTACAAGAGAAGCATTGCGATTTCAATGCAACACTTTTACACGATTACCCGAGAAGCATTGATTTGAACTCAACACTTACACTATTACACGAGAAGCATTGCAATTTAAACGCAACACTGACGCGATTACACGCGAAGCATTGCGATTTTAAAGCAACACTTACACAAGGAAGATTTATCGGTGTCTGAAGTTGCGTTGGTGCTACGTCTTGGATGCCAGGTCTGACAGGGCCCCTTGGCACTCCCTCCCTCCCTTGTAAGGACCAGGAACCCCATTCTCCCACTACCCCCCCCCCCCCCCCCCCCGCCCGCCCGTTTCCCTCTTGATGGTTAGGCAGCTGCCACCGTCCCTGTCCACCGAAATGTGGTGGCACCTCTCTTTCTCACTTTATAAGAAAGGATGTTTATTTAGGTCTGAGGTTGAGTGTGTACCTCTTCTAGACACGAGAAAAGAAAAACACAAAATAAAACGCATGTTCAAAGCAACACAAAATAAAACGTGCGTTCAATGGACATAATATAAAATGCATTTTAAATGAAACACAAATTAAAACTCATTCTCTCAAAATAAAACAAACGCGTTCAAAGGAACGCAAAATAACACGGGCGTTCAAGGGACCTCAAGGTAGAACGGGTGTTCAAGGGAATAAAAATTAAAACGCATTCAAACAAAATAAAACGTGCGTTCAAAGGAACAGTCTTTTGACGTGAATGTTGATATCATTTTTCCTGTATTGAATAAAAATAATGACGTTCATACTATATGACGTAAATGATAAACTAGTTTATAAATTCATAGCTATCTTAAGGGAAGATTACAAAAGGGACGATGTAATCAGAAATAAATGTTGTATTTTTCTTTTTGTTGTGAAGTGGTTATGTTTTCGCCCCTGTTTGTCCGTTTGTGTGTTTCCTTGTGAACAACTTCTTGGCCACAAGTTTACTCCTAAAGTAGTGAAACTTTTAGGGATTAATTATTATGTTGAGACGTGAAAGTGATTCAATTTTGAAAGTCAAAGGTCAAGATCAAGGTCGAGGAAAAGGTCGACCGAATTAACCGTAACCTTAACCCTAAGTTCACACATGGTTTTCACACAGACTTCAAATACT
>NC_090751.1:3059459-3061959 GCF_036898095.1 Palaemon carinicauda
AACAATAGAGATCTAGCGTTCCTTCATTAGATTTTTACTTCATCGAAATGGCTGAATTATTAAAAAGAATTTTTATCGATGGCTAATCAGCGTCTCATTCCCGAATCTCAAAAGATGTCGTCATTTTCTTGGATTGTCTTCTTGAAACTGATTTCCCTGCTGTTGCTGTTACGTATTCTGCTGTTCCTGCTGCTCCTCTTGTATATTTTGCCTTTCCTGCTGCTATTCTATAGTACTTTTCTTGCTGCTGTTCTTATGTATTTTGCTTTTCGTGTTCCTGCTGTTATACATTTTGCTTTTCCTGCTGCTGTTCTTAAATATTTTGCTTTTCCTGCTGCTGTTCTTAAATATTTTGCTTTTCCTGCTGCTGTTCTTAAATATTTTGCTTTTCCTGCTGCACTTCTTATATATTTTGCTTTTCCTGCTGCTGTTCTTATATCCTGCCTTTATTGCTGCTGCTGTTATATATCTTGCTTTTCCAGCTGTTGCTCTTATATATCCTGCTTTTCCTGCTGCTGTTCTTGTATATTTTGCCTTTCGCGCTGCTGTTTTATAATACTTTTCTTACTGCTGTTCTTATATATCTTGCTTTTCCTGCTGCTACTCTTATATATTTTGCTTTTTCTGCTGCAGTTCTTATATCCTGCTTTTCTTGCTTATGTTCCTGTATATTTTGCCTCTTCTTACTGCTGTTTTTATATCCTGCTTTTCCAGCTGCTGCTCTTTATACAGTATATCCTGTCTTTCATAGTGCTGTTCTTATGTGTTTTGTTTTCCCTGCTGCTGCTGCTGTTATATATCCTGCTTTTTCTGCTGCTGCTCTTATATATTTTGCTTTTCCTACTGCTGTTCTATACTACTTTTCTTGCTGATGTTCTTATATATCCTGCCTTTCATGCTGGCATTCTTCTATATTATTATTAGCTAGTAATAATAATAATAATACTTTTCACACCATTTTATAACGTTCTTCAAATACTAGAGAGATTTTCACATCTTTTCTTACATGTCTAGGTTTTCCAACTAGGGTTGTAGCCTAGCTAGTAATAATAATAATACTTCTCACACCATTTTATGACCTTCTGCAAATACTAGATAGATTTTCACGTCTTTTCTTACATGTCTAGATTTTCCAACTAGGGTTGTAGCTTCGCTAGTAATAATGATAATACTTTTCACACCATTTTATGACGTTCTGCAAATCCTAGATTTTGACGTCTTTTCTTACATGTCTAGATTTTCCAACTAGGGTTGTAGCTTAGCTATTAATAATGATAATACTTTTCCCACCATTTTATAACCTTCTGCAAATACTAGAGAGATTTTGACATCTTTTCTTACATGTCTAGGTTTTCCAAATATTGTTGTAGCTTAGCTAGTAATAATAATAATACTTTTCACACGATTTTGTAAAGTTCTTCAAATACTAGAGAGATTTTCACGTCTTTTCTTACATGTCTAGATTTTCCAACTAGGGTTGTAGCTTAGCTAGTAATAATAATAATATTTTTCACACCATTTTATAACGTTCTTCAAATACTAGTGAGATTTTTACGGCTTTTTTTACATGTCTAGATTTTCCAACTATGGTTGTAGCTTAGCTAGTAATAATAATAATAATATTTCTGAACACCATTTTATGGAGTTCTGCAAATACTAGTGAGATTTTTACGTCTTTTCTTCCATGTCTAGATTTGTATAGGGTATGTTTTCACTCAAGAGTTTGCTATGGAGTCAGTTAAAAATTAATAATTGTTAGAGAAAGGTAGATTTGATATACTGACTACTGTTATCAACATCTCTCTCATCCTGGGATTATATAATTTCAAGCTTAGTGTGCTTTAAAAAACTCATTCTATCTTACACGCACAAGAAGCCGCCGCTCGCTGCCAGCAAATTTAAAAAAAAAAAAAAAATTATTCATAAGTTTTTAATTGGATAATTGTTTAAAACTTCCGAGATTACTCGAGAAGATGAGTTCGGAAATATTTTCTTTCATGTGAAACTATAGTCCATTTCTTTTAGCGATGGATATTTGCACCGACTCGCAGGGGTGCCCTTTTATCTCGGAAAAGTTTCCTGATCGCTGATTGGTTAGAATTATCTTGTCCAACCAATCAGCGATCCGGAAACTTTTCCGAGCTATAAGGGCACCGCTGCGAGTCGGTGCAAATGTGCATCGCTAAAAGAAATGGACTATAGTTATTTTTAGTTTTTCTAAGACATGCATACGAAAGATAGACTGGAAGTGTATATATTCGTTTAAGGTGGTATGATAGTAACACTTAAAAACATTAATGTTTGAAAGTCTCTCTTTTATTATACATACATGTAGAGAAATTTCAACACTTCATATTAAATTACACTGCAAGTGTATATATTCTTATAAGGTGATATGATAGTGACAATTATAAACATTAATGTTTTAAAGTCTCCTTTATTTTATATATATATATATATATATATATATATACAGTATATATATATATATATATATATA
>NC_090751.1:3064459-3068542 GCF_036898095.1 Palaemon carinicauda
TTATTGTTGTTATTGTTAATATTGATTATTATCATTAGTAATTATCATTATTGCAGTATTACTAATTATCATTATTGCAGTATTACTAATTATTATCACTATTATTATTATTGTTGTTGTTGTTGTTGTTGTTGTTGTTGTTGATTATTATTATTAATATTAATTATTAATTATTATCATTATTTTTATTAATCATTGTTATTATCAATAGTAATAATTATTATTATCAATAATAATAATAATAATTATTATTATTATTATTATTATTATTCTTATCATTATTATTATTATTATTATTATTATTATTATTATTATTATTATTATTATTATTATTATGACATTACCGTTCATTATCATATGAGCGAATTTATGTTTATTTGTATTAATTATCAAAATAGAATTATATATTACAAGCTCTCATCGCATTGAAAAGATAGTATGGAAATAAACGATTGAATAATGCGTATATTTTCACAAGCAAATATCGACATTTAATATCGTCATTGACAAAGAATATTACTGAAGTATGGGTGTTCAATTTAGATAATGTAGCGGTGCTTTTGATATTATTATTATTATTATTATTATTACTTACTAAGCTACAACCCTAGTTGGAAAAGCAGTATGCTATAAGCCCAGGGGCTCCAACAGGGAAAATAGCTCAGTGCGGAAAGGAAAAAAGGAAAATAAAATATTCTAAGAAGAGTAACAACAATAAATATCTCCTATATAAACTATAAAAACTTTAACAAAACAAGAGGAAGAGAAATAAGATAGGAGAGTGTGCTCGAGTGTACCCTCAAGCAAGAGAACTCTAACCCAAGACAGTGAAAGGCCATGGTACAGAGGCTATGGCACTACCCAAGACTAGAGAACAGTGGTTTGATTTTGGAGTGTCCTTCTCCTAGAAGAGCTGCTTACCATAGCTAAAGAGTCTCTTCTACCCTTACCAAGAGGAAAGTGGCACTGAACAATTACAGTGCAGTAGTTAACCCCTTGGGTGATGAAGAATTGTTTGGTAATCTGTGTTGTCAGGTGTATGAGGATAGAGGAGAATATGTAAAGAATATGCCATACTATTCAGTGTGTATGTAGGCAAAGGGAAAATGAACCGTAACCAGAGAGGAGGATCCAATGTAGTACTGTCTGGCCAGTCAAAAGACCCCAAAACTCTCTAGCGGTAGTATCTCAACGGGTGGCTGGTGCCCTGGCCAACCTACTACCTAAGAAATTTGGGTATATTTAATGCTATGGTCAATTTACATGCAGATTTACCCTTGGCGAGAATGTATTTATGCATATATAATGAATTCTCATTAGAAAATGTAAGTATATTCATATCCTTTTTCAATTAGAGGGAGAACGCTTCACAAAGAAAGAGTAATCATTACTAATAAGAAATGCATTATTCAGGTTAATTGTTGTTAGTAATATTAGTAGTGTGACGTTAGATAAGAATATTTGATATTCGATGCTCATTTTATATATAATTATTGTTCATATATGTCTTATATTAATAAGGAAAATTATCATATGTCTTATATTAATAGGGAAAATTATCATATGTCTTATATTAATAGAGGAAATTATATGTCTTCTATTAATAAGGAAAATTATCATATGTCTTATATTTATAAGGAAAATTATCATATGTCTTATATTAATAAGGAAAATTATGTCTTATATTAATAAGGCAAATTATCATATGTCTTATATTAATAAGGAAAATTACCATATGTCTTATATTTATAAGGAAAATGATCATATGTCTTATATTGATAAGGAAAATGATCATATGTCTTATATTAATAAGGAAAATGATCATATGTCTTATATTAATAAGGAAAATGATCATATGTCTTATATTAATAAGGAAAATGATCATATGTCTTATATTAATAAGGAAATTGATCATATGTCTTATATTAAAAAGGAAAATTATTCTTTTGTTTTGTTCAATCAACCAATATTTTTTTTTAATTTTATTAAATGTGATCCGTTTCCATTTTAGATAAATCAATCTTTATTTATTAAATAGTCGAGAAACGAAATGAATATGCCATGTTGAAGTGAATACAGGTGACCGTAATTTTACCATATTTTTTCTATTACCTTTTACGATTGTGATCGTAATATCACTACTTTACGACAATATATCCGTTTTTAAAACGCTAAAAATCGTGGAATAAATCTTGCCAGGCATTTGCCGTTTTTTTAATGCAAATTTTTAACAGTGTAGGCTGACCAGAACAGCGACCCCATATAAAAAGAAGAAGAAGAAGAAGAAGAAGTAGAAGTTTCAGCCTTGAAAATCGAGAAATGGAGAAGAAGAAGAAGAAAAAGAAGAAGAAGAAGAAGAAGAAGTTTCAGCCTTGAAAATCAAGAAATGGAGAAGAAGAAGAAGAAGAAGAAGTAGAAGAAGAAGTTTCAGCCTTGAAAATCGAGAAGAAGAAGAAGAAGAAGAAGAAGAAGAAGAAGAAGATGAAGAAGAAGAAGAAGAAGTTTTAGCCTTGAAAATTGAGAAATGGAGAAGAAGAAGAAGAAGAAGAAGTTTCAGCCTTGAAAATCGAGAAGAAGAAGAAGAAGAAGAAGAAGAAGAAGAAGAAGAAGAAGAAGAAGAAGAAGAAGAAGAAGATGAAGAAGAAGAAGAAGAAGTTTCAGCCTTGAAAATCGAGAAATGGAGAAGAAGAAGAAGAAAAAGAAGAAGAAGAAGAAGAAGAAGAAGAAGAAGAAGAAGAAGAAGAAGAAGAAGAAGAAGAAGATGAAGAAGAAGAAGTTTTAGCCTTGAAAATCGAGAAATGGAGAAGAAGAAGAAGAAGAAGAAGAAGAAGAAGAAGAAGTTTTAGCCTTGAAAATCGAGAAATGGAGAAGAAGAAGAAGAAGAAGAAGTAGAAGAAGAAGTTTCAGCCTTGAAAATCGAGAAGAAGAAGAAGAAGAAGAAGAAGAAGAAGAAGAAGAAGATGAAGAAGAAGAAGATGAAGAAGAAGAAGAAGAAGTTTTAGCCTTGAAAATTGAGAAATGGAGAAGAAGAAGAAGAAGAAGAAGTTTCAGCCTTGAAAATCGAGAAATGGAGAAGAAGAAAAAGAAGAAGAAGAAGAAGTTTCAGCCTTGAAAATCAAGAAATGGAGAAGAAGAAGAAGAAGAAGAAGTAGAAGAAGAAGTTTCAGCCTTGAAAATCGAGAAGAAGAAGAAGAAGAAGAAGAAGAAGAAGATGAAGAAGAAGAAGAAGAAGTTTTAGCCTTGAAAATTGAGAAATGGAGAAGAAGAAGAAGAAGAAGAAGTTTCAGCCTTGAAAATCGAGAAGAAGAAGAAGAAGAAGAAGAAGAAGAAGAAGAAGAAGAAGAAGAAGAAGAAGAAGAAGAAGAAGAAGAAGAAGAAGAAGTTTCAGCCTTGAAAATCGAGAAATGGAGAAGAAGAAGAAGAAAAAGAAGAAGAAGTTTTAGCCTTGAAAATCGAGAAATGGAGAAGAAGAAGAAGAAGAAGAAGTAGAAGAAGAAGTTTCAGCCTTGAAAATCGAGAAGAAGAAGAAGAAGAAGAAGAAGAAGAAGAAGAAGAAGAAGAAGATGAAGAAGAAGAAGAAGAAGTTTTAGCCTTGAAAATTGAGAAATGGAGAAGAAGAAGAAGAAGAAGAAGTTTCAGCCTTGAAAATCGAGAAATGGAGAAGAAGAAGAAGAAGAAGAAGAAGAAGAAGAAGAAGATGAAGAAGAAGAAGAAGAAGAAGATGAAGAAGAAGAAGTTTTAGCCTTGAAAATCGAGAAATGGAGAAGAAGAAGAAGAAGAAGAAGAAGAAGAAGAAGAAGAAGAAGAAATAGTATTAGCCTTGAAAATCGCAGTATTATTTACTTTTCCTCCCGTAGTAAATTTCGCCTCGTAACTGTTACAATCCCAGAGTGTATGAAATATCAAGTTTGAAATAGTATATTTATTCTGCATTTGACTTTGTATTCGGATTTCGTGAAATTATTTGCAGTTGTTCCCGCACATAGATGAATATGTTGTATATTCAAGAGTTACTGATATTGTTGGCTGTGGGCAACGTTATAAAGTATTCATGAAACAGTCGTGTGTGTTGCAACACAAATT
>NC_090751.1:3074042-3086542 GCF_036898095.1 Palaemon carinicauda
CAGAAAATCCTGTGAATTTTAAACTCTCTTTTTACTCAGAATTTGTATGACTGTATAAGTGGTTATCGATTTTAAAGGAATACTTAGGTTAATAATAGGGAACATTTAAAAGTAAAATAAGATTAATGGTTCTTTTATGACTTCCTAGAAATGAAACTGAAGCTGAAAATGTTGACCCAAAACGTTGCAATCACTTGGGTTCGGAAATTCTTATTGGGTCGCAAACAACTTTTATTAAGATTTTACGTCTGGCAGAAGATTAGAAATATGATGTTTTCACAAGTGTCCTGGTATGTGCTTATGTAGTGTCTGTCAAAATATTTTACGTTCATATAGATGGGATTATGTATGCTCACAAATCAATAATACATTATGAAAATGGATTACATACTTATAAAATATTTTGCCAAATGCTAAAAATGTATTGATTCTCCCAGGAGAGACTTGCCAAAAGTTAATTATCCCACTTCTCCAAGTGATATATCATTTGGGATAATAATATTATCAAACATACTTTAATTAGTTGAATAACCTATAAAGTTTAATAGGAAGTGAATACTTCACTGTGTCATCTATTGTAGGTTAACGAATTAAGATTTGCTGATAATATGGAAAGTAAAAGAATAAATTATCTACATTCAATTACAAATAGCAGTTTATGTGTAAAGTTTGAATAACCTTTCCCTAAACATATTCGATATATCTCAACGCTAATAGAGTGGTAACGTGTTCGCCTTGCGTTTGCATAGCAGCAGATCAATCCCAGCCAGGAATCGGGATTTTAAACTGTTTACTGATGAGGATACTGCTGTGGATGGGCACGAAATTGGAGATTGGGCTTTAGTGCAGTAGACGAACGTCCTTTCTGAGTAGAATTGAAAACATAATGCTCCCAAATCTTTTTAAGTTTCTTTCAATCTGTTCTTGTTTTTGCTTCCCAGAACAATAAAGTTTACTAAATCTACATTGGGCAACTTGAAAAATAATTGTCATTTTCAAGATGGCTGCCATAGAACGGCTTAAAATCTAAATTTGGGAATATCTTACCCTGTGTAGCAGGTATCAATTTGATTTTGTTGCTTTAACGTATGTATACACTGTTACAGGTGTGAATTCATGACGTTACATGAAAATATGTTCAGTAAAAAAAGCAGAATAATTACTGTATATGGCAAAATGCCGTGAACATTTGGAGTGCCTAGCTAATTTATATACGACTGGATATGCTTTAGTTTAATATATTTCTACTTTATGAGAAGGACAGAAAAGATAATTCTATTCAATGATTTAAGTAAAAGTTATATAACTAAATTGACCTTCATCGTTTTGCTGACTATGGCAAACTTACGCAAAAAGGATGCAATAGCATTAGTAAAGCCTTGAAGCTAGGATAATTAGAAATAGCACACTTTTTTTATTTTTGTTTAAACATCAATTTATAAGTACACAAGTCCCAAAGTTCATCACAACTTATTTGAAACGTGATTGTAGTCCTATATTACGGCCGAAACCATTGACGTCATGTGTACCTAATTTTAATCTTTCAAAGCAATGCTTTCTATATGAGACCTTTGTTGATAAAGAGATTGCTAGTAAACGTCTATCAAGAACAGCTCATTAATTCATTCATGTTTCGACAGTCCATATTCAAAGTAATATCATAACACACTTTTATCAACGGCAGAATGAATGGGCCACAGCTGCACTATCTCACACTGCATCGATTCATGACTACCATCTATCATCAGGCTTGTGTGAAGTTCTCCGCTAGGGAAACCTCCTTCCATTTGAATATCAATCAAGTGACACTGCAAAACACTCTCGCAATAAAACAAAAGGTGTGAGACAAAAAATGGATACTAAGAGGCTTACCTTCTCATTTACCATTACTTATTTGGAAGTACACTGGACGACTCATGGCCGTGGGGCCACTTTGACAATTTCAGAAGTTTGTTTTGGTTATTGTCTACTCCAGTATGTGGAGACGAGCAAAATGTTTTGTAAGGGATTACCAGCTTGTCATAAAGTATCGCAGATAAACTATGCAAAAACTAAAGAAAATCAAGAATTTAGCGTGATGCAAAAGATATCAAGTCCCTCATCGACTACATCTTTGAGAGAAAACCTGTTAATTGCAGACAAGTCTCAAAGGAGAATTGGTAGAAAAACTGGGTGCTCAAATTACTGTATATGGTCTAAGACAGGGTGGTCCAACTACTGGCCCGTAGATCAAAGTGACCCGCCTTTTGATCGTCTTTGGCCAACGATCTCTGTCTGTATATGAAATATTAATAATCTCTCTCTCTCTCTCTCTCTCTCTCTCTCTCTCTCTCTCTCTCTCTCTCTCTCTCTCTCTCTCGTCTATTGCTGTCAAGAAATGACACTATTGGTAATTGTATTAAAGCAGGTATTACCTGAGTTAGCCAGGAATTTTAAAGAATGTTATTAGCCCACCAGACAGTTGTGAGAAGACTAACGAATGTTAATGCGCATGTTTCTTAAAACTGAAATATATAAGGAAGAGCTGCAAATAATTCTCATCTGCTTTAGATGACAGTACATATATGTGACACCAGCCAGTTACCAGTGTAGATAAGCAAAATCACCAGAATTCTCATTAGCAGGCAAATCTACCATATTTTTTTATTCGTTCAATGATGTTTGATATATTAATTTTTATTTATAAATCTATTATCAATACTTTTATTTTGCTTGTAGGTCCTGCATCTATAACTAATGTAGCACTTTAAGACCGCACAGTGATTTGAGATTTTTTTTTATTGATAGTTAAGCTTTCCTTGGTATCTAATATACAATATATATATATATATTTATATATATATATATATATATATATATATATATATATATATATTTATATATATATATATATATATATATATATATATATATATATATATATATATATATATATATATATATATATATATATATATATATATATATATATATACATACATATATATATATATATATATATATATATATATATATATATATATATATATATATATATATATATATATATATATATATATATATATATATATATATATAGATAGATAGTTAGATAGATAGATAGATAGATAGATATGATTTTGTTTTCTTTTTAGATTTAGTCGTCCATCTATTTAACTGTTTAGAGATGAAGTGGCCCAAGATAACAATAACGTTGACCACTCTGGTCTAAGGAAAGACAGAACTGTATCAGACTTATAGTTTACTAAAATAATTCAAGTTAGACTTGCATCATCATTTTTTCTCTAATTGCTAATGGTGAGAAAATAGAAATGGACCGCAAATAATTTTATTAATTGCTTCTTGTTGCAGGAATCTGTACAATAGACATGCATACTCTGTTCAAGTATTAAATGGGTTTATATCTAATATCACTATTTGATCAGAACCTATTGATGCAACAAGCTGGGAAATCATATCTGCAGAATGCTCCTTCTAAGAAAGGTCCTGCATGGGCGTAACTTAAGAAATACCCACTGATGCAGTATATGTGATTGTTGGGGGTGTACTGCTCCTAGACTGCCGTGACCAATGTCTGTGTAATATGCTGATCTCACTGATCTATATATGCAGTATGTACACAACCTTTCAGTCCATATAATTTGTTACTCTATGTTCCGAAACGTTCTCAAGAATTTATAAAATAATTTCCCTTGAGAGGATATGAAGTTCAGTAATCTTCAACATAATGTTCTCGAGGTACTCACATATTTATGAAGATTTTTTACTCCCAATCAAGAGTTTGGGTATTATGAAAGAATTTACATTTTACCAATTTGAGGGTTTTCGCAAGTTCGTTGCTGGAACATGAAGGTTTATTTCGGGTTTTGGATGCTTTGAGCATAATTACCATTTTTTTCCTTTCGGTTAAGTAGTTCTGTAAAATTCATTTCCAAATTAGATATAGCCTAAATGCTGTATATATATATATATATATATATATATATATATATATATATATATATATATATATATATATATATATATATATATATATATATATATATATATTACTCGTTTTTTTTAATTAGATATCAAATTTTAATTATTTTCCTAGTAGGTTATTTATTTCTTTTGGTTCCATTTCTTAAGTTGTGAACTGTTTATTAAGCACACACCAATCAGCGTGAATAACCATTGAAGTAATGATGCCGGATAATTACTAATCATTCATTCATTATTCAATTGTTTTCCATATCCTTGAGTACGTAATTTGAATTCTGCTACTTCGTTTTAATCGAGTATTTTGGAAGTAATCATTCGTAAGAACGTATTGCACTAGAGCATCAATATCAGTATTTTATCATTACCTAATTAAGATTATATTTATTTATCTATAATTTTTATTCTTTCAGATCCATTTAAAATTAACGGCGAACAGAATAAATTCGTTTTTTTTTTATATTAATTCTTCTATTTCAAAATACTATAAAATTTTCACTCTCTGTTTGCACCAAAATGCACTCTCAATGTGTTAGGTATAAACTTTTACACAATATAAGCTTATAATTCCGAAATAACCTCGTATGAAAGCAACATAATGTAACGGTATGTCTATCGTACGGATGGCACTCCCTATAAAAGAAAACTTTCGCACGTTAGGAAAAAATAAAATTAACGTGACTTAACCACCGGTATGAGGATTTTCCTAATTATGCTCAAACAATAAGCATGCCATCTCTGGTAACCTTTGAATTAGTATTTTGGATACAAGAGATTCTATATTGTTATTTTAAAAGCGTCAGTTTCCTTAAACGTGTTATATTCAATGTCTAGTCATATTTAGTCCACCATACCATTAGCAGTATTTGTTGGATAACTTGGATTTTTTTTTTTTTTTTTTTTTTTTTTTTTTTTTTGAAATTCATGTTTAGGATCTTTGCCATTTATATTGTACTATTTCCTATGGTTGTTTTGTCAGAGGTTCCCCTTTTTTATGTTGCAAAGTTCTTGCAAATTTCCATAAGATTCGAGTATTTTGATATGTATATCTGAATTTCAAAATTGTGTGTATATATATATATATATATATATATATATATATATATATATATATATATATATATATATATATATATATATATATATATATATATATATATATATATATATATATATATATATATATATATACACTGTATATATATATATATATATATATATATATATATATATATATATATATATATATATATATACACAGTATATATATATATATATATATATATATATATATATATATATATATATATATATATATATATATATATATATATATATATATATATATATATATATATATATATATATATATATATATATATATATATATATATATATGTTTATATATACATATATATGTATATATGAATATAAGCATAAGTATATATATATATATATATATATATATATATATATATATATATATATATATATATATATATATATATATATATATATATATGTATATATATATATATATATATATATATATATATATATATATATATATATATATATATATATATATATATATATGCATAAGTATGTGTATATATGTATTAGAGTAAAGTATATTTTCTATTAAAGTAAATTTCTCATTTGTTTAAGTCAACCTTATTCTAGTTTTAAGTGGTTTCCCCTATAGCTTTAAGTAGTTTTAAAGTGGTGTGTTGATTATTGTTTCTCACCTACTCCCCGCTTAATTACCTTGTTTTGAACTATAGTGTTAATAATTTTATTTTGTTTGTCCGAGTGATGACGAAAGAGTGTTGATGTCGGAGGTGGGTGCTCGGTCAGAAGACAGTTTTGGCTTGAGCACTCACCCATCCACAAACATTAATCTGCATTGACCATTGAAAATTTTCCTGACGACCACTTTTCTATTGAATTTGGACCACGGCTCTGGAAAGTGATTGACGGATTCTCGTCTTGGTTTATCGTCTGCAGGTGCTCTTGTCACCTGCGACTTGAGTGTTGCCTGGCTTTTGCACAGTGTATTCCAGAGACGGGCCGGTGTTACTGTCACTTGCGACTGGAGTCTGCCCCGCCGTTTCCTGACGTAAGGGAGAGTCTCTGGCTACCTGGTCCCAGCTACCTATTGCAGCTGCAGCGATGTTGGGAGCTTGCTAGCTCGTGAGGTGGCCCGTAGGGAGGCCGTTGCCAGGTAAGGCAGATTATCTCTGTTTGCTTGTTAGCGGATTATTGGACCTGGCATACTGTGCCTGCCCTACTTATTGAAAGGAAGAGAGGATGACGTCTTAAGTTGTGCCTCTCCCCTCATTTATTCTTACTAAGAAGTGAGGAGCCTTGTATTTATTTTTTTGTATTTAGGTTAGTGTATTCATGTGTATATCTTAGTTTCATTTTTCTTTTGTTGTGGTAACCATAGGTACGGTTATCCCAGTGAAATTAGTTTTAAGGCAAGTTTGCTGAGTTGTTTTATAATAGGGAAATTAATTGTAATAATTTTCATGTGCTTAGTAGCTAAGACTTCTTTTAGTCTACTAATTAATTTAAGGTTAATGTCTGGTCTGGCCAGCTAAGTTTAAGGATCCTATTAGGTTAATTATTTATTTTTACTATATCATTGTTTGAGCCTTAGCTCATTAATTATAGGGAATCCTGAGTGTTTCAGATTTATGTGTATTGGTTATTTTTGATTGTCTGCTTGTGGTATTTGCAATGTCAGACAAGGTTGACTTTTATATTTGTTAGATTTAAGTATTAAATATTGTAAAGTTTATTGAGTTGTTTTGTTTCTGCTGACCTTTAACCGTGAGTTACATTTTTACTGACAACAATCACTGAAAGAACTTTAGTTACGCCTCCCAGGGGTCGTAACAAGATTGGCGACCGTGACAGGATTGTTCTCGGGTGTGCATAGTGTTTTGGTCAGTTGAACGGCACTTAGTATATTTTTCAATATTTTTGTAGTGATTATATTATATTACCTTTCTCCCCTGATATATTTATTACTATGGAAGATTTTATATTTGATCCGGCCAAATTTTTAGGTTCGATCGACTGTATTAAGCATTTGCCGGTGTTAAGCAGAAAACATTTAGTAGTGTGTGCGCAATGGTTAGATCTTCCGCTGGAGCCTGCGGGCTCTAAGAAAGAAGTCCTTTTTGCCATTCGTGATAGGATTTCTCACGATTTAGCGGAGGCTGAAAATTTAATTGAAGGAAGTAGAGATGATAGCGAAGGGGAAGGTAGTATTTTTTAGGCCTATTCAGAGGATGAACCTGTGAGCCTGAAAGCGGGGCTAACGTTATTTGATGATCCTCCCCGCACAGGTATTATTTTTGAAGGTCTCTCCGATATACACAAAGGTAGTGGTTCCACCAAAACCATTTATCCTAGGCCTGAGGAACCTCTAGTGTTGGTTCCTGTGTTGGGAGAATCCAAGGAGGAAGTAGAATTTAAATTAATTAGCAAACGGATTGAGTTAAGGAAATTAGAATTTGAGGAGAACGAGAGGGCAAGGCGTCACGAGTTAGTGATGGCTAATATTAAATTGCAGATTGCTAGGTTGCAGGGGACCAATATGATCAGTTCCCCCAAGGGAAATTATAATGACAGGTTTAATTTGGGTACCGCCCTGAAGTTGGTGCCAGTGTTTGACGAAAAGAGCGTTTCTGAGTTCTTCAAGGCATTTGAGCGAGTTGCTACTCGATTGTCATGGCCCTCGGAAATGTGGACTGTATTGATCCATGGCAGGTTAGTGGGCAAGGCAATCCGGGTGTATTATGCCTTGGAGGAAGGAATTACTAGGGACTACCAGAAAGTCAAAGCACTGGTCCTTAAGGCATATGATTTGGTACCTGAGGCCTACCGTTTAAAATTCAGAAATGACAACAAACACCCTTCCCAGTCATTTGTAGAATTTCGCGTGTTAAGGAGAACCAGCTCGACGACTGGATAAAGAGTCGTCAGGTAGTGTCGTTTGCGTCGTTGAGGGAAATGTTGCTCCTTGAAGAGTTCAAGAAGGCTTGTAGCAAGGAGTTACGAGTTCATCTTGAGGAGGTTAAGGTAGTGGAAGTGAGTAACGCCGCCCAATTGGCCGATGAATATGTGTTGACTCATCGTTCGGGGGCCAGTAGCTTTAGTTATCTGGGTAGAACTGATCCATCTTCTTGGGTATTTAATAATGTAAATAGAGTAGAACCTTCCTCGCCTATGTCTAAAAATAATGCCAATTCTTTTTCAGGTGGTAATAAAGGGGGCATATCTGGAGGGCCTCCTCATCAAAGTAGTTTTGGTAATAGAGGTATGCCCATGTCCAATACCCCTAATAGGTACAATAACCCAGGTTCTGGACGTCAAAGAACTTGCTTCTGGTGTAACAAACCAGGACACTTCCAGAACCAGTTCCATGCCCGTAGGAGGTACCTGGAAAGAAATTGGCAGAATCCTGTATCATTGATTTCCATCAGTTCTGATGGTTGTGATAATGGTGAAAAACCGCCAATAGTTAGCAGTAGCGTAGACAGTAGTAATAATTCCTCCGCTAGTCCTAAGGTTGCATGACTAAATTTTGACAAATATATATGGCCGGGTAAGATAATCCTTGAATCAGGCCACATCAATGTGAAGTTTTTAAGAGACACTGGCTCAGCTTGGTTTCTGGTGTTAGGTACCTCTTTATCTGGTTTGAAAGCGTATTCAGGTAATTAGGTTGTTTTGGGAGGGTTCCCGAACACTGTTGTCTCTGCCCCATTGGTGGAGGTTAGGTTATCTTTCCCAGGATATGATGGGGTTACCGAGTTGGCCGTGGTGGAAAATCTCCTTATCCATGGTATTGACGGCATTTTGGGAAATGGCATGCCTAACAGGGAAGGTCGTGAATTATTTCCCATTTTGTCTGTCGAGGCTTATCCTGTTTTGGTAACGACCTGTGCCTCGGCCAGAGCTGCTGAATTAGATAAGGATGATGATTTGTTACTGAGTAGTTTAGAGGTAGATGTAGAAAGACCCGGGTCAGTAGATGAAATGAATAATCCTATTGTTATTAATGCTTTGAAACCCGACTGGGACCGTTCAGCTTTCATTAAGGTTCAGAAAGCTGAATTTAATTTTGAGTTAGGGTATATTAATGACCTGACTAGGCCTCGGTTTGGGTTGATCAATAATATATTGTATTGATTTAGTAGACCTGCGTCTGAAGATCCGAGTAAGACTTCTCTCGGATCGAACAAATGGTAGTCCCTTCCCAGTTTCAGGAATCAGTAGTTAGTCTCGCTCACGATAATTTCTTTTCAGGTCATTTTGGGGTATGGAAAACTTTCCATAAACTGGCCCAGTATTGTTGGTGGCCTGGGATGAAATTATCAGTAAAACGCTTTGTGAAGAAGTGTGAAGTTTGTCAGGTAAAAGGAAAACCCAACCAGATTATTCTGAAGGCCCCCTTAAATCCTATTCCTGCTATATGGGAGCCTTTTTCGGAATTGGTAGTAGATGTGGTAGGTCCTTTACCTAAGACAAAAACGGGTTTTGAGTATATTTTAACGATTATGGATAGAGCCTCTAGGTTTCCCAAAGCTTGCCCGCTGAGGAAAATAACCTCTAAAGTAGTTTTTGAAAAACTAATTAAATATTTTTCCCGATACGGTCTACCCCGGGTTATACAGACTGATTGTGGAACTAACTTCACAAGTAAAATGTTTAGGGGCAAATGTGCCGAACTGGCCATTCGGCACATTACGAGTGTTCCGTACCATCCGGAGAGTCAGGGTGTGGTGGAGAGGTTCCACCAAACGTTTAAATCTATATTAAAAAAAAATTTTCATGCCCATGGCAGTGAGTGGGACAAGGAACTTCCGCTAGCCCTGTTTACAATTAGGAATCATCCCAATGCCTCCACCGGTGTAGCCCCCTTCGACCTAATTTTTGGTCACAAAGTCCGGGGTCCTTTGGACATTTTTTGTGAAGCATTTGGTGCCGATCGAAAGGGGGAAATACAGGTAGGAGAATTTGTGGATGATTTAAGGAAACGCATGGGTAGCATCTGGAAGTTTGCAAGGGATAATTTAGGTATTGCGCAAAATAGAATGAAGGTTGTTTATGACAGAAATTCTAAAGCCCGTTCGTTTGAATCAGGGGAAATGGTGTTAGTTTTGAGTATGAACCCTGACAATTTTCTTGAACCTAGATATAAGGGTCCGTGGAAAGTTTTGAGGAAGTTGTCTGAGGTGAACTATGAGATTGAAGCTCCCGGTTCAAGCAGAAAGTGTAGGATTTTCCACATAAACAGGTTGAAAGCCTATCATAGTAAGACTGATGTTCCCTCAAAAGTTGTACCCGAGCCAGTAGCTGTAGCTGCAGAAATGCCTCCTCAGGATTCGGAGGATTTATTGAATCAGGTTTCCTCCGATGCACTGTTTAGTAATGTACAAAATTTAGGAATGGTAGAGGAAAGTTTGAACCTGGTAGATCCTCTTCAAAGAAAGGATATATCCAATTTAATAAATTCTTTTTCAGATTTATTCAGAGAGACTCCTGGTAGAACTAGTTTTCTTTGTCATGACGTAGATGTAGGTAGTGCTTCCCCTGTTATACAAAGTCCTTACCGGTTAAATCCGGTAAAGAGGGATTTAGTTGAGAAGGAAATTAAATATATGTTGGAACATGACCTCATTCAGCCTTCTGTTAGTCCTTGCAGTTCCCCTGTTGTTCTTGTGGGCAAAGCTGACGGGAAGTTCCGAATGTGTGTGAACTATCGTAAGGTTAATGTCCACACAAAAATGACTCCTTCCCCTTGCCGCGTATTGATGACTGTCTCGACCAGATAGGTTCTGCCAAATTTATTACCAAACTAGATTTATTGAAGGGTTATCGGCAGGTTCTGTTATCTGATCGAGCCAGCGAAATTTCGGCATTTGTAACTCCTTTTGGGCTGTATGAATGTAAGGTTATGCCCTTTGGGATGAAGAATGTAGCGTGTACTTTTCAGCGGCTTATGAATAGGGTTATTTGTGGTTTGAAGGGAACCGAAATTTACATTGATGATTTGGTAGTATACAGTAATGACTGGAGTACTCATATGGCGCGGTTGCGTAAGGTGTTTGAGGCCCTTAGGTCGGCTGGGTTGGTTATTAATTTAGCCAAGTGTGAATTTGGACAGGCCAAGGTTTGTTATTTGGGTCACGAGGTTGGGTTAGGTCAAGCAGCCCCGAAGCAAACTAACCTCGAGGCTATTATTAATTTGAAAAGGCCATGTAATGTTAGAGAGGTGAGAAGAGTTCTGGGAATGACAGGGTATTATCGCCGCTTTGTGCGGAATTTCTCAGACCTTGCGCAACCTCTGACTAATTTATTACAGAAGGGAAGAAAATATTATTGGACTGATCAGTGTGAGGAAGCTTTTAATAAGCTTAAATCTATTTTATTGTCTAAACCTATTTTGACTTCCCCCGATTTTCAGAAACCATTTGTAATAGCAGTAGATGCCAGTGATGTAGGATTAGGGGGTGTCCTTTTTCAAAGAGATAATGAAGGAGAGGTACACCCCATATCTTATTTTAGCCAAAAATTATTGTCGGCTGAAAGATGATATTCAATCATTGAAAAGGAGGCTTTAGCCCTGGTCCGTACCCTATTACATTTTAAGCCGTATGTTACTAATTTTTCTTTTCCTGTAGAGATTTGGACTGATCATAATCCTCTGGTGTTTATAGAGCGGATGAAAGGGGCCAACCAGAGGATCTTGCGTTGGGCTTTGTTACTGCAGGAATTTAAATTAGTAATTAAGCCTATTAAGGGTTCTGAAAATAAAATTCCTGACACACTCACGGATTGGATAGGCCAGCCTTGCCTCCCTCGTACGGTGCCCTGCTCGTATCTCCAGTGAGTTAGGGTAAACACCCCTTCTAGTATATTATAAATTGAGGGGTGTTTAGGTGAATATCCTGTCTTGGTTAGCGAAATTTTTGTGGGTGCTGTCCTAATTTGCCATTGGTTGGTGAAATTTTGATAAAGATATCTCGTGTACTTGTTGGTGTTGGTTAAAATTAAGTGATTTATCTTTTATGTTGTCTGGGTTGTTTAATCCTAGTTTAACTTTTCATGTTAATGACCTTTGTATTATTGTTTTTGTACCTGTTTTTCAGGTTGGGTATTTTTGGTAATTTAGGAAAAGATTTTTTTTTTATTTTTTTTTTATTTCGGGGAGGAAGGTATTAGAGTAAAGTAAATTTTCTATTGAAGTAAATTTCTCATTTGTTTAAGTCAACCTTGTTCTAGTTTTAAGTAGTTTCCACTATAGCTTAAAGTAGTTTTAAAGTAGTGTGTTGTTGATTGTTTCTCGCCTACTCCCCGCTTAATTACCTTGTTTTGAACTACTGTATAGTGTTAATAATTTTATTTTGTTTGTCCGAGTGATGACGAAAGAGTGTTGATGTTGGAGGTGGGTGCTCGGACAGAAGACAGTTCTGGCTTGAAAACTCTCCCATCCACAAACA
>NC_090751.1:3121321-3122407 GCF_036898095.1 Palaemon carinicauda
TGATTCCTCTATAAACTATGAAACCTTTAACTATACAAGAGGAAGGAAAATAAGTTGAAATAGTGTGCCCGAGTGTACCCTCAAGCAAGAGAACTCTAACCAAGAAAGTGGAAGACCATGGTACAGAGGCTAAATCATACTAAATCATGCAACGATTTAGCATGCATCTATAACCCAGAGTTCTAGTACACGTCTAAAATCCTAATTACGCTTCTAAAATGTTTCAAATTCTACAGCGTTCAGTCTTTTGCTTTGCCTGGTAAAGTCATGGCTAGTGTCGAGGGTGGGAGGGGTAATATGGGTTTTGGAGGGCGGGATACTGGGGGGAGATGAGGGGGGGAGGGAGTTCTTAAGCGATTTGGACACTCAGGCGTAAATCTGAAACTCGATTCGGAAGGCCAAAGTTTGTTTTATTATCGTTTTATGAGATTACTAGAAGAAACGTAAAACCGCTCTCGTGGAAAAAATGTACCAGGATTTTTTTTTTTATAAAGTTAATTCTGAGGTAAATATTAGGGAAAGAAAAGTCTACACTGATATTGGCTTTATATCATAACTTTCCTCTTACATACATACATGCATACATACATACGTACATACATACATACATACATACATACATTTATCTGCTCTTAATCTGTATATTATGACAATATGCACGAACAACCACTTATGGTATAAGACATTGAAAATTAGGAGATTCAAAACCGAAATATAAATCGATTCCTTTTAATACATAAACATTTATATGTACTTTGAATTGGCATATATGTGTATATATATATATATATATATACATATATATATATATATATATATATATATATATATATATATATAAACATTTATATGTACTTTGCATTGATATATATATATATATATATATATATATATATATATATAGATAGATAGATAGATAGATAGATAGATAGATATAAAGAGGTATGCATATACTTATATACTACGTATATCCAATAGATTTAAGGAATTCATAGTTAGTTCGATCATTCAGGAGAATTTAAAGTTATTTATCGTTCCAGAAGTTGAAAAAGTAACAAGCAAAATCAACCATTAATATTACCTAGA
>NC_090751.1:3130407-3132907 GCF_036898095.1 Palaemon carinicauda
GTAATTGTCACTTTTATACAAAATTTATAAATTACTTGGAGTTAAGTTTAACACATCCTTCGACTCAACCGGTTTCGAGCAGTGAGAAGGTTTTCTGCTCATTGTCAAGAGTGAACTGAAATGCAGGTGTTGTTTTGATGGCTTATATACGGAGTCCTGCTACGAGATTCCATCTTCACTGGTTAAGAACCGCCCTAGGGCGGAGACCGTTAATCCTATTGGGTGGTGGCCTCTGCCTCGCCGGGATGTTTGGTGGGATTACTGGCTCTGGTTCTGTCAGGAGATAATCCCTGTTTTGACCTTCAGCTATATCAGTCCTGTCATAGTTGTTATTGCCTGGACTATTGTTGATAGTGGACCTTATATATGTTGGCAATAAGGTCCCTTCTTGCGTGGTGTTGAGGTTAGGTCTTTGTTGTTGAATAAAAAGAGCTTCCATTATCCGGAGACGTCTACTGTCAGGGGCATGGCCGATGATTGTTACATTTTTCACTATATGCTCCCTTGTTGTCTGGAAATTATGTTTTTGGAGGCAATGCATTTTTATTGCACCCTGTTGCACGTGGCAAGATAATCTCTTAGAAAGACGCATCGTCGTCATCCCGATGTAGGTGCCAGGACATTCCTGGACGGGGCATTTATATCGGTACACTACGTTCGTCTTTTTCAAGTCATCTTGCATGGCAGGGGCAGGGTTGTTTTTCATTATCAAGTCTCGTGTTTTTGCTGATTGGTAATAAATTATGAGGTTGATTTCAGTATCCTCTGCCGTGGCAAAAACGTTGTTTTTTATTATATTTTTCATAATCTTTTCTTCTTCGTTGTAGTTTACGCTCATAATGCCTTTATAGTAAAGATTTATCTCCTGTCACGAAGGAGATGAGAGATGCTGCCAAGGCTCTTAGATTGCAAGAAGGCATCACTGTACGCCGTACAGATAAAACTGCCGCCTTCGTTCTCATAAATACAGAGGAGTACCATGAGAAACTAGATCAAATTTTGGCTGATACCTCAAAATTTGAACGATTGTCCCGCAACCCCACTGAGGATATCAAGAGGGAAGCAAACAGCATTATACAAACCATTAATGCTGCCACCAACGCCGTCCATTTGCCACCTATTTCAGGTGATTTTGGGCTCGGCTACTTATACGGAAATGTAAAAACGCACAAGCAAGGGAACCCTCTCAGGCCTATTATCAGCCAGTGCCCTGCCCCTACATACCAGCTTGCTAAGAGACTGAACACCTTACTCACACCCTATATCCCCAATAAATATTGTGTGACATCATCAGCAGAATTCCTAGAAAAACTGAGAAATTCCACAAGTGACGGAGTTATTGCCTCCATGGATGTCGAGTCCCTATTTACTAACGTTCCCGTGAATGAAACAATAAAATTCATAATGGACAGAGTTTATAGGGATACAACGACACCCACCCTCAACATCCCCGAGGCCTCTCTCCGTGCACTATTAGAAATATGCACCAAGAAAGCCCCTTTCACTACCCATAAGGGCCATATATTTATTCAGAAAGATGGAGTCGCTATGGGGTCCCCTTTAGGCGTCCTCTTTGCTAATTTTTATATGGGAGTAGTCGAGGAGAGAGTTTTTCGAAAAATCAGTAAACCAGACCTCTATGTACGCTACATTGACGATACTTTCATAAAAACGGCCAATCAGGAGAGCATAGAAGAACTTCGCCGAATTTTCGAGGAATGCAGCTCGCTCAGGTTCACCCTAGAGCACAGCCTCCAAGGACGTCTCCCCTTCCTTGATGTCCTTGTAGAAACAAGCAATGATAGTTTTAGTACCTCGGTGTACGTAAAACCAACGAATCTCGGCCTATGTCTGAATGGTGACAGCGAGTGCCCTAGTCGGTATAAAACTGCCACCATTAAGGCTTTTATTCGGAGAGCCATTTCTCACTGTTCTTCGTGGAGAGGCACCCACGAGGAACTTGACAGAGTTACTAAAATACTGGTGAATAATGGCTTCACGAATAAGGAAATTAATCGGCAAATTAAAAAAGAAATCGAGAAATGGTACCAGAATGAAGGCCCTAATGATACCAACACCCCAGCAAAAATAAATCTTTACTATAAAGGCATTATGAGCGTAAACTACAACGAAGAAGAAAAGATTATGAAAAATATAATAAAAAACAACGTTTTTGCCACGGCAGAGGATACTGAAATCAACCTCATAATTTATTACCAATCAGCAAAAACACGAGACTTGATAATGAAAAACAACCCTGCCCCTGCCATGCAAGATGACTTGAAAAAGACGAACGTAGTGTACCGATATAAATGCCCCGTCCAGGAATGTCCTGGCACCTACATCGGGATGACAACGATGCGTCTTTCTAAGAGATTATCTTGCCACGTGCAACAGGGTGCAATAAAAATGCATTGCCTCCAAAAACATAATTTCCAGACAACAAGGGAGCATATAGTGAAAAATGTAACAATCATCGGCCATGCCCCTGACAGTAGAC
>NC_090751.1:3149119-3164119 GCF_036898095.1 Palaemon carinicauda
GACATGAATAAGGGCATGTCTGAGGCCTTTCTCCTGCATGTGAAACAAGAAAATACTGCATTTGTTGTTGACACACCACATTTATAAAATTGGCCAAACCCCAGACATGAATAAGGGTATGTCTGAGGCCTTTCTCCTGCAGTAGACAAGAAAAGGCTGCATTTGTTGTTATTAATATATCAGGGAATAATATAAAATGGAAAATATCTTAGTATTAAAAAAAATATATACAACCTTTTTATCACACAACATTTATAAGATCTAATTGAAATAACTTCTCCGAGTTAGATATTAAACTGCTAACCGCCTAAGTACGTGTTCAACACACCTCGCATACTAATTTTAAACACTATGCTTGGAAAAAAAACAACTTTAATTCTCCTCTGGGACGAGAGTAATGTTACGCTACGGCTGAAATATAGTTCTTTTTTATTTCCTTCGTTTCACTTTATGTGTCCCATAACACTGGGGCTGGGAGGGAACGTAGAGAGTAGAGGTCCCCCCCCCTCCTTTTTTTTTGTTTCATTTGTTGATGTCGGCTACTCCCCAAAATTGGGGGAAGTGCCTTGGTATATGCATGTATAACACTGAGGCAAGAGGTACAGTTTCCTGGCTAAGACACTCAACTTGAATGTTTGGTATTGACGAAGATGAGCGTAGATAAGATACGCTCCGTATATTACACAACATTAACATTTGTGTGTATATACATATATACGTATATATAGAGTACATGTATACACACACAACCATATATATATATATAATATATATATATTTATATATATATATATATATATATATATATATATATATATATATATACATACATATTTCATATATGCATGTTTACACATACACACACATGTATATATATATATATATATATATATATATATATATATATATATATATATATATATATATATATATATATATATACTGTTCACATATACAAACACACACGTACACACACACACATATATATATATATATATATATATATATTTATGTGTGTGGTGTGTGTGTGTGTGTGTATGTGTATCTTCGTTAACACCAATAACTGGATGGATAACAAAAGATAAAGAAAAATAAAAGCCCAATTATAAACATCCCTATTTGCATATCATTTACGAAAATGAAATAAACCGAAAAAACTAACCTCCATAAATAAGCCTTTAAATTATGTGTTTATTTCTTTTTTAATTAATAAAAGATAAAAAATAAAAAAAGAGAATGAAGGGTAGAACTAATGTGATGTTCCCTTCATCTTACTAGAAGCCCTTCCTCCTAGAATGGCGCCCTTAAGTGACGAAGAGATGTCATGACTCGAGGTGGTACTTAAAGGTGATGCTCGAGGCTGAGAGTTGACCCTTGAGGCAAAAACTCGAACGCTACGCTTCGCTCTCTCTCTCTCTCTCTCTCTCTCTCTCTCTCCTCTCTCTCTCTCTCTCTCTCTCCCCATACCTATTTTTCCATTCTTGAAGACTACGTCTTTATCTCTTCAACTATTCTCTAATCCATAATGCTACCTCTCTCTCTCTCTCTCTCTCTCTCTCTCTCTCTCTCTCTCTCTCTCTCTCTCTCTCTCTCTCCATAACTATTTCTTAATTCTCTTGAACACTACGCCTTTATCTCTATAACTATTTTCTAATCCGTAAATGCTGCCTCTCTCTCTCCCTCTCTCTCTCCTCTCTCTCTCTCCTCTCTCTCTCTCTCCTCTCTCTCTCTCTCTCCTCTCTCTCTCTCTCTCTCAATTCTTGAACATTACTCTCCTTTCTCGCCATATCTCTTTTTTTCTAATTCATGAACGCTACTCTTCTCTCTCTCTCTCTCTCTCTCTTCTCTCTCTCTCTTCTCTCTCTCTCTCTCTCTCTCTCTCTCCTCTCTCTCTCTCTCCATATTTATCTTTAGAACTCATTCACCCTGTATCTCATTTAAAGTTTAAATATATCTATCTATATATCTGTTTATCCACCCTATACACCTATCTATCTATCTATCTATCTCTCTTTTTCCTGCGAGGCAGCAAATTCTTAATTACTCGGAAATTAGATCCATAACCCGAGGATGTGTTTTGACAGGAGACAGGGGGGGGGGGGGAGGGGGGGGGAGGGAAGGCGAGAGGTTCCAATATTAGTCAAGTCTTGGAAACACAAATATTGAAGACCCAACTTTTTAAAAAAAAAAATTTCACCAAAAAAAAAAAAATCCGAAATCTGTCTTAGTTTTATGAGGGAAACCAAAAGAAAAGTCTCCTCTCTCTCTCTCTCTCTCTCTCTCTCTCTCTCTCCTCTCTCTCTCTCTCTCTCTCTCTCTCACTCTCTCTCTCACTCTCTCTCTCTCTCTCTCCTCTCTCTCTCGATGAAGAATAACTTGTTTTTTAGAAACCGAGTATTTAGGTAATTTAAAACCTACTGCAATAAAAAAGAAAAAAAAATTATGTACTTTCAAATTACAAACTTTTCAAAATAAAACAAAAAGTATAATTCATCATAACAATAAGCAACGCAAGCATACTTTATTCTATCAATTTCATTTTTCAAAAGCGTACAATAATCAATTAACAAAAAAGATGTCTGCATTTTCAGAAATTTCCCTGAACGTATAATACTACACAAATCGGTATTAAAAGAAAGTATAGCACTAATGCATTCGGAAATCAACACAGATAAAAGTGATCATCATTGATAATTACCAGTCTTTATGGTAATTAACCCTTCCCCTCAAAAAAAACTCACACATTAACCCTTTCACTGCCAGTAATGATTTCAAGGAAACTTTTGATGTAGTAGATTCTTTCAAGAACATACAAACCCTAACTTGTTGATATTTATTGAAAAGCTCACATCAAGACCTTTCTGTTGAATGCCAACTTACTATAATATGTGCGATTAAAAGGAAAGTTTCCTTTTTCCTTTTTGAATACATCACCAATTGTATGGGTTGTGATGGCCAATGTGATAGCGTCTCTGACTGGTGAACACCAGACTGGGGTTCGAGTCCCAGTCAAACTCGTTAGTTCCTTTGGTCGCTGCAACCTCATCATCCCTGTTAGCTAAGGATGGGGAGTTTGGGGGAGCCTATAGGTCTATCTGCAGAGTCATTAGTAACCATCACCTGGCCTTCCTTGGGCCTAGCTTGGGTGGAGAGGGGAATTGGGGCGCTGATCATATGTGTATATGGTCAGTCTCAAGGGCATTGTTCTTCTTCCTAGGGCAATGTCACTGTCCCTCGCCTCTGCCATTCATGAGCGACCTTTAATCCTTAAAACATTTTAAAGTGATTATTATTGATAATTAACAGTATCAATGGTAATTACCTTTCCCCTCAAAAAAAAAAAAATTATTTCCCCTCAAAAAAAAAATTCTCCCCCATCAAAAAAAAAAAAATAAAATAAATTTCTCCCACATTAATAGCATCTAGTCCACCACATACAATTAAGGATAAAATGTAATATATCGTTCTCTTGTTCCTTTCCCCATCAAGAACTCAATTAATGAAATGGACTAATATTACTAACAGCACTGACGTCCGTCCGTCACACCCAGAAAAGATCGAAAGGGGAAATGGTTGCATTGTAATGAGGTGTAATGAAACAAATTAAAATGGTCAGGGGATGTTCGTCTGAAGGCAAGGTGTTTTATTGTGTTTCTTTCTGGAGGGAGGATCTAATGTATGTTTAGATGCAAAGGGTCTTCGCTTCATTAGCTTGTAAATGTTGAATGTAAAATATCATTGAAATAGCGAGAGGTTTAAGGAAAAGTTTCTTTGAAGACAAAGCTTCAAGGTAAAATTCAATTTAAGCCAAAGGGGTATGAGGTAAAACTCCCTTTGAAGGGAAAGGTTTAAGGGAAAATTCCTTTTGAAGACAAAGGTTTATGGTAAAATTCCCTTTGAAGCCAATTGTTTAAGGTAAAATTCACTTTAAAGACAAAGGTTTAAGGTTAAATTCCCTTAGAAGACAAATCGGTCTAAGGTAAAATTCACTTTGAAGACAAAGGTTTAAGGTAAAATTCCCTTTGAAACCAACGGTTTAAGGTAAAATTCCCTTTGAAGACAAAGGTTTAAGGTAAAAGTCCCTTTGAAGGTAAGGGGGGTATAAGGTAAAATTAACTTTGAAGACAAAGATTTGAGGTAAATTTTACTCTGAAGACAAAGATTTAAGGTAAAATTCCCTTTAAAGAACAAACGGTATAAGGTAAAATTCACTTTGAAGACAAATGTTTAAGGTAAAATTCCCTTTGAAGACAAAGAACTATCCACGCAGTAAGCTTGTGAGAGGGTGCATTTTCTCAAAACGAGGAGTACCAGAAATTCCTGTATCCAACTGTACAACTTTTAAGTAATACATAAATATATATATACATATATTTACACACAAATATATATATATATATATATATATATATATATTATATATATATATATATATATATATAAATAATACATATATATATACTTATATATATATATATATATATATATTTGTGTGTGCATATATATATACATACATATATATATATATATATATATATATATATATATACTTATACATATACAAAATGCCTCATAGGTAAAAACACCATAAAACTATCACAATACCACAAGCTATAACAATCCCCCCCCCCAAAAAAAAAAATAACTACAACTCCATAATGACAAACAGAATTCGACTGAGGGGATGAATACGCATCCTATGTATCCTATGCATCCTACGTATCCATCCGAATAGCATTCACCTTGATAATACGAAGCCCCATCTGATTGCCAAAGTCAGGGCAACGGAAGCAATCACCTCCTGATGGTAGGAAATCGAGCCTAATTGCCTATGCATTCTGAGGTCGTGCTGCTGGAGACACAGGTGATTCTGGGAAATTAGTGGAGCAGGTGTTCTGGAGGTTACGAGAACTCGAAGGTATGACGATAGGGAAGATTGTTAATTTGTTGTAGTTGTTATAATTGTGGGTGATCGGTTATGTTATAGTTTTGGGTAAATTGATTTAACTGTTTGTATTTCAATGGTTAATTAAATGAATTGAATAATATAAACATATACAGTACACACATACACACACACACACATATATATATATATATATATATATATATATATATAAAAGCCCTTGGGCTTATAGCATCCTGATTTTCCAACTAGGGTTGTAGCTTAGCAAGTAATAATATATAATAATATATATATATATATATATATACATATATATATATATATATATATATATATATATATATATATATATTTATATATAAATGTGTATATATATATATATACACACACACACACACATATATATATATATATATATATTATACATAAAACATTTTCATCCATGACGGTATATAGCTTTATTAACTTAGTACAAATCAATTGTTTTACCAATCACACGCAACACCTGAAGAACGAATTAAACATATTTTCTTTTATACATAAATAGTTGCCTTGACCTTTTCTACTCCTATGCTGAAAACAAAATAAAAACATCTTACCGTTAAATAACGCAAGCAATGGGTGCTGATGACTCAGCAGATACACCTACAAGCTCCCCCAAAACCCCATTCCTTAGCTGACAAGGACGGTGAGGTTGCAGCGACCAAAAAGAGGCTAACGAGTTTGAGCGGGACTCGAACCCCATTCTGGCAATCATCAGGCAAGGACGCTACCACCAGGCCATTATTATTATTATTATTATTATTATTATTAATTGCTAAGCTACAACCCTTGTTGGAAAAGCAGGATGCTATAAGCCCAAGGTCCCCAACAGGGAAAATAGCCCAGTGAGGAGAGGGAACGAGGAAAAATAAAGTATTATTAGAACAATAACATTAAAATAAATATCTCCTATATAAACTATAAAAACTTCAAAAAAGAAGAGAAAGAGAAACAAGATAGAATAGTGTGCCCGAGTGTACCCTCAAGCAAAAGAACTATAACTCAAGATAGTGGAAGACCATGGTACAGAGGCTATAGCACTACCCAAGACTAGAGAACAATGCTTTGATTTTGGGGTGCCCTTCTAGAAGAGCTGCTTACCATAGCTAAAGAGTCTCTTCTACCCTTACCAAGAGGAAAGTGGCCACTGAACAATTAGAGTGTAGTAACCCCTTGCGTGAAGAAAAATTGTTTGGTAATCTCACTGTTGTCAGGTGTACGAGGACAAAGCAGAATACGTAACGAATAAGCCAGATTATTCGATGTGTGCGCGGGCAAAGGTAAAATGAACCGTAACCAGAGAGAAGAATCCAATCTCAGTGTTATCAGGTGTATGAGGACAAAGCAGAATATGTAACGAATAAGCCAGATTATTCGATGTATGTGTAGGCAAAGGGAAAAAGAACCGTAACCAGAGAGAAGGATCCAATCTCAGTGTTATCAGGTGTATGAGGCCAAAGGAGAATATGTAACGAATAACCAAGATTATTCGATGTGTGTAAGCAAGGGGAAAATGAACCGTAACCGGAGAGAAGGATCCAATGTAGTACTGTCAGGAGAGTCAAAGGACCCCATAACTCTCTAGCGGTAGTATCTCCACGGTTGGCTGGTGCTTAATCAACAATAACCACTCGTTATGTTACTTGACAGGGGAAAACATCAGCGTCGCAGTCATCAACGAGATTAAAGTGCATAGGAGTGTCATTGTCTGGTTCATATCGCAGCGAGCATTATCAGGTAGCAATTTCGCTCCAGCTGTTACCGTGATGAGCCTAATTACTCTCATGTCTCAATTGTCCCTGTTGCCACAATAACCTTTAAGGGTATGAGAGAGAGAGAGAGAGAGAGAGAGAGAGAGAGAGAGAAAGAGAGTGAGAGAGAGATGATTAGTGAGCTAGCGTACAATAAAGGGAGGTCCACTTTAACTTGATAATTGAATTTGCTATGCATTTTACTGGGAGGTTTCCAAGGTAAAAATGTAATGTAGGTGGGTAATATTTCATAGTGTGTGTGTGTGTGTGTGTGTGTGTGAGAAAGAGAGAGAGAGAGTGAGAGAGAGAGAGAGAGAGAGAGAGAGAGAGAGAGAGTATTATATCATTACCTCTCTCTCTCTATACACACACATACACACACACACACACATATATATATATATATATATATATTAGTACAGCGGCATAGCAGACCAATTGTTCAAATTGGTCTAAAAGCACCAAAATTGGCACACATGTAGATTAATATATTCTAAACATTTTTGGATATGGAGGCATTCAAGATTAGCCCTTAGGAAGATATGGCGGCCATTGTTCAAAATGGCCGCCATTTAACATTAGCGTCATTACATAGACTTCATTATGTGTCGTTAGTTTGGTGCTAGATGGGCCAAAATTCCCTTTTTTTACATCAGAATTAACATCAATAAATGTTTAACAGATATTTAGATGAATCTTCTCAAAAATGGCCCCCAAACTGGCCGCCATTTTGTGGAAAAAGTGGACATTTGATGAAGATTTCAATACTCAATGACATAATACCTCTAATAACCAGTACCTGATTTCAGGAACACACTTTAATTGCTCAAGTTGCTTTTTTATTTCAAATTGCTGGCAAAATTGCTAGTCAAAATAATACACAGAGTACGGGAAGTTTACAGTATGGTCAGATTGTAGTTATATAGTCGACCAAAAGCCCAGTCTCTAGGCACAGTACTTGTGTAATCCTGCAGTACATACATGTAATACAATAACGTAGATTTTGCCACACTATGTTAATTATGATTCCGAACTTTTCAAATCTGGTCACCAGAATTATGAATGTCTACAGATCATAATGTTGGTTAGCAAGTTTTCTGTCCCAATCTACTGGCATTCGCCTTCACAGAAACATAGACCAGTGCATTGCAGTGAAGCGTTCTTGCACTTGCAGCGGTTTTTGCAGCCTTTCTTGCATCCGCAAGACACCAGCTCATAGCAGGCCTTGGATGCCTCAGGGAGTGTGGTCCAGAGTGGTGTGTAGAGCCCATCATCACTCTGATGCCAGCCCCAGTCTGTTGGTGGAGGGAGCACGGGCGTTGGTACCAATGCCTGGCCCCAGACATGACCACCCTGAAGGGCAGATCTCTTCACATGCTGCTCCAGAGCAGCGTAGGTTGGCGGGATGTTCTGAACAGAGTTCGTCTTTGCAAAGAGCTGCTTTCTCGCCTTGTTGACGTCCTTGCATTTGCTTGTGCGGTCATACAGGAGTATGACAAACCTCTCGATGACATGCATTGTATCCTCTTGGATGCTTGTGGGTGCATTTGCCAGACTCAGCAGGGCATCAGTGAGTTCTGGCAGCGTGTTCCATGTTGCCCAGGCAGATTTCTTCCCATGTCCGACGAAGGCTGACACAGTATCACACCCTGTGATGGCATGAAACATTGGAAGAGCACATGCCTTCTCTGGACCAAGGGAGGAAGCTATTTCATGGGCTGCAATGTAGCGGTAGTTCTTGCCTGTCCCAAAGGCTACCCAGAGTTCGTCTCCAGCTGGTAGTTTCTGGACTACCATCACTGCTAGGACCACGACGTCACTGTCTACTGTTCGAACCTGTATCTGGTGGTGACCATGTTGTGCAGCATGTGCTACATGTAGCATCATGCGGGTGTCTGCCTCTTCTTGGTTGCATGGTGCGAGTGAGTTGACATCCTCTTGCTGTGGAACACAGATCACCTGCTCCCCATCAGTGACGACCAGTTCCTTGCCTTCTTCTTGAAAGGACTCTGCAAGCATGGTGGAGAGGTAGCTGAAGAGCTCCACTTTGTTGCTATCAACTCGCAGGAAACTTTGCCAATTTCCTGGTATGACTGCTGAGTCGACAACACGCCGACGTACTCCCTTTCCACGCTGTTCTCTGGTTGATGCCTTCAGGGAATCTGCTCTGTAGCTGTCCCACACAAGGTCAAGACGTGATACATGTTGGAAACGTTGTACAACGTATGGGATGAACACTTGCTGTGCATATTCCTCGAACGTGTTGGCAGTACCCGGCTTCAACATCTGTACGATTACTGCTCCATCGAGGACAACAGCAGTGACAGTAGGAGCTTCAAACTGAGGCTCAGCATGGCCTTCAAGGCACACCAGCAAGTCACTCTTGCTCCCTAGGTACAGTCTCCCTCCGTCAGATAAAGCTGGAGGGCATTGCTGATTTTCATGCCTGAAGAACTCTTCTAGATTCCCATCACGGGTCTGGCAGCCGATATATAATTGTGCGAAGAGCGCAACATCATTCTTCAGAGATTTGACCTGTTCTTTTCCTTTGGGTATATTGGGTCCTCTCTTGGTCGCAAACAGTGGTAGCTTGTTCCGGTGGATTGCCACCTCAATGGACTTGGTTCTGTCCACGTTGCATTCCTTTGAGAATGCTTCAAACTGGTCTTGGCCAATCTGCTTGGCGTTACGGACTGTTTCTATGACTGCAGGGTCTGCGATCTCCTTTGTGTCGAGCACCAGCAAGTCCTGACTGTCCTCCTCGAAAGGGTTGCCCAGCTCTTCAATGACGGCCACGAGTGAGCGCACATCTCTGGCAAAAGTGTTCTGCACACTTGGTGTCTCTTCGTGGTGACGTGTCTCTTCTTGATCGTGTGGATGCAGATTGAAGTCGTCAAATTCCACAATCACTCTAGCAACCTCCGGTCCGGCAACCATCCAGCGCCTCAGTGCAGTTGGATGGTCTGTGAGGCCGATGGCTCCTCCATCACCCTTGACATACGCGTTGTTCTGCTCATGTCCACCTGGAAGGTTGTTACTTCATGTAGGGTCTCTGTGCCAGACTTTCCACAGAAAAAGCAGGAGGTGCCGCTGGTAGTGGCTTCTGAAGAGTGTGTTCTGGCGCGCTTGGCCTGGACATTGTCAGTACTATCAAATGTTGAGCTGCTTGCGATGCGTCTCTTCTCTGCTCTTCGTAGCATTGTGTTATTGTATTTGAGCATACATGTTTTATGCCACTTGGCCTGGTGGGCAACCATTGTCGCCTCAACACCTTGTCCTTCATCTAGTCTCTGTAACTGAACAGTTCTTGGCAGTTCTCCGAGTTCATCAAATTTGACCAAGTTTGCAGCCATTGTCGTGTATCCACTCCCAGGGTCTCGGCGTTTAGACAGTACTGGGCAGACAAGTGACTCTGTTGTCTCCTCTTGACATACAAGACACAGCTTCCAGTTTGTCTCAGGAGGTGTTGTGGGAGTACGTTGCTCAAAAGTATCGACCAGTTGGAACTTCTTTGCCATGGCTGCAGTCTGGAACAACGCGTCTCTGATGTCAGGTGGTGCTGCTGCTGCCTCACCTGCAAAGAAACAAAACACCACCATGTTACCACAAGTTACTACTACAAGCACCATGACTATCAACACTATACTATTACTGCAGCCACCGTCACTGCCACCAACGCTGCCGCTGCAAAGTAAAATTCATTTTCTTGTGAAATGGTAGCCAAATTATTTGGTAAGCACAGAAGTATGTGTAATTGTACAATACTTATCACCTCTAGCACACTTATCACCTTTAGCATCCACAAAAAGACAAATTATGGTACATATTCAATGACGCTAACGGTAAATAGCGGCCATTTTGAAAAATGGCCGCCAAATGTGCTACGGGGAGAATCTTGAATGCCTCCATATCCAAAATTGTTCAGAATGTATTAATCCACATGTGTGCCAATTTTGGTGTTTTAGAACAATTTGAACAATTGGTTTCATATTTCTTACTATGCCGCTGGGCTATATATACATATATAAGTATATATACTGTATACACACATATACTGCATATATATACAGTGTATATGATATATATATATATATATATATATATATATATATATATATATATATATATATATATATATATATATATATATATATATGCATATACAAAACTATTCGCATGAGGAAGAGAAAAAAAAGCTAATTTCTCTTTTATTCTCACCCTCATACTCAACTCTCCCTCCCCCGCCTTCAGCAAAGACCAGCAAAATCAAGTTCACCAAGTGAAGAGGCCCTTTTTGAATTCCCACGAAGGATCTACTTTAATGGGGGAAGCCTTTCACTCGAGTCTCATCGGCCGAGATCCTTTCGTGGTGTCCTTTGAGGGAGCTGAAACTATTCAGGGTTGCCAGGTTTTCCAAATGAGGAAAACCCCAATGTCTGATTAACTGCGGCTTTAAAAGGCCAACCTAATATTAGAAAAAGGACGAAAATATAGTATTTAAGGCTAATCAATTTAAAAAAGGCCAAATTTAGGTATTTGGCACGAAAAAAGGACAAATCTGGTGTTTTGGCCCAAAAAAGGACAAATCTGGAGTTTTTTGGCCCGAAAAAGGCCAACCTGGCAACCCTGGGACTCAATAGTTGCTCCTCCATACCCCGAGTTTAATTTGCACCCGGGGTGAGAAAAGAAGAAGAAGAAGAAGAATAGGAGGAGTAGGAGGAGGAGGAGGAGGAGGAGGAGGAGGAGGAATTCATAAGGCATTCAGAAGGTCATATACAGCCCATGATGAGTAGAGTATGAGTATGAGTAATAAACGTGTCGTTGGAATTATTATGAATGGGAGAAGCGACCTCGCAGTTTTTTGTTGACATGGGAGAGGATATAATCTATTTTGGGAAGCATACACTATATTTATATGTATATATGTCTGCTTTTATGTAAATATACCTATATACGTGGTTAAATGTTTAAATAATACACATATTGATATATGTATATACATAGAAAAATAATCATATATCTATTCATGTATTCATAGATGAATAAATATATATATATATATATATATATATATATATATATATATATATATATATATATATATATATGTATATATGTATATACTATATATAAAGATATGTATATATATATTTATATATAAACATGTATTCCATTTTCCTTGTTGACCACTAAGTTGCTTCTCTTAACAGGTGTCATCATACAAAAAGACTCTATCAGTCACTTCCTCGACCATTCTTGAACTTCCGCATCAAATATAAATGCTCTGTAGAAAAGTATTCCTGATCATACACTGCTGATACAAAGAAGGTCCACACTAGCAACAATCTGCAGAAGATGCACTGCAATAGGTTGTGGTGGCCTATTGGTAACCTCCCTGCCTGGTGATGGCCAGACTGGGGTTCGAGTCCCGCTCAAACTCGTTAGCTACTTTGATCACTGCAACCTCACCCTCCCTTCGAGCTAAGGATGGAGGGTTTAGGGAAGCTTATGGGTCTACCTGCTGGGTCATCAGCAGCCATTGCCTGGCCCTCACTGGTCCTAGATTGTATTGTGACGGGCCGAGAGAAGGTTGTGAACTCAAAGGCAGTGTGAAAGCAACTGAGTTAATTTATTATAGAACACTCTCCTTTATATACAAAACATCAAGGCAACAGGAAATTACATGTTTGACAAACAGACAATGTTACATAGGAGAAACGCAGACATGTTTATTCTGGTTCTTTATAGAGCGAGGGAAGAGCTAAGATACAAGCATATTATATACAAAATGAATTATGTACGATCGTGTGACACACTGCTTGGGCACTGATCATATGCTATTTATGGTCAGTATCTAGGGCAATGTCACTGTCCCTTGCCTCTGCCATTCATGAGTAGAACGTAAACCTTTAAACTGGTTGTAAATATGTAGTATATCATGATGTTGAAAATACTTCTTATTATTTGTAATTTAGTGAGGTTTATGTCTATGTTCTTAACTTAGCAACACTGTGAAAGAGCCACTCAAAGCAAAATTAACGCCCCAAACCTAAAAGAATGACGACCTGCAGTAGAAAAGTTACATTCAATCAGAAAACCTAAAAGAACGACAAATGGTATCCAAGAGCAACATTTTGAAAGAACAACTCAAAGCAAATTGAAGCCCAAAACTTAAAAGAACGACAACTAACAGGAGAAAAGTTACATCCAATCAGAAAAACCTAAAAGAACGAAAAATGGTTTGACAAGAGCAACACTTCGAAAGAACAACTCAAGGCGAAACTAAAAGCCCAAACCTAAAAGAAAGACAACCGGCGGCAAAAAAATAATATTCAATCAGTAAACCTAAAAGAACGACAAATGTTATCGCAAGAGCAACGCTTCAAGAGAACTACTCAAAGCAAAACTAAAACCCCAAACCTAAAAGAACGACAAGCCGCGGCAAAAAAATAATATTCAATCAGTAAACCTAAAACCTAAAAGAACGACAAATGTTATCGCAAGAGCAACGCTTCAAGAGAACTACTCAAAGCAAAACTATAACCTCAAACCTAAAAGAACGACAAGCCGCGGCAAAAAAATAATATTCTATCAGTAAACCTAAAAGAACGACAAATGTTATCGCAAGAGCAACGCTTCAAGAGAACTACTCAAAGCAAAACTAAAACCCCAAACTTAAAAGAATGACAACCTGCAGCAGAAAAGTTACAACCAATCAGAAAAACCTAAAAGAACGACAAATGGTTTCACAAGAGCGACACTGCAAATCTAAAAAGAGGAGACAGCTTCACAGAAGACAAACCTTTCTCCTTGAGCTTCCGAGATGATATACCATCCAGGAACGGGATACAGAGGCCCAAAGAAATTTATATTAATGGCCGAAAGGAATTGGTCTGATGGCAGGGAAATGAGAAGATTACAACTAAGACGCTAGCTAGAAATTGGGAAGATTTTATGGATCATGTGGAATATGGGATGGGGTGGCTGCACATCCTCTCTCTCTCTCTCTCTCTCTCTCTCTCTCTCTCTCTCTCTCTCTCTCTCTCTCTCTCTTACACACATACAGAGAGAGGGTAACATAGGTTGGACTATAAACACACGTGTATACAGTATATTATATGTATATATATATATATATATATATATATATATATATGTGTGTGTGTGTGTGTCGGTGTGTGTGCATAGATAGATATATACACATGTGTATACAGTATTTTTTATATATATATATATATATATATATATATATATATATATATATATATATATATGTATATATATATATAATATGTGTGTGTCGGTGTGTGTGTATACATAGATAAAAAGATTGATATAAATAGATATAAATGTCTGTATGCATATAATAAATCATGCACATTACGAACACATACAGATTAAAACATTCATATATATATATATATATATATATATATATATATATATATATATATATATATATATATATATATATATATATATATATTATACACACATATATTGAACATCAAAATAAATGAATAAATGGAAAGTTTGGTCATTCAATCTTGACTAATTAATAAATTGGCATAATCACCAAGGTGCAAAATCCCATCACGAGTTATTTACTTTCTAAGACGAGAGTAAATAGAATGTAACAATGTATATATATAAAATGAAGAATAGAAGTTATCAATTGCAATAAGAGTTTCATTAATAAAGGTGTAAATACACAAAATGTGGCCAAAAGAAAAGGATTTTCATCTGTCCATATATAAAAAGGAAACGCTTCCTAAAAAAAATATTTACATACATGTAATCAAATTCCTAAGGGACCTAAAATATACATGTACCAAATTAAATCCAAAAAGAATAAAAGATAAGAAACAAACAAACAACTACAAAGGGAATTAAACATGAGTTGCCATGTACCAAATAAAGAACTAAATTAATCCAAAAAATATCTACATGCATGTAATCAAATTACAAACGGACCTTAAATATAAATGTACCAAATCAAGTCTAAAATATATAAAAAGAAACAAAACAAACAAACAACTACAAAGGGAATTAAACTTGAGTTGCCATGTACCAAAATAAAATTCCAATCTAATCCTAAAAATATTTACATACATGCAATCAAATTACAAACGGACCTAAAATATACATCTACCCAAGCAAGTCTAAAATAGATAAAGAGAAACTAAACAAACAAACAACTACAAAGGGAATTAAACATGAGTCACACGGTGCAATACATCGGCAAAACAATTTCCATCACGACGTGCCAGAGATGTACATTCGATCACTTGTCGATTGTGC
>NC_090751.1:3169119-3171619 GCF_036898095.1 Palaemon carinicauda
TTTGAAGGAAATTCTTAATCCATAAATTGGAATGTTTATATTAAATAAAGACTGAAAAAAAAGAGTAATTTTAATATAATTTTTTCTTCGTATCTTATCAGATGATTAAGTTATTTTATCCATTTTGAGACAATAGCCAACTGGATGCTAAACAATATTTTGAGGGTATACATATTTTCATAAGTATTTCCATAGTGTTTTTCCTCTAATCAGGGAAAAATTAACATTAATCTTTATAAAAAAAATTATTTATATTACATGTAAATTATATTTCTATGGCATATAAAATAAAAAATCGTTACAAATACCTAAAATAAACTAAAAAAGAGAAGAATTAAAAATTTCAAAGGGACTAAAATATATATAAATTATATTTCTATAGCATAAAAAAATAAGAAATCGTTGCAAATACCTAAAATAAACTAAAAAATACTAAAAGACTTAAATATTTCAAGAAGATCAAATTACATATAAATAAAAAAAATCGTTACAAATACCAAAAATACACTCAAAAATAAAAAAAAAAGACTTAAAATATTCAAGGGAATTAAAATACATACAAATGATATTTCTATACTATAAAAAATGAAAATTCGTAACAAATACCTAAAATAACCTAGAAAATAAAAAAAGACTTAAAATATTCGAGGGGATTAAAATGCATTCTATATGGAAAAGACCACCAGAATCGAATAAATTTTCTTAGTAAAACCCTCACTCTCCTTCACTATAGAAAACGATTTTACAATTCATCATCTCCCTTCTCACTATCTCACTAAACCATCTTCCCCTATCAATCTCAATTTTCCTTTCCCTCTTTCCTTTTCTCCTTTATTTCCTCATCGTCAGAGGCAAAAGCTAAACGAAAGCCTAAGAATATATATATATATATATATATATATATATATATATATATATATATATATATATATATGTATATATATATATATATGTATATATATATGTATGTATATACATGTATGTATCTCTCTCTCTCTCTCTCTCTCTCTCTGTATATATATATATATATATATATATATATATATATATAAATATATAAATAGATAGATAGAGAGATAGATAGATAGATAGATAGATAGATAGAGAGATAAATAGATAGATATAGGAGTTGCTCAAACATCCATTTATTGACCAGGACAAACACGGATCAATCAAAGAGAGAGAGAGAGAGAGAGAGAGAGAGAGAGAGAGAGAGAGGAGAGAGAGAGAGAGAGAGAGAGAGAGAGAGAGAGAGAGGTTAATATTGAATGCATCTCAGGCTAAATAATACAAAACCAAAAAGAAATAGGAATAACTAGGAATAAATAAAAAAATATTTCATAAGACATAATTCATAGAGGAATAAATTTTCCCATCCTTTAGCCTAAAAACTTTGATGAAAAAAGTCCTTAATCTACCAATGCAAAATTTGGTAATAAGTGAAAAGAGAAATATGATACTAAATATGAATAACGTAGGAGATAATAAACAGATCTGGGCACTCTGTAGAGTGCAGACCTCCGCCGCGGCAGCTTATTTCTCGACCTATATTAATTGGAGTGGATTTCCATACACTCAAATATGAACCAAGTTTGAAATCTCTGTGACAACGATGCCCAAACTTATGGCCGATTACGTGAATTGGACATTTTGTTTGACCGTGACCTTGCCTTTGACCATGACCTTCCAAAATTTGATCATTTCCAGCTTTTAACATGACAGTTAATTCTTGCAAGTTTCATCACTTTACCATTAAAATTAAGGTCAGGAACCTGTTCACAAATAAACCCACACAAACATACAAAAAACAGGGGGTAAAAAATAACCTCCTACTAACTTCGTTGACGGAGGTAATATAACGATAATAGATGAAGGAAAAAGAAGAAATACATAATTATGAATAAAATCATCATAATGGAACATTGATATAAACTAAAAGTGAAATTAAGAAGTTCCCAAAGATAAACTCATTATAAAGGAACATTGATATAAACCATAAGCAAAATTAAGAAGTTCCCGAAGATAAACTCATTATAAAGGAACATTGATATAAACTAAAAGTGAAATTAAGAAGTTCCCAAAGATAAACTCATTATAAAGGAACATTGATATAAACTAAAAGCGAAATTAAGAAGTTCCCAAAGATAAACTCATTATAAAGGAACACTGATATAAACCAAAAGCAAAATTAAGAAGTTCCCAAAGATAAACTCATTATAAAGGAACACTGATATAAACCAAAAGCAAAATTAAGAAGTTCCCAAAGATAAACTCATTATAAAGGAGCATTGATATAAACTAAAAGTGAAATTAAGAAGTTCCCAAAGATAAACTCATTATAAAGGAACATTGATATAAACCAAAAGCAAAATTAAGAAGTTCCCAAAGATAAACTCATTATAAAGGAACATTGATATAAACTAAAAGCGAAATTAAGAAGTTCCCAAAGATAAAATCATTATAATGGAACATTGATATAAACTAAAAGTGAAATTAAGTG